>NC_142602.1:35554327-35924898 GCF_041222555.1 Hakea prostrata | reverse complement strand
ATCCAAGCCATGAAGTGATTACAGGTACATTGTTAGTTGCTTCTATTTCTGCATTTGTCTTATTTGATACGGGTGCATCTCATTCGTTCATGTCATCTCGCATTCATCAAGAAGACTAACCTAATCCCGAGAAGTTGTCTAGTTGTTTATTGATTAGTACACCTACTGGTCTGTTGTGAAACTAGATAAGGGGTTATCTAAATGTCCTGTGTTGATTGGTGAGAAGAACTTGGAAGCCAATTTTGTGATTCTTGACATGAAGGACTTCGATGTTATTTTGGGAATTGATTGGTTGACAGCCCACAAAGCCGTGTTCCTTTGTTCCTCAAAGAAGATTCAGTTCCATATTTGTGGAAGTCCGGTCTTTGAATTTCGGGTGGTGAAAAGAGAAGGGTTTGTAAGAAGGTGCTGTCTCGTGACCGATGCAAGTCTATGCCCTAGTGGATGATGCTTCATCCGAAGGCAAGGGTATAATGGAGAAAAGAGTCGATGAAGTCGAGTTGTCTGCGACTTTGTTGATGTCTTCCCCGATGATCTATCGAGAGTGCCTCCGGACAGGGGATGTCGAATTTTCTATTGATCCGGTCCCCGGTGCCGCTCCGGTATCTAAAGCTCCGTATAGGATGGCTCCTACCGAGTTGAAAGAGTTGCAAAATCAGTTGAATGAGCTCATTGATAGAGGTTTCGTACAGCCTAGTGTGTCACCTTGGGGAGCTCCGGTCTTGTTCGTCAAGAAGAAAGACGGTAGTATGCGCTTGTGCATCGACTACCGTGAGTTGAATAAGTTGACTATCAAGAATAGATATCCGCTGCCCGGAATTGATGATCTCTTCGATCGGTTGAAGGGTGCAGTTGTGTTCTCAAAGATTGACTTAAGGTCCGGATATCACCAATTGAAAGTGAAGTCCAGTGATATCTTCAAGACAGCTTTCCGAACGCGGTATGGTCACTACGAGTTTAGAGTCATGCCCTTCGGATTGACCAATGCTCCTGCGGTGTTCATGGACCTCATGAACCGAGTATTTCATGATGTGCTTGATAAGTTTGTGATTGTTTTCATTGATGACATCTTGATCTATTCGAAGAGCGAAGAAGAGCATGCGAGTCATCTAAGTTTCACGTTGCAAAGGTTGCGAGAAAAGAAGTTGTTCGCTAAGTTTAGCAAGTGTGATTTCCGGCTTAAGAGAGTGGTATTCCTTGGTCATGTAGTTTCAGCCGAAGGTATTCGTGTCGATCCCGAAAAGGTCCAAGCTGTGGCTGATTGGGAAAGACCGAAGTCAGTAACGGAAATAAGAAGTTTTCTTGGATTGGCGGGTTACTACCGAAGGTTTATTGAGAATTTTTCTCGGTTGGCTGCTCCTATGACTAAGTTGACCAGGAAAGAAGAAAAGTTTGTTTGGTTTGACGCCTGCGAGAAGAATTTCCAAGAGTTGAAAGATAGATTGACAAGTGCCCCGGTTTTGACTATACCGATAGTTCCGGTGGTATGACAGTTTATACCGATGCGTCAAAGATTGGTTTGGGTTGTGTACTGATGCAACATGGCAAGGTCGTAGCCTATGCTTCTCGGCAATTGAAGGATTATGAGCGGAATTACCCCACTCACGATCTAGAACTTGCCGCCGTTGTCTTTGCTTTGAAGATTTGGAGACACTACCTTTACGGTGAGAAGATTGCCATTTTCACGGATCATAAGAGTTTGAAATACTTCTTTACCCAAAAGGAGTTGAACATGAGACAAAGGAGATGGTTGGAACTAGTCTCGATTATGATTGTGATATTCAGTATCACCCTGGGAAAGCAAACGTTGTTGCTGATGCTCTTAGTAGGAAGAACTAAAAGAAGACTTTGGATTTGAATGCTTTGAGTTTACCATTGTGGTCTTCTATTGAGAGTTTTGATTTGGAAATCGTCCCTGAGAATTCTGATTTTATTCTTTTCGCCATGACGGCAAGATCTGGTCTTAGAGATAAGATTGTTGCTCACAGAGTTCGATCAAGAGTTTTTGATCAAAGTTGAGAAGATTTCTTCGAATCCCGAGTCGGACCCCGACTTTGGTATATCCATGGATGGTGCTTTGTTGTTTAGGGGGAAGACTGTGCGTGCCTGCAAATGAAGAAGTTAAGAAAGAAATATTGAAGGAAGCACACCAGTCAGTCTTTACTATACACCCGGGAAGCACCAAGATGTACAAGGACTTGAAGGAACATTTTTGGTGGATTGGTCTAAAGGCGGATGTTGATGATTTTGTTGCCAAGTGTGAGACTTGCCAACGTGTGAAAGCCGTCCGACAACCTCCATCTGGATTACTTCAGCCTCTTCCTATTCCTAGTTGGAAGTGGGAGGATATCTCCATGGACTTTGTGACTAGCTTGCCTCGGACAAGTAAAGGCAATGACATTGTGTGGGTGATTGTTGATAGGTTGACCAAATCAGCCCATTTCATTCCTATGAAGATCACTCATACTCTGGATAAGCTAGCAAGGCTTTATGTGGATAATGTGGTTCGTCTGCATGGTGTGCCTTTGAGTATTGTTTCGGATCGTGATCCTAGGTTCACCTCAAGGTTTTGGAATAGTTTGCAGAAGGCCTTGGGAACCCAATTGAACTTGAGTACAGCTCATCATCCACAGTATGATGGACAATCCGAGCGGACAATTCGGACATTGGAAGACATGCTCAGATCTTGTGTGGTGGATATGGGTGGTAATTGGGATGAACACCTAGCTTTGGTTGAGTTTGCCTATAACAACAGTTATCAAGCAACAATAGGCATGGCTCCATTCAAGGCTTTGTATGGCAGTACTTGTAGGACACCTTTGTACTGGACTGAGACAGGTGAAAGAAAAGTCTTAGGTCCTGAAATGATTGAAGCTACGAGTGCTATGGTAGATATGATAAGAGAAAGGATTAAGTCTGCCTTGTCAAGACAGAAATCTTATGCTTGATAAGAGAAGGACCGATTTGGAATTTCAAGTTGGAGAGAAAGTCTTTCTGAAGGTTTCACCAATGAAGGGTGTGATGAGATTCAATGTTAAGGGAAAGCTTAGCCCTCGCTACATTGGACCTTTCAAGATTTTGGAAAAGGTTGGACCTGTTGTGTATCGATTAGCATTACCTCCGCCTCTTGCTGGTGTTCACAATGTGTTTCATATTTCGATGCTCCGAAAATACATAGAGAATCCGGAACACATTTTGCAGCAAGCACCGAAGGACTTAGTGCTGATTTGACCTACGATGAAGAACCGGCCGAAATCTTGGATAGGAAGGACAAGCAGCTGCAGGAATCGCACCATCCCTTTGGTGAAGATTCGGTGGAAGAACCATACCCCTGAAGAAGCTTCTTGGGAGAAGGAAGAAGACATGAAGGAGAAGTTTCCTTACCTCTTTGGAAGCACAGGTACGCTTTCAATTTCGACGACGAAATTTCTTTAAGGGGGGGAGAATGTAAAACCCAGCCCTAACCTTGACCCGGAAACCTTGTTATTTGTAGGTCCAGTGACCCGAAGTAAAGTAAGAAGTCAGCTTTGGGCCATCCCAGTGGAGGACTTGGTGTCTGGCTTTGAATCCATGAAAGTTGATGATGAAGTTCTATTTATGGAAACTGAATCTTGATGAAGATCGGATTAGTTGATGGACTTGGAGTGCTCTCTATCTTGGTTTGAAGGCATTTCTACCTATTAGGTAAGTCACTTGACTTGTGTGCAAAACCCCTTTAGGATTGGATTTGATCTGGGCCTTCAATTCCCTGTTTTGGTCTTCTTGTCGGCATTGGTTGGTGATTGGTCGATTGGGCCGGTCGACCAATCCACTCGACCAATGAGTCTTGTCTTTGGCAATTAGGTTTTTCTTGCTCTATTTAAGTCCAATCTCGAGTCCACTTCGTATTTGCTGCCTCCAAACTCTCTAGAACGAACCAAAGACCTCTGCAAGTCATCTCCCTTGCATCCTTGGTGTTTTCTTGACGGATCTTCGTCGAAACTCTTCCTTTTGCATCAAAAGGTATGTCTACTCTCTCTTCTTCTCCTCCATCTTTGTTTTTCTTTCCTTTTTGATTTGAGACAGTAGAAGAGATGCTGCATTCTCTGTTGCAAACATCTCTGAACATGTTCTCATGATCATCCTAAGGATTTGAGGCTAGAACAATGATCTTAACCATGATCATTGCAAGCTTTTGAAGGAATCATGATCAAACCATGATCTAATCTTGTTAAACTTCTGATTTGAATTCTGATCTCTTTGGATCTTCGATATTGATCGTGTTAGTAGTTAATTACTGTGTTTTCTTTCCATGATCCATAATCTATCAATTTCTAGTTGTTCTCTTCTACCATACTATGTGTTCTTCATGAAGCATGGTAGTTACATATATGGTAGGTTTTATTTCCTTATTTAGATTTATGCTTCTAAGCCTTGTTCCTTGAAGATCTAAGTATGTTTTCATGATACCTTTACCTGAAGCAATGATCCATCCTCCTATTGTTCTTGTCTTTGATTTCTATTTCGAATTCATCAAGATCCATGGTTGATCTAATTATGGTAACTTTTTGTTTCCTAATTTGGATCTTGATATCTTGATTTGATTGGTGTTTTGAGGTCCCCTATATGTTAGAATACTACTGATGTAGTTTACCCCTTGATTAGTACCCTTTTGAACCACCAAATTCGGATTTCATATCTTAAAACTCTGTTTTTTTTAGGCTTATCGTCTGCATTGGTCGATTGATTGGTCGATTGGACCGATCGACCAATCCACTCGACCAATGAGTACAAAGCAACTCCGAATTGGTCTGTGTTGGATGTTTTGGTATCTTTTCTGTTAGGGATCTTTCCTAATATGTTGTATATACTTGTTTAGGACCTTCTTCTCAAGTTTGCCAAGACCTTACTTGATTTCTTAGGATTCCTTTGCGAGTTATAAAAGGTAAGGATGGTTATTTCCTTAATTACATAGATAGCATGAATCTAGTTTCTATATTTAAATATTATTGATATGATTCCTAAATTAGATTCTTACAATGATATACTACTGTTGCATAACTTTGATTACAGTAGCATTACTTATTCATATTAAATTGATTCATGTATGATTTACTTACCAATGTTATACAAGTGATTGTAATTATTGATTTCTTTCCATATATGAAGTTACCATATATGTGATGATATGAATTGATGTATGTGTATGCTTAAGTATGGTTTGGAAAGGAGAGGTGTCCTTTTGACATTTCTATCCTTGGACTACTACGGGAATATTATGGGATGTTTCCGGAGATGCCCTCTGGACACCTTCCTAAACTATTGGATGACATATCTAGGATTGTCTAGTAGTGTTTGGCTAGGATGTCCTGTTATGTCAGACCCTAATCGGAGGGGTATTGAGACCGAACGACCCGTGGTAGCAATGGGGATTCATGGGCGCTCAAGACCGGTAACCAACCCGTGAGAGGACAGGAATCACATTGTGGGGGCCATTTATTGGTAGGGTTGCATATGGTTAGACTTGGGCTCACGGGCGCTTAAGACCGGTAACCAACCCGTGAGAGGACGTGAGAGCTTCCCGTTTACCATATGTGGATAACCAATAGGGTTGATGAGTCCGTAGTCGGGGACTATGAGGACTCTAGTGTGAAGGATACCGGAAAGGATCGTCGGGGACGAGGAATGGAAGTATCTCGGATCGACTTGGTGTAACTAAGTAGAAGACTTGCATTTGGCTAGGTTTTACCCCGACATGCGCCAAGACTTATACCAAATGGTTGTGAGAGAGTGTGTTGACTTAACCCCCTGTCAAGGTTTGTCCGAGGGATGAAGGACCCATTACCAATCGGCTGCTCAAGACCGGTGAAATGATCCGTGAGAGAATCCAAGATATCTTAAATGGTTGAGGATGTGAGTGGACTTTCCTAAAGAAGTACGGTGCTATGACTTAAAGCATGTCCGCCAATAGAGACCAGCATACATAGAGTTAGATTCATTCATTCATTGCTTGTCTCATATCATATTGCATTTATGATTGTTTCGGAATCCTGTCATTTATGTTATTATGGATTTTAATCGCCTTACCGAGTTTCTTTGAAACTCATTCCTTTATTGTACAATGTTTGTTAGACTATCCTGCAGTACCGAGTACTATGACGGTCCCTATGAAGAAGCGCAAGGCGAAGAGGCATATCTCCGGGAAGGTGATTGCGGTTACCACAATTACTCGAAGATCCCGCGAGTGGTTATGCTCCGTACGATGCTTAGTCCGACCATTGAGTGGAAGCGTCCTTGTGCCATTTATGAGATTTACACTTATAAGGATGTTGTCTATAAAGTGGAGAACAATTTAGTTACCCATTGTACTTGCTATTGGGATTAGATTTTGTCTAGTTTATTCTTTTAGAGCTACTTTTCCACTGGTTGTAGAGTGGGATATTTGCCTCACTTTACTTATCTGTTTGACACTCTGATTATATCTATTATTCTGATTCATTTATGATTCATTCTTTCTTTATTGGATCTATGGTTTATCTTCCGCACTTTTATTATGATTGTTTATGATTATGTTATTGTTTATGTGGGAGGTTGATCACTCGATACCTGATCTTCGGGCTGTGGATCACACTCTCGGGTATGCCAGATAGGGTACCGGCAGGGAGGGCGTGACACTTTCTTCATTATCTTGTGATTCGAAGGTTACTCTTCTTGCTTCTATTTAACTCGAAGTTGTTTGCAAGAGTCTTACTGGTAACTTCCACAACCAAGTGGAAGCAGCCTCTAGGCTCAGTAAGCTAAGCAATGAAGTTTCCAGGCTTCGGGAAATCTCTGAAGCTAAAGACGCTGAGATTGCTCGCCTTAGGAAATTAGCTTGGGAGGTTGCAGGAGAAAAGAATTCAGTGATCGATCGTCTCTGGTCAAACTTGGATGATGCCAGGGAGAAGATCCGCCAACTGGAGCAAGGAGTTGGAAAGTCAGGAGCCAAAGGATCTGAAGTGTTACCTCAAAGGAAAGATGTCATTCCTTTGCCCGAATCCCTTCCAACTGACGTTCGTAGAACCTGCGTCTTCAAGTATTTACACAGTAAGCCCTTTGTTGATATGCTGAATGCTTATAACTTGCAGGCATACCGGGATGGTGAGAACGAAGTATGGGAATCGATACTAAGGAAAGATCCTCATTTTGATACGACTCCCTACAATGCTATTTGCCACCCTGAAGTGTTTACCAACCTGGGTCTTCCTTCTCCTGACTGAACCAAAAATAAGACTGATCATCCGCCTTTTGATCCGGATATTATGCATTTCCTGGAAGATTCTCCTGTTTATTCTCCTCTGGAAGGATTCAATTATGAAGAGCTCACCTTAAACGCAAGTTTGGTCGAGGACCATACTTCTTCTGGACAAGCTGGACAAAGAGTATGAAACTGCAGAGGATTTTATACATACTGAAATGCTTTTTGTAATCCTCATTTCTCCTCTTCTTTTTCTTGAATCCATACCGATGCTTGACTCATGTGTTTGTTCTAACAAAGTTGTGCTGATCTTGTATGACTTCTTAATTATCATCGATGATGACTTTCTTTTCTGACCGAAGATTGTATCCAACTCTTGTAATCTCATGTTTGATGTAAAGATTGGCCTCTTTCGGTCTTTTGAAGAAATAAGAAATTAACTTCATCCTGAACTTTGCTAGTCACTTATATCGCTGTTGCACTAGGTCTTAGTTGTTTAGAACAATGCCTTTACTTAAAGATTTTCAGAGAAATGCAATAAGTCTTTGAAGGAACTCACTCGAGTTTTAAACCGATGCCTTTACTTAAGGATTTCCTGAGAAATACAATAAGTCATGAAGGAACTCACTCGGGTTTTAAACCGATGCCTTTACTTAAGGATTTCCTGAGAAATACAATAAGTCTTGAAGGAACTCACTCTGGTTTTAAACCGATGCCTTTACTTAAGGATTTCCTGAGAAATACAATAAGTCTTGAAGGAACTCACTCGGGTTTTAAACCGATGCCTTTACTTAAGGATTTCCTGAGAAATACAATAAGTCTTGAAGGAACTCACTCGGGTTTTAAACCGATGCCTTATAGTCGAATCTTGTTCTTGAATGTGGTGTATGATGCCCCCCAATCAAAAGATAATTTGTTGAAAGCCAATAATTGCATTGATTGAGTTGAAAATGATTACATCACGAACAAAATTGAAATCATCATCAAGGATAAAAAAAATTTAAGATGCCTGGCATTCCACGAACGATCCAACTCTTTCTGGGGGTTGATGTTCTTCAGCTTGTAAGCTCCTGAACCGACTGGTTTTACAACCATATAAGGTCCTTCCCAGGAAGGGTCCAATTTTCTTTGGTGGCGTGGGTCTGAAGCTAAGGTGTTTCTCAACACCAAATCTCCGACTAAGTACCAACGATTCTTTACTCGGGTATTATAATGCGACGCTATCCTTCTTTAATAATGTTGAGTTCGTGCTATTGCCTTTGCCCGAACTTCGTCCAACAAATCAAGACTGCCAAGCAGTCCTTGCTCATTCGCTTTTTCCTCGAACTCTCGATCCCGTAATGTCCCCGCCATTATCTCCACAGGTGCCAATGCTTCGGACCCATATGCTAACCTAAATGGAGTTTCTCCTGTGGGTGTTCGAACCGTAGTTCTATAAGCCCACAGTACATTATGAAGTTCTTCGACCCATAAAGCCTTGTCAGCTTCTAGTCTTCTCTTTATTCCTTCCAGCAGCGTTCGGTTAGTAACTTCTACCCGTCCATTGCTGCGGGGGTATGCCACCGAGGACATACGATGCTCGATCATATAAGTTCCACAAAATTGCTCAAATTGTGGACAATCGACCGAGTACCATGGTCGTGAACGATAATCTTTGGAATCCCAAAGCGATATATGATTGAATCAAGCACGAATTTCTCCACCTTTTTCTCAGTGATTGTTGCCAGGGCACTGGCTTCAACCCATTTTGTGAAGTAATCAATTGCTACTATCAGATATTCCCGTCCGCCTGATGCCTTTGTGAACTTGCCCATAATATCAATTCCCCACATCGCAAAGGGGATGGGATCTAGAATTGAAGTCATGGTTTCCGCTGGGCGCTTTGATACCGTAGCATGAATTTGACAATTGCTACATCGACAAACATATTCCATAGCTGCCTCTTGGATCTTAGGCCAATATAAACCAAGTCTTAGAATTTTGTGTGCCAGGGCTCGTCCACCCATGTGAGCCCCACAAATTCCTTCATGAACTTCAACCAAAGCTGATTTTGCTCCTTCGGGACTTATACATCTCATAAGGGGTCCAGAATAAGATCTTTTATATAGTCTTCCATTCTGAATGACAAATCTTGCTGATCGTATCTTGATCAATCTTGCCTCTTTCAGATCTTCGGGTAATTTGTCATCTCTCAGATATTCGACTATCGGATCCATCCAGCAACGCTTTGCTTCAATATAAGAAATTTCTTTCTCATGATAACTTGGAAATGTTATCTCTTCAATGTAGACCGAAGGGTCTAGATTTTTTTTCTTTGGCATTGGCTAATCGGGATAGCTCATCTGCCACTGTATTTTCATTCCTTGGAATCTGAGATATCTTCAAATTCGAAATTGCTTTTGAAATGCCTCGCACAATCTCTTGATATTTCTGCAAGCGAGGTTCTTTAATACCATACTCCCCCTGGACTTGGTTGACTATAAGTTGAGAGTCACTGTAAATAGTAACATCTGCCATGGACAATGCTTTTGACAACCAAAGTCCAGCCATCAAGGCCTCATATTCCGCTTCGTTATTACTAGCTTCGAATGCAAATCTCAAAGCATATCGAATAACAAATCCTGCTGGACTTTTCAATAGAATTCCAGCTCCTGCTCCATCCTTATTACTCGAGCCATCCACATATACCTCCCAAGTGGTTGGTATAATGGGATCTTCAATAGTGGTCTCCATTGGTGCAGTAGTTTCTACTACAAAATCGGCTAATGCCTGAGCTTTGATTGCCGTTCTGGGCTTAAAGCTCACTTGGAACTCACTGAGTTCGACCGACCAGGCCACCATCCTTCCAGACAAATCAGGTTTATTAAGAACTTTACTAAGAGGGAAAGTCGTAAATACCTCTATTGGATGAGCCTGAAAGTATGGCCGTAGCTTCCTGGCGGCTATCATGAGAGCCAAAGCCTGCTTCTCAATCTGCGAATATCGCGTCTCCGCATCAAGTAACACGTGACTCACATAGTAAATTGGCCATTGTTTCTTATCTTTCTCCTGAATAAGTATTGCACTGACCACCGAAAGGGACACCGCTAGATATAGCTGTAAGATTTCCCCCTTCTCTGGTCGGGACAAAAGCGGTGGTTGTCCCAGTGCCTCCTTTAACTCCTCGAAAGCTTTCTGGCATTCTTCAGTCCATTTTGCTTCCTTGCTGCCCCTCAAATCTTTGAGTGCTTTGAAGAATGGTAAACACTTCTCTCCCGATTTGGAGATGAAACGATTCAAAGCGGCAATTCTCCCTATTAAACACTGCACATCACGAACAGTTTTGGGAGCCTCCATATCAATCAGAGCTTGTATTTTGGCAGGATTAGCCTCAATACCCCTCTCTGACACCATGAAGCCCAAAAATTTGCCTGAAGAAACTCCAAAGGCACACTTTTCTGAATTCAGCTTCATTTGATACTTTCGCAGTACTGAAAATACCTCAGTTAAATCTGCAATATGATTTGCTCATGTCATCAACATAAGCTTCAACATTCTTCCCGATAAATCCTTGAAAATCTTGTTGACGGCCCTCTGATATGTAGCTCCTGCATTTTTCAGGCCAAATGGCATGACTTTGTAATAGTATCTTTCACGATCAGTCATGAAAGCCGTGAACTTAGAGTTTCATATCCTGCAGTCGCATCTATCAAGAGATCAATCGGAGGTAACGGATAGCAATCTTTAGGGCAAGCCTTGTTAAGGTCTGTGTAGTCTGTACACATCCTCCACTTCCCATTTGCCTTCTTGACCATTACCACGTTGGCTAACCAAATTGGTCATTCAATTGGTTCTATGAAACCAGAATTCTTCAGTTTTTCAACTTCGCCCCGAACGGCTTTGTATTTTTCAATGGAGAAATTTCTCCTTTTCTGGATAACTGGTTTCACCTTCGGATCTATCCAGAGTTTGTGCTCTGCTACAACCCGATCAATTCCTGGCATGTCTTCGGCAGACCATGCGAATACGTCACTATTCTGTTAAAAAAAAAACTTCAACTTATCCTTGAATTCCTCCAACTGCTCAGACCCGATATAAGTAATCTTTTTCTCATCCTCGGTACACAGTTGGATTTGTTCCAGCTTTTCCACTGGCTCAGGCCTTTGCATTTATGCTTCTTCCCAATCATCTCAAATTTCTATAGGTAGGGCAGTCACCCTCCTTGGGCCTTCCTTGTCTTTTAAATAGGCAACGTAACATTGCCGAGAGATCCTTTGGTTAGAGGAAACTTGACCAATTCTCATGTCAGTCGGGAATTTTATCTTCAGGTGTTTCGTCGAAACAATAGCACCTATCTTGGATAAAGATGGTCGTCCGAGGATAACATTATAAGCTGGCAGTTCCCGAACCACCAAAAAATTGATTCGGAAGATCGTCTCCTAGGGAAAAATTCCAATAGATAAGTCCAACTGGACAGATCCTTCCGCCACTGCAGATGATCTTGCAAAACCATATAAATGGGTGGATGATGGCTCCATCAAGTCATCATCCACCTTCAGCTTTTGATACACTTCATAAGAAATTAGGTCAGCTGCAGACCCTGTATCAACCAAAACTCTATGCACTTCTCGGCGCGCAATCTCTCTACCTTGATGACTATGGCATCATCATGAGGTAGACAAACGCCTCTTTCATCCTCCTCGCCAAAGGTGATAGAATCTTCACCATTTGGCTTCTTCCGCTTCTATGTCTCTCCGGTTCCGAAAAATTTAGATTTTGTCTTTAAACTCCGGAGTGATTCGGGTTCTGGACCTCCGAAAATTGTAAGGATCGGTGATTGAGTAGCATCAATCACCTCCTTGCCTTTTTTAGACTTCGGAGCCTCCTTTGATCGTTCTAAACTAACCAAACGATCTCTCTTAGGAGCAGCCTCGCGTGGCTCACGTGGCTCCTCCCTTCTTCTTCTTCTAACAAAGTTGGACAAGTGTCCCTGAGATATTAATCTCTCAATATCTGCTTTTAGATGACTACAGTCATTTGTATAATGACCATAGTCCTTGTGGAATCGGCAATATTTTTCTCAATCCTGCTGCTCTCCAGGCTTCAAAGGAATTTTAGGTGGCCACTTCAAAATATTTCGCCTTTTGATGATATTTAGAATATCAGCCCAAGGAGTATTCAATGGAGTATACTCACTTTTACCGGGAGATCTTTGCCGCCAAGCCTGAGGTTTTCCAACCCGATCGCGAACATTCTTCTTTGGCTTCTGCTTTTGCTCAGGAACCTTCTGTTCCTTAGTGGAGGCTTTGTTGTCTCCCTAGCGTGCATCTAACATCTCCATGATTTCAGCCTGCTTCTGGCATCTCTGTACCAACTCAGCATAAGTTGCAGGCATATCCTGTAGTAATAACTCCAGGAGTTTTCGATTAGTGAGTCCAGTGAATAGAGCAGTTTTTGCTACTTGCTCATCCAAATTCTCTATCTCCATCGTTACTCTGTTGAATATTTTCAAATACTCTCTGATCGATTCGTTCTTTCCTTGTCTGATGGTAAACAAGGTTTCTTCCGTTTTCTTGACCTAGATTCCACTCTGGAATCGCCCTATGAATTTGCGCTCCAACTCATCAAAGTTTACGATCCTTCTAGATGGGAGGTTCGAAACCACTTTTGTGCCGCTCCGGTTAAGGATGAATCAAAAACCTTGCAGAGAATTTCATCAGAATTACCTGCAACTACCATGGTCTGTTGATAATAGCCGATGTGGGCCGTAGGATCTCTGGAGCCATCGAATGTAGAAAAGGTAGGCAAACGGAAGTTGTGGGGAAACTGATATCCCATAATTGGCTCGGCAAAGGGGGTCTTCCGAATAACTGAGTAAATATCCTCGGTTATCCTTCCCCTAGCCAACTGCCCTAGTTTTTTATTGATGTTGGCCAATTCCTGACCAATCTGAGTCGGGTGATCTTCAGCAATATGATCACGACCTCGAACAACACGATCATCACGAGCTATTCGATCATCACGAACAGCCCGTCCATCATGAACATTCTGCTCATCGCGAACTGCTCGATCATCACGAACGGTTTGTCTAATAGTCGGCGAGTGAGTCCTCAGCCTTGTATTTGAATCGGTTGTACTTTCCTGTGCTCTGTCGAACCGATCGTCCCGCTTAGGTTGATCGTCCATCCTCCTAGGCCCTCGGTCACCTTCACGAAAGTTTTGACCGATATTCCGATCATCAGCCAATCTTTGATCACGTGGCAATGCACGCCTCCCTGAATCACGATGATCAGGCTCTTGTGGTAATACCACCCGTCTGGTGAGCATGCGGAGTGCTTGACTCACCTCCAAGAGTTGAATCTTTACCTGATTCAATTGATCTTAGAATGTCTCTGGAGGATTATGTCCTCCCTGACCACCATCTACTTCAAGAGGTGGAAGACTTCCTTGGGGAATATCTGGGTTATTCTCCCCAGGAATTTGAACACCGGTATCGCGCTGTGCAGCGGCTGCTGCCGATCTAGTCACCATGGCTTTACAAGTCAATTTCCCACAGACGGCACCAAATGATGCGTCCAAAATCTGCTCAGCCCTTAGATCTCCTTGTGATGACCTACAAAACAAAAGCGTCAGACGTGGCCCGACCGCGGGGGTCGGGAGTCCACCTCCGAAGGCTAAGTCAGTTGATGAACCTAATCACAAACGGCTCTGCTAGAAGCACAGAGCTAAGGAATGAAGAACTGAGAAAAGTAATCTAGATCGTAAGCCTCTGATAGTTTACGGCTACCAGTGTGTATATGGATCTGAGTTCTCCTCACCTTGTAGGCAAGTAAGATTTATATAGAGTGTACCTTCGAATCTCCTTCGTTGGATGCACTTGAGCCTTCTTCGGGTAGTCGTTGGATCTTAACAGTTAGATCCGTTGAGCGATAGACTTCTACTAATTTGAACTAGTAGAGGACTCCTGAGATAACCTCCAGGTTATTTGATGATTTTCCCTTCAATGATGATAAGTGACAGCTGCCAATTTGTGTCTGCCGTCATTAGGGTAATTAACCTAATCCATAAGTCGGATTAGGGCGTGCTTGTAGCTGATTTAATTTTCTTCCTCAGCAAGCTATCTTCTAGATTCGGTTTGCTCGGAAGCGAGTCGGTTCCCTTCGTCTCGACCGGGGTCGAGGGTCAAACCGAGTATGAACCCGATTCAATCATATTTCCTCCGTATCACGTCTAACCCATCTTTATAAATGGAAGGTATTAGAATCTAAACGAAGAAACATAGCTGTCATACGAACAACATTTCAAATATTAACTGAGAAATGATCCCCACATCTGTGAAACTGTGTTGGTATTTCAACTCAGAATACTGTCCATTTAGGAACAAGTAAATCTTGAACAAAATAGAGAAGCAAAAAAGTAAAAAATAAAAAGAACCCGAAATCTAGGTACAAGAAACTACAGTACTTATTACAACGATGCCTTTCTCTGTGGCTTTATATGTAGTACTAAATCCTTCTGGTTCAACTACAAGAGAAAAGTCTTTTATCACAAAATGAAATTTTCTTACAAAAGGCTTAAAAATTATGGAACCCCAGTGTTTCAAAAGAATACATGATACATACAAACTGTGTACTTAAATCCAAATAAAACAGACATGACAGGCCCAAAAATGACAGTTACATTCACTCCCATGGTTTAGAATTTTGCATATACTGTAGGATATTTCTTTCCTTGGGTGCAATCAATAGTCCCGAGTGCATCGCCAACACTTAGCTTACACAGGAATTTGAAGGGACAGGTTAGAACTGAACACTGACAACCTCTCATGGCTTCCATGGTGCTGGAGGTGGGGGAGGAGTTGGAAACATTGGAGGCACTGCTGAAAATATTGTGTTCTTGTCAATCCCAGGCTTCTCACCTGACAAAGCCACCAGAGCAGCAACTAAACCAGCATTCCCGGCAAGAGTTGGCTCTGTATAGTTATAGTTAGTGCGGACATCCCGGAACCCATCATGCTTGTCAGGGCCAGCAACCATGGCTCCAACAACTGTATTTGGATTTGGCTTCTTACTGTCTCTCCACTTCCATCCTCCCTTGCAGTTATACTTTACCCTATTCTTTGGGATTGATGCACCTCTGTGGTGTACATGTTTAGGATAGTGACTACCATAGCCAACAAGATAACTCATTTTTCGAGGATTCTTCCCAAGGATGTAATCGATCTGCCAGATACCAGATTTTTCAGCTTCAACAATCGCAACTATCTTCTACACAGTAGTCATGTCCTCGTATACAAAAATGAAAGGATACATACCTGGGTCTTAGCAAACTCACGTAAAACATCAGTTGAGAAGAAATTAGGTCCACAATACCACCCTGGTGTATCCGCAGCGTCAAGATAATCACTGTACACGGTAGCTAAGAAAGCTGCATTTACCACATACTGCAGAGGCTGAGGCCTTCCATGGTTTAACTGTATCAAACCTCCTGTAAGATGCACAAGGAAAAAGTAGAGAAATAACAGTTAACCGCAGATAACCAAGTTGCTTTAGAAACCTATCAGAAAAGATTGCTTTGGAGAAGGTACCAACACCATGGTCAATGAAATGGTGTGCAAACCTTTTGTACGATTGAAGCTGGTGAAAACAGGTAAATATGAGCACATGATTATGCTAGTCTGGTTATGGTAAGCCCTTAGCATTTCTTCATATGGATACCCAGGACTCAAGAACAGCCTCAACCTACTCAGAAGCACCTGACACAGTTTTGAAAAGAATATCAATCATGTAGGAGATGCAGAATGCTATTATTTGACATCATCTCATCTAATCTCATCTCATGCAAGTTCCTAGCATGGATGTGAAAATCCAAAGGAATATCAAGAAGTTAATTCAGGAAGTGATCAAAGAAATCTTTCCACGCAAAACAGAAACAAACATTTAAAAGCATGAGGCACCATAGCTGCCATGGCATCCAGGTGACCCAAGCCATTGGAGGGAACCTGGATGTCAATGCAACACCTGGACAAATGTAACTTCACATATTTAAACATTTACTTTCCAATATTTGTTATAAAGAAAACTAAGCATATTTGAAATGCTGAACTAATCCATCACATCCATTGACAGGAATGTTGTCCTTGCATGAGTTAAATGGTTCAACACTACAATCAAATCAAAGTTAATATTTTCCTTCCCTTTGAAAATCTGATCAACTCATAAATGTTAATTCCCAATTCAAATGCTTATTAGGTAGAACTATGGCTAGGAGCTTCCAGATATATCATTTAATGCATTCTAATAGACTTGGCTTGTGCAAGTTAACATTTTCATATATGAAACACACAAATCAAAACAATATACACTGGTTACCCTTCCCATAACATTATGAACATTAACATTGACTCACATGCCTACAAATAACTGAGTCCAGATTCTAAATCATTCGGTAATACTATTGTTTGTGGTGCTCCTTCAGTGGAGCCAAATAGAAGTGCATATGTTTGATTGGTATAAGGGAGTAAGAGCAATACACAAAAAATGAAAGCAAGCAGAACTAGCGGAAATAGAATGGTGGGGATGTTCAAAGCTCACAAATATAAGAATTCAAATGCTTTATCTGTAAGAAACTACAATGCCATAGAATCATTATAACACTCAAGTCAATAGCCTAGCCAAGTTTACCTTGAACTGAAGAGAGTTCTAAATGCATTCTGCGAACCCCACAAGAATTCAAGAAAGTTGTGCAAGAACTATAACATGGCACTGTAAAGTGTGAATTCCTCAGTCTAATTGTATGGTCATTTAAAGCTTGTCAACCTAGCCGCTCAGCTAAACCAGAGTAACACACAGATAATGACAGTCTTACAAAATAACATGAGACTCAGTGTCTCAATTTACTTACCTGAGCACCAGCAAGCTTGTTGTCCCAGCTAAAAACACCATAATCTGGGCCGCCCCAGAAAGCACCAGCATGTTTGGCTATGCCTGTTGTGGTAGCCAATTGAAGGTAGGAAGAATTTCCAGTAGCATAGTACAACCATGCTCCACCCCACACATATTCATCATAGTAATTAGTGGAATTGTAAAAATGTGAGGGGTCTGACCCTCCAGCGCTGTATCTACCACGCTGGTCCCTTGAAAACTTAAACAGTGTTTTGGCACCATGGACAAGTTTTTGGGAGTAAGCCTTGCTGTCTTTGAATACAATTGATGCAGCAGCTAAAGCAGCAGCCATCTCAGCAGCGAGATCAGAACAACTATGGCATTCATATACAGGTCGACGGTAATCAATATCCTCAGGTCGCATCCAGCAATAGTGATCATTAGGACTAGTGTTCCCTCCAGAAGTATCACCAACACCAACCTGAGGAAAAGAAGCCATTAGACTCAGAATTGAAGAGAAGGAGCAAGTAATTGCAGAGAAATCGCAAAGCCAAGCGCAAGATATTGCAGAAATCACACAGGAGGATCAACCCTAGAAAGCCTGATACCATGTGAAGAAACACAATCTGTGAAGTATATTCAATAACTAGAATACAGAAGTACAATGCTATATATACACGAACTACCCGTATACAATATGTGAGAAGACAATCATACCCTTACAGTCAGTACTATGAGACTGATCAGTTCAATCTCAAGATGAACAAGGTGAAAAGCATAACCGTGCAAAAAACCTTAATTCTACAAGAAACTACATCGGTATCTGGATACACACACACCAAGAAATGTGAAGTGATCCAAAATCAGCAGCACAAGAAAGGACACACTTTAGTGTCTCAGCAAAAAAAGGATCACGGAGTATATAATTTACCTGTGCAGCAACCTTGTCAATGGTGTCGGCAGAAGAATTGAATGTCTTTAGAAGGTAATCAGTTCCCCACTTGATAATCTCTTTAACGTGGTTGAGCTCCCCAGCAGCTTCATATTTTGCACTGTATTCAATCACACTCCAACTCAACATGGTCAAGCTGAAAGACTGAGGGAAGTTGAACTTAATGGCATCTCCAGCATCATAAAATCCACCAACTAAATTCCTATTAATCGCAGGGTCAGAAAGCCCATCTTTCATACAGGAATTTCCCCTCCATGAAACGTTATTATGCTTTGGAAGTCGCCCAGCTACAAATTTTAACAGAAAATCAATGAAACCAACCTATACATCAGGTTCTTTGACTAAAGATAGAATATAGTGAGCAAGTAAAGATCTCAAATTAAAAAAGGAAAGATGAGAAATTGTAGATCCAACGAAAATCCAGGAAACAAGAAATCTACTTGTGCACATCTTTGCGATAGGCGTATGAAAATAAAATAAATAAATAAATAACATTAGAAAATAAATGCAGGGGAAAATGGGAAATTGCAGATACAAGACAAACTAAAATGAGAGAACCAGATCTGGGTTCTTCCCAGAATGGGATCACTTATGATAGGAAATGAATGTTACTTACATCGCTGGGCATTGAAGAACATGAGAGCCTTGTGTAAGGCTCGAGTGTAATTATCAGGAGGTGGGTGTGGTTTGTGACGGTGAGGAACAGTCTTGATGATAAGTACGATAAATCCAGCAAGAACTCCAGCAGCAAGAATGGTACCCAAAGTCCAAACAAAGATCTTTCGGCTAACGATAATGCAACCTAGATCTACATATTTCTTTTTCTTCTTCTGCTCGCTTGGACCCAACAACCAGCTCTGTTGGGTCTCATCCAGAGCTCGCGAATTTAGAGCTGCACGATCGAAATCCTGCAAGTTCCGGCTCCGGTCATCGTCGGTCGCTGAATCTGCTGCATTTATCTCCAGGGGTCCTCCCCATGGATCACGCCCATACATGCTCATCTCTCTCTTGCTCTCTGTGGATCTACGAAGAAGCAAATGGGGGAAGTAGAGGGTGATATCTCTCTCTCCCTATGTTTTCTCTTCTTCTAATTTTGCAGATCAATCAACCAACAAAAGGAAAAAGAAGGGGCTGAAGAAGGTGAAGAAGGGGAGTACAAGCAAAGCAAGCTTTAATCGGCTTGCTCTCTCTCTCTCTCTCTCACTCACTTTCCTCTCTGTCAGTGTATGTGGTTTGTAAACTTTGTATATTATTTTGGAGGTGGGTGCTGTTTCTCTGATATTTTTTTAACAATTCTGGTTGCTGACATTGACTTCTCACTCGCCAAACAATGCTACTTCATCTTTCTATTCTCTTCCTTACCTATCTTCCCACCAACTACTTGGTTGTAACCTTTTTCATTTTGCAACCAACTTTGATGCGTCTCAAGTAAATGATATTGTGGATTTCCAAATAAATAAATAAAGTAAATAATATTATGGAATTTTTTTCTCTTTTTAAATTAAGGTGCCTTGAAAGTTCAAGGGTTTTTATGAACACTCATCTGTTGTAAATTTGTAATCACGAATGGGAGCTCAACATATCAATCGTACCTTTGGCCTTTTATTTAAGGTGTTCAAATATCTGAAATTGTAAAATGCACATTCACAATGCATTTTTATCCCTTAATCCCCTAACCATTAAGGTTGCAACTCAAAATAGTTATTTCAAGTGCCTTCAGACTGTATTCATTACTAAAAGAAAGACAACAAGGAGTGAGAAGGGAAAATTCTTATTTATAAAGGAACTTGTTTCTGAGTTTATATAGAATCCTAAAAGAAGGTTATTTCTTTGACAACACCTGCATACTTTTACCTAGCAATGGACTTCTAAATCAATGCCCATGATCCACGACCAATGTCTCAAGTCATATAAAGAAATATTATAATTAATATATATAAACTATATATTCCATAACTTGGTCTGGCTAGAGTTCAAGCTGGGCTCACATCGCACTGGAGTTCATACCATTTTGTGTGTGTGCAGTCTTTAATTTCAAAAATAAATAACATTGATGTAATGTATCAAAAAAAAAAATAATAACATAGATGTTTTCTATATATAAAACAAATAATCAGCTCTTCACTTTCTGATGTAATACTAAATTCCTATGACAAAATTCATATATATATAAGGGAGAAAATAAATAAATATATAATTATTTTAAAATAATATTTCACGGCTCTTAAGTTTTGAACATTTTTTAGCAATAGTGGATCATATATGTTAAGAGATAGATTTCATTCTTAAATATGAAATAGAAAAATGAAATAGAAAAATATGAAAAAAGTACTAACCTCTCTCCCCATTGAGGTAATTGATCCTTGCTCCAATGTTTCCTTCTCGTGGTTAGGAGTTTTAAGCTTACGTGAACCTCTGTGATCCTTGGGAGAAGTAGAATCATTTAAATTCATGATTTTTAACCTTAAGGGGTTGGCTCATTTGAAAAAAGACCAATAACTCATAATATGAGGTTAATGATTCGAAACTTGTTGGAGTCAAAGATAGTTAGACAAAACTCCATCTTATAAAATACTACCTTAAATATGTAGTTGAGAACACAATATAAAAGGTTCAACCCTCTACCATGGAAAACTAAAACCATTTTGGTTCAACATTTCATGTTGAATCAGATCCTTCAACCAATGCATCATGTGTTGTTTCGTGGGCAAAATCTTTTTTATTTTTTATTTTCATAAAAAAATATGATTCATGATATTGATCAAATTTTTGAGAAATTTATCCAAAATACAATAGATATTGTTTTTATAAAGCCAACTAACAAAGATGGAGCCTCTAATAAATAAATACTAGATATTGTGGAGTCTAGGAGCTCCTGTTTAGTTTAAGATTGATTCCAACAAAAGAAATTTTAGACTTTTATATGAAAAGCATTTATTGTTTTTTTTTTTTGTCAACCCCGGTCTCTATAAACCGTTGTTCGACCCGTACTTAAGTCAACCAAACTGCTTACCACTTAGACCAACCCCAGTTGGTAAAGCATCTATTGTTTAATCATTATAAACGTCCACAATGATCTCCAGATTAATTTAGATTGATTCTAATAAAAGAAATTTTAGACTTTTATATGAAAATAATTTATTTTTTAATCATTTTGAACTACATTTAGGAGTCTAATAGAAGACCATGCAATGGAAAAAATCATGAGACAACAACTCCATTTATATATTTATTTAAATTTATTATCATTATTTTCGTTTTCTTCGGCATCCAATTGTAACCGCAGGTTGTAAACAATACTTAAAAAATGAGTATCCAATTTCAATGCAATTATAAACATCTTCAATTCTGCCTCCACTCTCTTTTCTTTGACCAGTAAATTTATAGAGTTAATTAAATATACATTTTCTATATTTGCAAACTATTAGATTTATGTCTTTGAAATTTCTTATACTACAAATGTCTCTTTTACCTAACGTGGTTAATTTTAATATAATAAAAAGTATATTTATTCTTACTAAATCACTAAATCTTTTTGTGAATTAGCAAAAAAATTGAAAATGATACTTAAAAATCAATCATGTTGTTATGCACCCTCCTTTCTTCATTCTTTCTTTCTTTCTTTCTTTTTTTTTTTTTGTTTTTTTTCTTGTTTTTTTTCTTTTTCAAAACTATAATAAATGCTGACTTGTCATCTAACTCTATTATTTTTAAGAGAAAATGTGTATAATTTGCAACAAAATGAGTGTACATATAACAAAACAGATCTTTTGGTTGCTTCAAAGGGTTTCTCTCAAGTGTAGGTGGTCTCATTCTATGACCGTGGTGGCAATGGTGACTTGGCAATTGGAAAACACCCTAGTAGGCTGGCACTTTGCGGGATTGGTCGGGAATATTTGAGATATTAGTGTGTTATCATTCAAATGGTTGATGAGTTAAATTCTTCTATTGTATTTGGTAAGCTTCCTTGACAAGGGAGGTTGAATTGAATTATAATAGTCTCTAGAAAACTCTATTGGACTTTGGTGCAGGACAATGCAAATGAGAAAATGTGTAACCTATCCTATTATTCATACCACATCTTATAGTTAATACAATTTTCCCTTAATTAAAAAAATATATATTAGAATAAATTAAAAAAAAAAACATAATAATTTGCAAATTCATAATAAAATTCATAATAAATCTAACTGCTCACTTTTGTCCTTAATGTCGGCAAGAGATTCAATCTTTCTAACGAGTTAACCCAGCTGACAACTCGTCCAAAATCGGCTCTTTAGCTTTAGCCTTTTCCCACCTACCTATAGATTTTGGATCTTTCCTGAGATAGTCACAGCTGGATGGATTCCAGCACTTTCCATTTATTAATTTCAACACCGACAGCTGAAAGAGAACTGTCAGTGGGAAGATTAAGAATTTTTAATTTTAATTTTATTTTTAATAGCAAGGAAGACGATGATTGAATTTTCGGTCTTTAGTGGTATACGTTCATAGAATAATCTGGAAAATCGTAATATTCAATAGGTCACATGTTGATTTTCTAAAATGAATAACAAATAATGCAAAGTGTTTACCGGAAACAAAAAAACAAACAATGCAAAGTGATGCTAAGAGTGTCGGTGATTGAATATCAGCTATTTAATTATCCTATAATTATACCAATAATGTATTAAATTTATTATTAAAATGTATCATTAATAATGCAACGATAACTCGGTAAGTACAACCGAAGGCGTCGGCGGTCCACAGTACCGACTCCTCAGAATACGATAAATACTATCTATTTGTTAACCGATAGGCTTTTCTTGAATTTTTTGTGTTTTTTTGTTTTTTATTTTTTTACACATGGGTTTTTTATATATAGGAGATAGGGATACTACATATGCTGCCAATAGGGGTTGAACCCACGACCTCTCCACTAAGAAGTCAAGTTCCTAACCATCTACTACCCGTCCACTGGCTTTTCTTGGGATTTTTGTTCGCGGCTATCTGCGTAGCTCTACGAAAGAAACACATGTCTTTTTAAAATCGATCGGCTAGAATTGAAAGCGCAGGGTTATAATCGTAAATATGAATTCTTTTCTACACTTTAAGTTTTAAGCTTTTTAAATTTACAATCAAAATCCATTATTGAAAGTCGATCAAATCATTCCGCACGAGAGGGAAAAAAAACCCTATCTCGTCTTGTTCTTTGCCTTACCCTCCTCATCCTTTGCTTCTCTTCCATTTTCAGTGATCAAAGCTGCTATTTTTATCTTCACCGTTCCCTCTTCTGGATGGTGGCAAAATAGAGTTCTTCAAGAAACATCAAGAATGTCAACTGGAAAATCATTCAATGCCCTAGCCTGCGATAAACCGTCTTCTTCTCTGGCGACGTCGAGCAAATACTCTCGTATTCAAGCGTGTTAATCAATACCATCACAACTAGTTTTGTCAACTATTTGGTCTAAGTTCTGGACGAGCCGATCTTTGATTCTTCTCCAACTCTACTCGATTCAGGTATGCCACAGATATGCTTAAGAAAAATTAAAAAGGGAAAATACTTCTTGTACTATGATTATTATTGAACTATTAAGCTTCATTTTGACAAGGCTTGATAATAAAATTTGATTTGGGGCTGGTTTCCTTGTCCATTTTTCATTTATTCGTTCTGTTCTTCACCGTGAAAAGAGATCCTGTAATTATATTTGGATATCCATATCAATAGGCACCTTGTGGATCTTGTAGGTGGGTCTCAAAGACGAGTGTTCGAAAAACTTAAATCTCCCATTGCATTTTGAACTGTTAAGCCAATTCGGTTGAATTCTAGATGGGAAGTTTGTTGTTGTGGCTCTTGGAGAATCTGGCTATGGTAATGCTTAGTTACTATTAGTAGTAGTACTAAGAAATCTCTGTTTGGAACACAATTAGTGCATTGTTTTCTCAGCTATGCAAGGAAATATGTGATGTTTGTATATGAACTTTAGAAATATTATAATCCTGTATTTCAACTATGAAAGACCATAACGGATCTGTTATGGTTTGAATTTGATTTTTGAATTCAAGTTTTTAAATTTGAATTCAAATTTGAATATTGTAAACGAATCTTGTACAACAGCTATGTTTATTTATAAATACATAAAACTTACCCATAAAGGTAAGCAACCTACTTATCAAAATTAGAGTTTTTCTTTACATTCTTTCATGGTATTAGAGCTAAGGTTTTGAGATTTTTTTTTTCTTTTTCCCTTTCAAACTTTTCAATGGTAGTAGTTTTCTCATGGAAACCATAATGGAGTCGTATGAACAAAGCTAGCCAATCTACTTGAGATGCCAATCATGGTTTCCACGGGCATCCACAACTTCAGCAGCCTCAACAGTAGGCATGCCTCCCCACAGCAATAGATCCAACCAGCTGCAATGCAGCCTCAGATCTTTATAAATCAAGGTTATCCATGTCAGCCGTAGTCTGGGACCAATTCTCAAGTTCTGCATAGTAATCAATCACAAAACCAGTATGAGCCACCTGGTTTAATTCTTCTTCTCGTTTATGCAATTTTAATTCTTCTTCTAGTTTAAGCTTTACAATACTGTAACAACCACGACAGAGCACAACTGGTTTATGCAATAGATCTTATAGCAGCCACAACCACAACAAACAATGCAGCCACAACCACTACATACTCTGCAGCCACAACCACAATAGACAATGCAGCCACAACCACAACCGATTTTGTCACATCCACCTAGCCGGTACCCTATCTGGCATACCCGAGTGTGTGATCCACAGTCCACAAGATTCAGTAGTTAGTAAAATCAACCTCCCATATTCACAACATTATAATCAAGAACAAGACTAAATCAATGTTAACAATATTATTCCAATGAATCATAATTAAGTAACGAGATAATCATCAGAGTGCGGAAATGATACCAATAGATGTATAAATCAAAAGTAGAGTGAGGCAGAATCTCACTCCAAGAGTACAGCGGAATGTAGTTCGAAATTCAAAGGGATTACAACTGATTCTAAAGACAAGAAAGAAAGATATATTCTAACTAAGCTAGAGTTTTTTCTACTTTATAAAGGATGTCTTCATAAACATAGACTTCATCGATTACGTTCAGACGCTCCCACTCCACAGTAGGGCTAATCTTGGTAACAAGAGAGACCACTCGAGGGATCCTCAAAGTAATCTTCGTAGTCGCCAACACTTTGCGTATGGTATGCTTCTTCATCTTGCACTTCCTCATATTGTGCTTCATAGCCATCAAGACCTGTAGAATAATCTAACAAACGATATTGTACAAAAAGGAGTGAGTTTCAAAAGAAACTCAGCAAGGCAAGTTATTCCATAATAGCATAAATAACATAGTAATATGAACAAAGCATAAAGTGATATGATATGAGACCAACAATGTATGTATGAATCTAACTCTATGTATGCTTGTGAAATCCAGCCCAAAACCTAAATTAGACACCCTATTTGTTTTGGATGAAGAAGAAGTTGTTTGATGTCTGACCTTGAAGTTGGACCTTGAGTATGGTGTTGATATGTTTATAAGGTCCTAGGAAGTCAAGTCGGACCTCTCCCTTAGTGTAGATTCGAAAACCCATAGAAAATTGATGATGGAATTCCCTACTTGAAGAGCTTGGTTGATTTAGAAAAGAGAATGGACCTTGATGAAGAGAAGATTGGTTGATGACCTTAGAGCATGGTTAGATATGATTTAAAGCCATTTTCCCATGCTAGGTAAGTTATAGTTGTTGTGTAGAAAGTTTCGTTTGATTCCGATAAGAGAAAGGCCCTCAAATCCCTGTTTTAGGCTATGTTGTCAACCTGGGTCGACTGGGCCATGCTACCCACCCACTCGACCCAAGTAAACAGAATTCGAGCAAAATCTTCTGTTTAGGTCCTTATTGCTATATATACCTCATAACTTCGTGTTTTTAGTATCCCTAGCCTCCAAAACACCTAGAGAACGAAGGAAACTCATCTCCAAGCCTCCATTGGTGTGGAAGAAGATCTACATTCAACTCTCAAGCTTTCTCTCTCTTGTTCTTCAATCGAAGGTTAGTATTCAATCTATTATGCTATTGATTCATTCTTACTAGGATCATTCTCTTCTCTGATCTGAGATTATGAGGAAGATATTGCATCTCTGCAATCATATCTTCTACAATCTCTTCTCTTTCTATAAGCTATGATTTCATATGCATTCTCTACATGATTTTCATGATTTCTTCTTAAACTATGATCATGTTCTTATTTCGATTTCTTTTAGCATATTAGATGCATCTCTATGATCATTCTTACTCTTGATTTACTGTGTTCACATACTAGAATGAGGTCTCATCATCTCTAGTTCATCTCTTCCATTCATAGCTTGTTTTCAATGAAAACCATGTTGTTTTCCAAATTAGAAAGTCTTGTTTTCCAAAATAGAAACTATGATTCTAAATTAGTAAGTAATGGTTTTAATGGTGGTTTGATGTCTAAATTATGCTTTTTAGTCTTAGACTATTGTGTTAGACAATCTCTCCAAGTTTTGTCACATTCTGGTTTGTGTAGCATAGGTTTCGGATCAATATTCTCTTTTTATTTTCGGATTTGCTCTTGGGCAGATTGCCTGGGTCGACTGGAGCACTCAACCCAGCCAATCAACCCGCAGTGACAGCAACTCTGTTTTTGATTCGTTTCGACTCCAATCTTTTGGAATCACTTCTTATGACCTATACATGTTTTATCAAACTTGTTTAGGTGATTTTGGATCTGTTCTCTGATTTCTTATTTGAAGACTATAAGTTCGGATTTCGAGGTTAGTATTCCAACTCACAATATGCCTATTTACATTTCTTTATGTATTATGACATGAATGCATGATTTAGCTACTGTTATGTTAGTTTCCATTATGATATGAATGCTGTAAGTATAGTAGGATCTTATTTCCTTATTTACTTTATGTACTTGATCATGAATGAATACTTATTCATGTATGTTTCTTATTCATTTAATCTTGTCTTATTATACTCTTCTATTTGATAAGATATCTGTCGTGGATGATATGACTGAATTATGAGTGTGATTGTTTAGGTATGATTAGGGATTGGGGAATGTCCTTTTGACATTTCTGTCCTTGGACATCATTGGGGATAGTATGGGATATTTCCAATGTTGCCCTTTGACACTTTCCCGAATTATTGGTTGTTATACCTAGGACTTGTCTAGCAGTGTTTGGCTAGGATATTCCCTGTTATATCAGACCCCATTCGGAAGGGTATTGAGACTGCACGACCCGTGGTAGCAATGGGGATTCATGGGCGCTCAAGACTGGTAACCAACCCGTGAGGGGACATGAATCACATTGTGGGGGCCATTTATGGGTAGGGTTGCATATGGATAGACTTGGGCTCATGGGCGTTCAAGACCGGTAACCAACCCATGAGAAGACATGAGAGCTTCTCGTTTACTATATGTGGATGACCTATAGGGTTGATGAGTCCGTAGTCCGAGTTGGTTGTAGCCGTAGGATACGCTGACTCTAGTGTGAAGGATACCGGAAAGGATCGCCAGGGGCGAGGAATGGACGTATCTGGATCTGAGTTGATATGACTAAGTAGAAGACTTGCATTGGGCTAGGCTTTACCCTGACATGCGCCAATACTTAGACCAAACGGTTATGTGAGAGAGCGGTGACTTAACCTCCAGCCATGGATTGTCCAAGATGGATGAAAGACCCTTTGCCAACCGGCGTTGTGAGATGAGACCTACCCAAAGAAGTATGGTGCTATGACTTAAAGCATGTCTGCCAATAGAGATTAGCATACATATATAGAGTTAGAAGCATATTTGCATATACTGTTTCATATCATTGCATATATGTTTGTTTGTGAATGCATGTGAAGATGCTTATTGTGTTTGGATTACTTGCTAAGTTTTTTAGCTTACCCTTCGGGGGACTTGTTTATAGATGACATTGCAGGTACGAAAGAGAACCCGTACACTAGCACGGAGAACCTTTCCATACATGGTACAGCTCCGGATGTCCTTGGATAAGGTAATGAATAGCGAGGCAGCCAACACTAGGATTTGGGTTGCACTGACGACTCCCATTGATGGCAGCCGGCATCGTCTTATTCGTCGATGGGATCGTGCGCTAGATGCTGATCTGAAGCTTCAAAAGCATGACCCTAAATTGAAGAAGATGAAGACTGAAGAAGAAGAAGAGCCGACTGAAGATGTGGATTAGATTCTCTTGTTCTTCTAGGTTTTTATTTTACTTGTATTAGCTTAGAGCTTACTTTAGATTTCGATCTACCTTCCGCATATGTTGTGGGGTATATTTCCGCTATACTCTACAGTTGTCTTTTGATTTGGTATCTTGTTATTCCGCACTCTGATATTCTTTAGTGATCCTTCTGTGATCCTTTCTTGACTTTTATTAGTTAGATACATGAATACAATGATTTGTTCTTGCTTTTGATTATGTTATTGTGCTAAATGGATATGATCGTTCCTAAACTTGATCTTTTGGGCTGTGGATCACTCCCCCGGATAACCCAGATAGGGTATAGGCTGGGTGTATTTGGGCGGGATGTGACAATGCTGGTCTCTATAGGCAGACATGTTTTAAGTCATAGCACCATACTTCTTTGGGTAGGTCTCAAATCACTCATCCTCGGTTGGCAAAGGGTCCGTCATCCCTCTCGGACAATCCATGGCTAGGGGTTAAGTCACCTCTCTCTCACATCACCGTTTGGTCTAAGTATTGGCGCATGTTAGGGTAAAGCCTAGCCCAATGCAAGTCTTCTACTTAGTTACATCAACTCAGATCCAAATACGTCCATTCCTCCCCTCTCTGGATCCTTTCCGGTATCCTTCACACTAGAGTCAGCGTATCCGACTCTCTCAAATACGGACTCATCAACCCTATAGGTCATCCACATATAGTAAACGGGAAGCTCTCATGTCCTCTCACGGGTTGGTTACCGGTCTTGAACGCCCATGAGCCCAATCTATCCATATGCAACTCTACCCATAAATGGTCCCCACAATGTGATTCATGTCCCTCTCACGGATATAACTCACCGGTCTTGAGCACCCATGAATCCCCATTGCTACCACGGGTCGTTCGGTCTCAATACCCTTCCGAATCGGGTCTGATATAACAAGGGTGTAACCTAGCCAAACACTGCTAGACAAGTCCTAGGTATGAAAACCAATAATCCAGGAAAGTGTCAAAGGGCAACATTGGAAATATCCCATACTACTCCCAATGAGGTCCAAGGACAGAAATGCCAAAAGGACATTCCCCAATCCCAAATCATACCTAAACAATCACAAACATAATTCAATCATATCATCCACGACAGATATCTCATCATATGAAAGAGTATAATAAGACAAGATCAAATAAATAAGAAACATACATGAATAAGTATTCATACGTGATCAAGTACATAAAGTAAATAAAGAAATAAGATCCTAATGTACTTGCAACATTCATATCATAATAAAAACTAACATAACAGTAGCAAATCTAAGTAGTTCCCAATTAGAAACTAAATCTATGCAATCTATGTTAATATGGTAACAACTTTCCTTACCTTAAATAGATTCGAATGTATTCCGGACGGACAAGAGGATGAATCCAAAGTTAGCAAACAAACCCTAGAATAGCATCACACAATCATTAGGAAGTAGTCCTAAAAGAATAAGCATCAATCGAATCGAATCGGATGAAGAAATCAGATTCTGTTCTTGCATGTTAAGAATGAATGAGATGATCATGGCATAAGAGAATGAAAAGAGATTGTAAAGATATGACTACAAGGTTGCAGCATCTTCATCATAATCTCAGTTCAAAGATGAGAGTGATCATAGAAAGAATGAATCAATAATACAAAAGATGGAATACTAACCTTTAATTGAAGAACAAGAGAGAGAGTTTGCAAGATTGCAAGATTAGGTCTTCTTCTTCACTCTTGGAGGCTTGGAGATGGTTTCCCTTCGTTCTCTAAGTGTTATGGAGGCTAGGGATAATAAAATCACGAAGTCATGGGGTATCTATAGCAAGATACTCAAAACAGAAGATTCTGTTCGAGTTCAAGCATTCGGGTCGATTGGCTTTGTAGCATGGCCCAGTCGACCCAAGCAGTCGACCCAGGCTGTCAGCAAAGCCAAAGATAGGGATTTGAGGGTCTTCCACTACTCGGAATCAAGCGAAACTTTAAACACATATTCTATAACATACCTAGCATGGAAAAATGGCTTTAAATCATATCCCACCAAGCTCTAAGGTCAACAACTAATCTTCTCTTCATCAAGGTGCAATCTCTTCTCTATATCCAACATTGCCTTCAAGTATGGGGCATCATCTTCAATCTCCATAGGGTCGGAGTCGAACACTATATCTTCTACCAATATGGCCCATAGTTGACTTTCACTTCTACTTCGGGTCTTCGGACCTACAGACAAAATAGTCTCCGGGTTAAGGTTAGGGCCGAGTTTCACAGATTTGTAGCCACAACAATAACAGACTCTGCAGCCACAACCACAACCACAACCGATTCTGCAGCGAAAACCACAGCACCACTGGCTACAACTGTCACATCCCGCCCAAGTACACCCAGCCTATACCCTATCTGGGTTACCCGGGGGAGTGATCCACAGCCCAAAAGATCAAGTTTAGGAACGATCATATCCATTTAGCACAATAACATAATCAAAAGCAAGAACAATTCATTGTATTCTAATAAGTTAACAATAAAAATCAAGAAAGGATCACAGAAGGATCACTAAAGAATATCAGAGTGCGGTATAACAAGATACCAAATCAAAAGACAATTGTATAGTATAGCGGAAATATACCCCACAACATATGCGGAAGGTAGATCGAAATCTAAAGCAACTCTAAGCTAATACAAGTAAAATAAAAGTCTAGAAGAAACAAGAGAATCTAATCCACTTCTTCAGTCTTCATCCTCTTCACTTTAGGGTCATGCTCTTGAAGCTTCAGATCAGCATCTAGCGCACGATCCCATCGATGAATAAGACGATGCCGGCTGCCATCAATAGGAGCCATCAATGCAGCCCAAATCCGAGTGTTGGCTGCCTCGCTGTTCATTACCTTGTCCAAGGACATCCGGAGCTGTACCATATAAGGAAAGGTTCTCCGTGTTGGTGCACGGGTTCTCTTTCGTACCTGCAATGTCATCTAAAAACAAGTCCCCCGAAGGATAAGCTCAAAAGAACTTAGCAAGTAATCCAAACACAATAAGCATCTTCACATGCATTCACAAGCAAACATATATGCAATGATATGAAACAATATATGCAAATATGCTTCTAACTCTATATGTGTATGCTGGTCTCTATTGGCAGACATGCTTTAAGTCATAGCACCATACTTCTTTGGGTAGGTCTCATCTCACAACGCCGGTTGGCAAAGGGTCCTTCATCCATCTTGGACAATCCATGGCTGGGGGTTAAGTCACCGCTCTCTCACATAACCGTTTGGTCTAAGTATTGGCGCATGTCAAGGTAAAGCCTAGCCCAATGCAAGTCTTCTACTTAGTCATATCAACTCAGATCCAGATACATCCATTCCTCGCCCCTGGCGATCCTTTCCGGTATCCTTCACACTAGAGTCAGCATAGTCCCAGACTACGGACTCATCAACCCTATAGGTCATCCACATATAGTGAACGGGAAGCTCTCATGTCCTCTCACGGGTTGGTTACCGGTCTTGAACGCCCATGAGCCCAAGGCTATCCATATGCAACCCTACCCATAAATGGCCCCCACAATGTGATTCATGTCCCCTCACGGGTTGGTTAACGGTCTTGAGCGCCCATGAATCCCCATTGCTACCACGGGTCGTTCGGTCTCAATACCCTTCCGAATCGGGTCTGATATAACAGGGAATATCCTAGCCAAACACTACTAGACAAGTCCTAGGTATGACAACAAATAATCCGGGAAAGCGTCAAAGGGCAACATTGGAAATATCCCATACTACTCCCAATGAGGTCCAAGGACAGAAATGTCAAAAGGACATTCCCCAATCCCAAATCATACCTAAACAATCACAATCATAATTCAGTCATATCATCCACGACAGATATCTCATCAAATAGAAGAGTATAATAAGACAAGATTAAATGAATAAGAAACATACATGAATGAGTATTCATTCATGATCAAGTACATAAAGTAAATAAGGAAATAAGATCCTACTGTACTTACAGCATTCATATCATAATGGAAACTGACATAACAGTAGCTAAATCATGCATTCATGTCATAATACATAAAGACATGTAAATAGGCATATTGTGAGTTGGAATACTCACCTCGTAATCTGAACTTATAGTCTTCAAATAAGAAATCAGAGAACAGATCCAAAATCACCTAAACAAGCTTGACAAAACATGTATAGGTCATAAGAAGTGATTCCAAAAGATTGGAGTCGAAACGGATGAAAAACAGAGTTCGTTGTTCTTCTTTGGTTGATTGGCTGGGTTGAGTGCTCCAATCGACCCAGGCAATCTGCCCAAGAGCAAATCTGGAAATAAAAAGAGAATCTTGATCCGAAACCTATGCTACACAAACCGGAATGCGACGAAACTTGGAGGGATTGTCTAACACAGTAGTCTAAGACTAAAAAGCATAATTTAGACATCAAACCACCATCAAAACCATTACTTACTAATTTAGAATCATAGTTTCTATTTTGGAAAACAAGACTTTCTAATTTGGAAAACAACATGGTTTTCATTGAAAACAAGCTATGAATGAAAGAGATGAACTAGAGATGATGAGACCTCATTCTAGTACATGAACACAGTAAATCAAGAGTAAGAATGATCATAAAGATGCATCTAATATGCTAGAAGAAATCGAAATAAGAACATGATCATAGTTTAAGAAGAAATCATGAAAATCATGTAAAGAATGAATATGAAATCATAGCTTATAGAAAGAGAAGAGATTGTAGAAGATATGATTGCAGAGATGCAATATCTTCCTCATAATCTCAGATCAGAGAAGAGAATGATCATAGTAAGAATGAATCAATAGCATAATAGATTGAATACTAACCTTCGATTGAAGAACAAGAGAGAGAAAGCTTGAGAGTTGAATGTAGATCTTCCACACCAATGGAGGCTTGGAGATGAGTTTCCTTCGTTCTCTAGGTGTTTTGGAGGCTAGGGATACTAAAAACACGAAGTTATGAGGTATATATAGCAATAAGGACCTAAACAGAAGATTTTGCTCGAATTCTGTTTACTTGGGTCGAGTGGGTGGGTAGCATGGCCCAGTCGACCCAGGCACTCGACCCAGGCTGACAGCATAGCCTGAATTAGGGATTTGAGGGCCTTTCTCTTATCGGAATCAAACGAAACTTTCTACACAACAACTATAACTTACCTAGCATAGGAAAATGGCTTTAAATCATATCTAACCATGGTCTAAGGTCATCAACCAATCTTCTCTTCATCAAGGTGCATTCTCTTTTCTAAATCAACCAAGCTCTTCAAGTAGGGAATCCATCATCAATTTTCTATGGGTTTTCGAATCTACACTAAGGGAGAGGTCCAACTTGACTTCCTAGGACTTTCTAAACATATCAACACCATACTCAAGGTCCAACTTCAAGGTCAAACATCAAACAAGTTCTTCTTCATCCAAAACAAATAGGGTGTCTAATTTAGGTTTTGGGCTGGATTTCACAACAACAACAACAACCGCAATCTTCTCTGCAGCAACAACACTACCAACAACAACGTGGACTATCATTTTGTCCGAGACTTGGTTCAGAACAACACCATAAAGTGCACTTTGTTTGGTCAGATGATCAAATTGCAGATGTGTTTACTAAGGGCTTAACATCACAAACTTTCTTCAAGCATAGAGATAAACTCTTGCACTTGCCAATGTAGAGTTTGAGGGGGGGGGGGGATGAAAGACCATAATGGATCTGTTATGGTTTGAATTTGATTTTTGAATTCAAATTTGAATATTGTAAATGAATCTTGTACAACAACCATGTTTATTTATAAATACATAAAACTTACCCATCAAGGTAAGCAACCTACTTATTAAAATTAGAGTTTTTCTTTGCATTCTTTCAAACTACTCTTTACAAAGTTTGTTGCTGTATCTATAATTATATCATTTCTCTACTTAGAAGCTTCTACCCAAAAAACTATCTCTGACTACTTTCTCATATATGGTTCCTTACTTTTTATGATTTGGAAAGCATCCTCAACGTTCATCGTATTTGCATTCCCAAACTGCATATCACAAATTGAAAATGAGAATTTATACCAAAAAAAGAAAAAAATTTATGTATCAATTTTATCTATTACTAGTTGAAAGATGAGATGAAGTTTACTTATAATATCATTGAATCCTTCCAATGAGAATCTCCCATTCCAATGATTGCATGAACTGGAGCCTCATAGTGGTTGCGGTCATATGTTTCAATCCCTCTTCTATCTCTGTAAGGCATGGCTTTGCAAACACCCTCATGAAGGGAACAAGTTCTTTCATAGTTATGGCCATGGCCAAAGAGAACAAGATCGTTCATCATCACCAAGTGTTACCATTACTATCAATCCCAGTTTATGCTACTATTTAGCTGAAGAGCATCACTTGTTTACCTTGATGTGTACTAGTAAAGTCTCCAAGCTAGCAGTAAAGTTTGGGTCGATATTTGGGTGAAGGAATGGAGGTGCAGATGAACACATGGGTCTATGCCTGCAACCGATCAAAGGAGTTCCCATGAGCCTCTTATTGAAATGACTAATTTAAATAGAAGAGACTGGGTCTAATCATACTTACCCTGTAAAAATTACCCAAGGAGTTCTTAATCGATTGATTGAAAACAAATCCTTTTTTATCCATTCACACTGTTGTAGTTTTGATGTTTTTGTTATATGACAAAAATGGTTCGAGGTTCGAAAGGATAATTGATCAATCAGCAAGATAATTCTTACCTGTTAGGAACCACAGCTGAAATTATGCTCAGTTGAAACTACAATTATATGAACAAATCCTTGGTTTGTGGAATACCAATCTTATGTTAGACTTTCATAACTGTCACATTCACTCAGCCGGTACCCTACCTGGCATACTCGAGTGTGTGATCTACAGCCCCGAAGATCAAGTATCCAGGAAATCATCCTCCCACATATACAATAACATAATCATGAACAAGATATAATCAAAGTAACTTATATAAACAATGAGATCAAGATAAGAAGAGAGAATGTCAATATAATCAGAGTGTGGAAAGAACGATACCAATATAATAAGCAAAATGTAAAGTGTGCGGAAAATCACTTCACAACTACAGTGGAATAGTAGATCGAAAGTCAAAACTAAACTATTACATCTGGGAAACAAAAGCTAAAAGAAATAGGAAGATTGTTCTATCAAATAAACTAAGGTCTCTTCCGTCTTATAAAGAATGATTTCATAAACATAAACTTTAGAAATCAAGCATGGCCGCTTCCTCTCCAAGATAGGGCTAATCCTGGTACGCAACATGATCACACATGGAATCTTCACTGTAATCTTCGTGACCGCTAGCATCTTAGTGGTGTGCATCATCGGCTTGTGCTTCATGGTACTAGCCGTCATACTCGTCAATACCTGCAGGATAGTCTAACAAAGATATTTGCAAAAAGGAGTGAGTTCAAAAGAACTCAGCAAGGTAAGTTATCCCATAACAACACAAATAACATGATAGCAAAACATAGTAGACGCAAAATGATATGAGACAAACAATGCATGTATGATTCTAACTCTATGTATGTTGGTCTCTATTGGCAGACATGCTTTAAGTCATAGCACCATACTTCTTTGGGTAGGTCTCAAATCACTCTCCCTCAACCATTCCGGTATCTTGGGTTCTCCGTTGATAATTGGGTCCTGCATCCCTCTGGACATTCCTTGGCTGGGGTTTAGGTCACCGCTCTCTCACATCACCATTGGTCTAAGTATTGGCGCATGTCAAGGTAAAGCCTAGCCAAATGTAAGTCATCTACTTGGTTATATCAACTTAGGGTTGGATACTTCCATTCCTCGCCCCGGGCCATCCTTTCTGATACCTTCCCCCTAGAGTTATCGTATCCTATGGCTACAACCAACTCGGACTACGTACTCATCAACCCTATTGGTCATCCACAAATAGTAAACGGGAAGCTCTCATGTCCTCTCATGGATATAACTCACCGGTCTCGAGAGCCCGTGAGCCCAAGTCTACTAAATGCGACCTACCAATAAATGGCCCGCACAATGTGATTCATGTCCTCTCACGGATATAAATCACAGGTCTTGAGTGCCCACAAACCCGCATTGCTACCACGGGTTACTCGGTCTCAATACCCTTCCAAATCGGGTCTCATATAACAAGGATATCCTAGCCAAACACCGCTAGACAAGCCCCATATATGACATACAATAATCCGGGAAAGAATCAAAGGGCACCATCGAAAATGTCCCATTTCACTTCCACTGATGTCCAAGGACAGAAATGTCAAAAGGACATTCCCCAATCCCAAATCATACCTAAACAATCAAATTCCAATTCAGTCATAACATACACAACTAATCATCCATCATATAGAAAGATAAATAGAAACATGATCAACTGAATATGTAAATTACATGAATGATGTTCATACATGATCAAAGTAATAAGAAAATACATGAACAAGGAACTACTATACTTAAAGTACTTCCATCAATAATATCACATTAAGAAAATATAAAAACGGTAGTAAATCTAAGAAATTCCCAAATTATAAACTAAGATTCACACAATCTATGTTAATATGGAAACAACTGTCCTTACCTTAATTAGATTCAAAGAAAAATCCAGAGGAACAAGAGATCAAGTCCAAGTTAGCAAATAAACCCTAGACAAGCATAAATATAACATTAGGAAAAAGCCCTAGAAGATTGGAGGTCAAACAGATCAAATCGGACGAAGAAATCAATGATGTTCATGCCTGGCAGCCTGGCTGGCTGACTGGTCCAATCGACCAGGTGACAAGTACTCGTAGCCAAAAACTGAATTTTGATCCGAAACTCATCTTTCTGCATTCGAAACACTCCAAAATTTCAAAGGAACCTTAGGAATAGTAATCTAATACTCACTAGCATAGATTGGACACCAAACAATGATCAAAACCATGACTTTCTATTTTGAAAAACATGACTTTCTAATTTGATCAAAACATGGTTTTCAATGAAAACAACCATGGATGCAAAGGAGAATGAAAGATTCACTCAAGAGGATCATTTGCAAAGGATCAGAAATGAATACTAACATAAAATCAGATCTAATATGCTAGAGAAATCAATTTAAAAGAATGATCATGGCTTCATGAAGAAATCATATAAATCATGACTAAGAATCAATTATGAAGATCATAGCATCAATGGAATGAATGGAGATTCATTTTCATCATTGGAAAATGTAGAAGAGGTGTTTGAAAGGTTGCAATACCTTCTTCATAATCATAGTAGTAAGAACTTGATCATGCAAGAGTAAATCAATAAGAAGTATAAGAGATTACTAACCTTGAAGATGAACAAGAGATGAAGAACTTGAGATCTTGCAAGAGTTCTTCACTAACACCAAGGAGAGGCTTTGAGAGAGGCTTCCCATGTTCTCTAAGGGTTTTAAAAACAAAAGAGGCTAAGAAACACGAAGTTCTAATATATAGAGCACCAAAAGACCTAAATAGAAGATTTTCTCGGATTTTGTCAAGCATGGCAGCCTAGCTGGTCGATTGGCAAGTCAACTAGGCTAGGACAGCAAGGCTTAGATAAGGAAATGAAGGCCTAAATAACTTTAAATTCAAGTGGGCTTCACCCAACTCAACAAATGACTTACCTAGCATAGAGGAATGTCTTCAAACCATGTCCAAAAGTGCTTTAGATCCATCAACTAATCTCCCCTTCATCAAGGTGTAGTTTCTTATCAAACACTGCCAAAGCTTCCAAGTATGGAGCACCATCATCAATCTCCATGGGTTTGGGGTCAAACACCATGTCTTCCACTGAGATGGCCCATAGTTGTCTTCTTCCTTCACTTCGGGTCTTCGGACCTACAAACAATAGGGTTTCCAAGTCAAGGTTAGGGTTGGATTTCACAGATACCATAACTGCAATACCCAGAGCTAAAATACTTGGAGGTGTGATCCACAACCCGGAAGATCAGTTCTTGACAATCACCCTTCCACATAGCACAATAGTATAATCAAGAGCAAAGAATAATCATTGTTTGAATGTCATTAAAGAAACAATCAATGATGGATCTTAAGGAAAGGTAGATCAAAATTCTAATGTGTTACAACTGATTGAAATAAAGGAATAAAAAATAAATAAATATAAGAATCAATCTAAAACTAATTGTAATAAAACTCCATATAAAAAAAAAGTATGTCTAAACTCATAAAACTTATGTATCCAAGACAGGACCCTCTAGCTTCAGAATAGGACTAATCCCGGTACATACAATCATCACACTAGTAATCTTCACCGTGATGTTCGTAACAGCCAGCACCTTGTAGGCAATACGGGTCACTCGTTGTGGCCTTGTAGTCTTGGATCTCAAAGTCATCAGTACCTGCAACAAGGTCTAACAAACATTGTCCAGGAAGGGTGAGCTCAAAAGAACTCACCAAGTAGTTCAATCACAAATAACAACTACAAACAGTTCAGAATAAGCATGATACAATATGATATCTGTCACATCCTCCCAGCCGGTACCCTATCTGGCATACCCGAGAGTGTGATCCACAGCCCGAAGATCAGGTATCAAGTAATCAACCTCCCACATAAACAATAACATAATCATAATAATAATAATAGTGCGGAAGATAAACCATAGATCCAAATAAGGAAATAATGAATCATATATAAATCAGAGTACTAGATATAATCAGAGTATCTAAATCAGATAAGTAAAGTGAGGCGAAATCCCACTCTACAACCAGCGGAAAAGTAGTTCTAAAAGAGAATAAACAAGATAGAATCTAATCCCAATAGCAGGTACAATAGGTAACTAAATTGTTCTCAATCTTATAGACAACATCCCTATAAGTATAAATCTCATAAACGGCACAAGGGCGCTTCCACTCTATGGTCGGACTAAGCATCGTACGGAGCATAACCACCCGCGGGATCTTCAGTGTAATTGTTGTAACCGCAATCACCTTCCTAGAGATATGCCTCTTCTCCTTGCGCTTCTTCATACGGGCCGTCATGATATTCAGAACCTGTAGAATAGTCTAACAAACATTGTACAATAAAGGAATGAGTTTCAAAGAAACTCAGTAAGGCAGTTAAATCCATAATAACATAAATGGCAGGATTTCAGAACAAACATAAATGCAATATGGTATGAAACAAACAATGAATGTATGAATCTAACTCTACATATGCTGGTCTCTATTGACAGACATGCTTTAAGTCATAGCACCGTACTTCTTTAGGAAGGTCTCAATCACTCATCATCAGTTGGTAATGGGTCCGGCATCCCTCGGGACATTCCATGGCTGGGGGTATAGGTCACCACTCTCTCACATCACCATTGGTCTAAGTACCGGCGCATGTCAAGGTAAAGCCTAGCCAAATGCAAGTCTTCTACTTAGTTACATCAAGTCAGATCCAGATACGTCCATTCCTTGTCCCTGACGATCCTTTCCGGTATCCTTCACACTAGAGTCCTCATAGTCCCTGACTACGGACTCATCAACCCTATTGGTTATCCACATATGGTAAACGGGAAGCTCTCACGTCCTCTCACGGGTTGGTTACCGGTCTTGAGCGCCCGTGAGCCCAAGTCTATCCATATGCAACCCTCCAATAAATGGCCCCCACAATGTGATTCCTGTCCTCTCACGGGTTGGTTACTGGTCTTGAGCGCCCATGAATCCCCATTGCTACCATGGGTCGTTCGGTCTCAATACCCCTCCGATTAGGGTCTGACATAACGGGACATCCTAGCCCAACACTACTAGACAGTCCTAGATATGTCATCCAACAGTTTAGAAAGGTGTCCAGAGGGCATCTCCGGAAACATCCCATAATATTCCCGTAGTTGTCCAAGGACAGAAGTGTCAAAAGGACACCTCTCCTTTCCAAACCATACTTAAGCATACACAAGCATCAATTCATATCATCACATATATGGTAACTTCATATATGGAAAGAAATCAATAAGTACAATTAACTTGTATATAACTGGTAAGTAAATCATACATGAGTCAATTCAATATAAATAAGTAATGTTACTGATATCAAGACAGTACCACAGTAGTAAAACATTATAGGAATCTATTTAAAGAATTAAATAAACAAGATTCATATATAGAAACTAAGATATGCAATTTATGTTGTTAAAGAAGTAACCATCCTTACCTTTTATAACTTGCAAAGGAATCCTAAGAAATCAAGTAAGATCTTGACAAACTTGAGAAGAAGGTCCTAAACAAGTGTATACAACATATTAGGAAAGATCCCTAATGAACAGAGATACCAAAACATCCAAAACAGACCAATTCGGAGTTGTTGTACTCATTGGTCGATTGGATTGGTCTATCGCCCCGATCGACCAATCAGTCGACCAATGCGAGACGATAACCTATAAAATCAGAGTTTTGAGATATAAAATCCGAATTTGGTGGTTCAAAAGGGTACTAATCAAGGGGTAAACTACATTAGTAGTATCCTAACATATAGGGGATCTCAAAACACTAATCAAATCAAGTCATCAAGATACAAATTAGGAAACAAAAAGTTACCATAATTAGATCAATCATGGTTCTTGAAGAATTCAAGATAGAAATCAAAGACAAGAACAATAGGAGAATGAATCATTGATTCAGGTAAAGGTATCATGAAAGGCATACTTAGATCTTCAAGAAAATAGACCTAAGAGCATAAATCTAAATAAGGAAACAAAACCTACCATATATGTAACTATCATGATTCATGAAGAAAACATGGTATGGTAGAAGAGAAACAACTAGAGATTGATAGATCATGGATCATGAAAAGAAAACACAGCAATTGACTACTAACATGATCAATATAGTAGATCTAAGGAGATCAGAATTCAAATCAAAAGATAAACAAAGACAAGATCATGATTTGATCATGATTCCTTCAAAAGCTTGCAATGATCATGGTTAAGATCATTGCATTAGCCATTAATCCTTAGGAAAATCATGAGAGACAAGTCCAGAGATGTTTGCAACAGAGAATGCAGCATCTCCTCTATTGTCTCAACTCAAAAAGGAAAGAAAAACAGAGATGGAGGAGAAGAAGAGAGTGTAGACATACCTTTGATGCAAAAGGAAGAGTTTTGACGAAGATCCGTCAAGAAAAACACCAAGGATGCAAGGGAGATGACTTGCAGAGGTCTTTGGTTTGTTCCAAAGAGTTTGGTGGCAGAAAATACGAAGTAGACTCGAGATTGGACTTAAATAGAGCAAGCAAGACCTAATTGCCAAAGACAGCACCCATTGGTTGAGTGGATTGGTCGACTGGTCCATTCGACCAATCAGTTCAGCAACTCCTAAACAGGGAATTGAAGACCCAGATCAAATCCAATCCTAAAGGGGTTTTGCACACATATCAAGTGACTTACCTAATAGGTAGAAATGCCTTCAAACCATGATAGAGAGCACTCCAAGTCCATCAACTAATCCGATCTTCATCAAGATTCAGTTTCCATAAATAGAACCTCATCATCAACTCTCATGGATTCAAAGCCAGACACCAAGTCCTCTACTGGGATGGCCCAAAGCTGACTTCTTACTTTACTTCGGGTCACTGGACCTACAAATAACAAGGTTTCCGGGTCAAGGTTAGGGCTGGGTTTTACAATATGAGACAGTAATGCATGTATGCTTCTAACTGTACATATGCTAGTCTCTAGGGGCAGACATGCATTAAGATAGAACACCATACTCCTCTAGGCAGTCTCAGTCACTCTCCCTCAACAATCTCTATATCTTGGGTTCTCCGCGTAGTTGGGTCAGGGTATCCATCTCAGACATCCCATGCTTGGGGTTTAGGTCACCACTCTCTCACTCCACCATTGGTATGAGTATTGGCACGTGTTAGGTTTATACCTAGCCCAATGCACGTCATTTACTGAGTCATGTCAATCTTAGAGTCGGATACTTCCCTTTAGTGCCCCAGGCAGTCAATTCTAGTATCTTCCTCCCTAGAGTCATCATATCCTATGGCTCCAACCAACTTGGACTACGGACTCTTAACCCTATTGGTCATCCACATATAATAAATGGGAAGCTCTCATGTCCTCTCATGGGTTGTCTATCAGTCTTGAGTGCCCACGAGTCCAGGCTTATCATGTGCGACTCTACCAATGAATGGCCCCCACAATGAGATTGCGTCCTCTCACATATTGGATACTAGTCTTGAGCTCCCACAATCCCCATTGTTGCCATGGGTCACTCGGCCTCAATACCCTCATGATAGGGTGAGATATGACGGGGTTTCCTAGCCAAACACATCTAGACCAGTCCTAAGTATGACATCCAGTAATCGTGGAAAGTGCCAAGGGGCACCATAAGAATGTGTCCCATACCACCTCCATTGGTGTCCCGAGACAGAAATACCAAAAGGGCATTCCCCATTCCACAATTACAACCTAAGCAATCACATCACAATATGACCAAATCACACATCATATCATGGTCCATTCACAATAAAATTATTCACATTCTTACAAGCATGCAAATCAACATACGAATCACATTCTGAAATTATAGATGTGAAATCCATCCCTAACCCTAACTCGGAAATCCTGTTGTTTGTAGGTCTGAAGACCCGAAGTGAAGGTAGAAGACAACTATGGGCTATCTCAATGGAAGACATGGTGTTTGACCTAGAACCCATGGAAATCGATGATGGAGTCCCATACTTGGAAACCTTGTTAGAGTTGGAGAAGAAACTACACCTTGATGAAGAAGAGCTTGGTTGATGGACTTGAAGCCTATTTGGACATGGTTTGAAGGCATTCCTCCATACTAGGTGAGTTGCTTGATGAGTTGGGAGAAGCCCCATTGAAAATATTGAGGTTTGATGCTTCAATTCCCTGACTTGGGCTTGATGTTAGCCTAGGTCGATTGGGCCAATCGACCCACAGTCTCAGGGTTTAATTTTAAACTTCTGATTTAGGGTTTTGATGCTCTATTTAATAGGACTACGTGGTTTTCAGCCACTCTTGTTTCTAAAACCTCTGGAGAATGTGGAGAACCTCTCTCAAGCCCTCTCTTTGGTGTGTGGAAGATCCAGTGCGAGTTCTCAAGTTCTTCAGCGATTATTCCTCATTAAGGTTAGTAATCTCTCTTAATCTTCTATGATCTACTCTTCTACTGATGGTTTCTCATTGCTATGATCATGAAGATGGTTTTGTATCCTTGCAAACACCTGTTCTTCGATCTCTATAGTTGTGAGTGAATCTCCATACATTCCAATGCTCTTATGATCTACGAGAGATCTTGTGAAATCTTCATGAAGGTGTGATCATTCTATTGTTTTTTATTTCAAAGCATGTTAGATTCATTCTTCTATTAGTTTCTATCATTGATCTACTGTTGTTATTCTTCTAGAGTGAATTCTCATTCTCTCTAGCCTCTTTGTTGAATCCACAGACTATTTTCTCTGAAAACCCTATTTTTGATCAATTTAGAATTCTACTATTTTGATCAATGTTGATGTCTAATCTATGCTAGTTAATCTTATATTACGGTTCTAGAAGTTTCTTTGAATTTTTGGAGTGTTTTGAATACCGGAAGATTAGTTTCGGATCAAAATTCAGAATTTTGCTTCGTACTATTCATCGGGTTGACTGGACCAATTGACCCAGCCAATTAGCCCAAGCTAACAATAATGGATTTCTTCGTCTGTTTCGATCTGTTTGACTTCTAATCTTCTAGGGTTTGTTCCTAATGATTGAACTATGCTTGTTTAGGATTTGTTTGCTAACCTTGGACCTATCCTCTTTGTTCCTCTAAAATTATTCGAAGTTATTTAATGTAAGGACGGTTGATTCTCTAATAACCTATAATGCATGATCTTGGTTTATAATTTGGATTTGCATGATCATACTACTGTTGTTTAGTTTCTTATAATTATATTATTGCTGTAACTTCTTCAAGTACAGTAGGCCCTGTCATGTAATTCTTTTATTGAGTAGATCATGTATGACTGATTATCTTTCTATCTATTGAGTTATCGGTTGTGTATGAATGACTGATTTTGGGAATGTGATTGCTTAAGTATAATTTGGGATTGGGGAATGTCCTTTTGACATTTCTGTCTTTGGACATCAGCGGAAGTGGTATGGGACATTTCCTATGGTACCCCTTGACTCTCTCCCGAATTATTGGTTGACATACCTAGGGCTTGTCTAGCGATGTTTAGCTAGGATGTCCTTGTTATATCAGACCCGATTCAGAAGGGCATTGGGACCGAGTAACTCATGGCAGCAATGGGGGTTTGTGGGCGCTCATGACCGGTAACCAATCTATTAGAGGACATGAATCACATTGTGGGGGCTATTCATTGGTAGGGTTGCAGTAGTAGACTTGGGCTCAGGGGCGCTCATGACCGATAACCAACCCGTGAGAGGACATAAGAGCTGCTTGTTTACTATTTGTGGATGAATAGGGTTGATGAGTCCGTAGTTCGAGTTGATTGTAGCCATAGGATATGCTGACTCTAGTGAGAAGGAGACTGGAAAGGATCGCGAGAGGCGAGGAATGGAGGTATCTAACTCTGAGTTGATATAACTAATTAGAAGACTTGCATTGGGCTAGGCTTAACCTTGACATGCGCCAATACTCAGACCAATGGTGATGTGAGAGAGTGGTGACCTAAACCCCAACCATGGAATGTCCGAGAGGGATACAGGACCCAATTACCACCGGAGAACCCAAGATACCAAGATGGTTGAGGGAGAGTAATTTGAGACCTACCCAGAGGAGTATGGTGCTATGACTTAAAGCATGTCTACCAATAGAGACCAGCATACATAGAGTTAGAATCATACATGCATGTCTATTTCATATCATCTTGCATTCCTTATGTTTAGCTATCATGTCTTATTATGTTATTATGAAATAAACTGCCTTGCTGAGTTCTTTGAACTCACTCCTTTTGCAAACATCATTGTTAGACTTATCTGCAGGTACTGATGAGTGATGAACACATTTTTAATTTCACAAACAAGTTTTTGGCACCATTGCTGTGGAGGTACTAGTCCATTTTTTTTCATTCTTAGATAAATCGAAGTGTTTAAATTTTTTTTCTTTCAAAGATATTACTCTTAACTTGAGTAGAAACAAAAACGTATGTAGTCCCCACTCTACTGCAGAATCCCTAGGATTCGATTGTAGGTGGCTCCGAAGACTATACAGATTCCCTTGCTGTCAAACCTATACAACGCTCAGCTATACGTGTGAAATCCATCCCAAACCTAGCCAGGACACCCTATCTATTTTGGATGAAGAAAGGTTATTTTAATGTTACATCTTGAAGTTGGACCTTGATTCCAGTGTTCTATCTCCTTCTTCTCTCTTTTCTTCTTCTTATGTTCTATCTTGATGTTTTGATTATGGAGAAGGTGTTACACTACTATAAATACCTATTCTCTAATCTCCTTATGTCTTAGAGTGAACCCCCAATCACTCTATCCATTCCTTGAAACCACATGGTGAATCTCCCAAATTCTTCACTGATTTTGATTGAGTTTTGGACAGCATGATCATTCTACTGTAGCTTCTTTTCTCATTAATGTTTAACATGTTTGATCTTAGCCTTTACTGTTGTTCCAATGTGTTTCATCTCCATGAATCAATTCCCCTTTCTTTCTAGCCATTTTCGCCTTCTATGTTGACCATTGATATAAGCATTCTAGTAAGTTTCTATTTTTGATTCCTCTCATTCTAGGATTAGTATTCTTTTGATTTTCTATTTAGTTATTCTTGCCTCTGATATGTTCTTGATATTCCATTAGAGAGAAGCCTTGTTCTCTCTAATTCTTCCCTTGAATCCATGGTGAGTTTGCTATGAGAACCATGTTGTTTCCAATTTAGAAACTCATGTTCCCAATTTATAAAGTACTGATTTTTGGACCATGGATGATGCCCAATTCATGCTATATAGTCTTAGTATGTTTGTGTGAAGTTCCCTTTCGAATTTCGGATCAATCGGACTTCAAACAAAGAAGTTATGACCAAAACAGTGCAATCTGTACCTTGCTGTCTCCATTGGTCGACTGGGCCAGTAGACCAATCCAATCGACCAATGAGATCTGTTTTCCAGATTTAGGTCTTTGTTGCTCTATTTAAGTCCAATCTCGGGATTAGTTCGTCTCCTCTGCCTCCTAAGCCTCTGGAACGAGTTAGAACTCCATTCTAATCAATTTCCTTGCATCATTGGTTGATCCCTCGCAAGAACTCAAGTAATCTTCTTCCTCTTGCATCAAAGGTATGTCTACACTCTCTTCTTCTTCTCCATCTCTGTTTTTCTTTCCTTTTTGGGCTGAGACAGTAGAGAAGATGCTGCATTCTCTGTTGCAAACATCTCTCTACTCATCCCTCATGATCTTCCTAAGGATTAATGGCTAATGCAATGTTCTTAATCATGATTATTGCAAGCTTTTGAAGGAATCGTAATCTAAATCATGATCTTGTCTTTGTTCATCTTTTGATTCAAATTCTGATCTTCTTAGATCTGTTTTATTGATCATATTAGTAGTCAATCGTTGTGTTTTCTTTACAAGAGTTGTAACCTATCAATCTCTAGTTCTTTCTTCTTGATCATACCATGCTTTCTCCAAGAACCATGACTAATACATTTATGGTAAGTTTTGTTTCCTTATTTAGATTCATGTTCTTCAGTCTTAGATCTATTTTTCTTGAAGATCTATGCATGCTTTTCATGATTTCTTTATCACAATCAATGATCCATCATCCTATCTTTCTTGTCCATGATTGTTACTATGAATTCTTCAAGAACCATGATTGATCTAATTATGGTAACTTTTGTTTCCTAATTTGTAACTTGAAGACTTGATTTGATTAGTGTTTTGAAGTCCTCTATATACTAGGATACTTTCATAGTAGTTTCCCCCTTGTTTGGTACCCTTTTGAACCACCAAATTCGGTTCTTTATTCTTAAAACTCTGATTTTGTAGGCCACTGTCTCTGTTGGTCGACTGATTGGTCGACTGAGACAGTAGACCAATCCAATCGACCGATGAGTACAGCAACTCCAGAATTGGTCTGTTTTGGATGTTTTGGTATCTTTTCTGTTAGGGATCTTTCCTAATATGTTGTATACACTTGTTTAGGACCTTCTTCTCAAGTTTGTCAAGATCTTACTTGATTTCTTAGGATTCCTTTGCAAGTTATAAAAGGTAAGGATGGTTACTTCTTTAACAACATAAATTGCATATCTTAGTTTCTATATTTGAATCTTGTTAATTTATTTCTTTAATTAGATTCTTATAATGTTATACTACTGTGGTACTGTCTTGATATCAGTAGCATTACTTATTTATATTGAATTGACTCATGTATGATTTACTTACCAGTTATATACAAGTTGATTGTAATTATTGATTTCTTTCCACATATGAAGTTACCATATATGTGATGTTATGAATTGATGCTTGTGTATGCTTAAGTATGGTTTGGAAAGGAGAGGTGTCCTTTTGACACTTCTGTCCTTGGACTACTACGGGAATATTATGGGATTTTTCCGGAGATGCCCTCTGGACACCTTCCTAGACTGTTGGATGACATATTTAGGACTGTCTAGTAGTGTTTGGCTAGGATGTCCCGTTATGTCAGACCCTAATCGGAGGGGTATTGAGACCGACCGACCCGTGGTAGCAATGGGGATTCATGGGCGCTCAAGACCGGTAACCAACCCGTGAGAGGACAGGAATCACATTGTGGGGGCCATTTATTGGTAGGGTTGCATATGGATAGACTTGGGCTCACGGGCGCTCAAGACCGGTAACCAACCCGTGAGGGGACGTGGGGGGTTCCGGTTTCCCAAGGGGGGGGGGCCAGGGGGGGGGGGGGGGGGGGGGGGGGGGGGGGGGGGGGGGGGGGGGGGGGGGGGGGGGGGGGGGGGGGGGGGGGGGGGGGGGGGGGGGGGGGGGGGGGGGGGGGTGGGGGGAAGGGGGGGAGGGGGGGGGGGGGGGGGGGGGGGGCGCGGGGGGGGGGGGGGGGGGGGGGGGGGGGGGGGGGGGGGGGGGGGGGGGGGGGGCGGCGGGGGGGGGGGGGGGGGGGGGGGGGGGGGGGGGGGGGGGGGTGGGGGGGGGGGGGGGGGGGGGGGGGAGGGGGGGGGGGGGGGGGGGGGGGGGGTCCTTGGCGACACGGCGACACGGCAGAAATTTCGCCAAAAGTCGGGCGACTTTTGGTAGGGGTTCGATGAAAAATCGAACCCCTGTTTCGATGGGTTTTTTTGGTCATTTTGACCTGAAATTTGATGTGTAGCCTAATTTGAGGCTAATAAACACATTGGTAGTGTTATTTTGATCTAAAACATTACCTAAACTAATGTTCTTAATCGACCCATGTCTTACTATACGCGGACGAAAGCCCCGAAACTAAAAACCTAAAAACTCATAAAACCAAATCATATAAAGTCTACAATTCATTGTACAAATCTTTGTAATACATAAAGTCATCCAACCATATAAAATCTGAAACTCTCGGTCTCGGTACCAAATCTTGTGCCTAGGTGGATCGAATTCCTCGACTCGGATTTGTCTCCATTGATGCCCCCCCAACAAATTCACATACTCATCCCATCTCATACGATATTGAAAATTGTTTAAGTAATCATTCACTGCAGTTCTATAGCGGTCATCTTCATTTGCCGTGAGAACTCCAATTTGAGGGAAGTGAGAATAGGGCCAAGGAGCGTCTTGCATGCCATCGGATGCCCTTGTTGGTACGAATGACTACGATTGTGAAAGAGAGAGAGGGACATCATAGCTCCCATGATACGAAGAACTGGAGGGGACACCATAGCTCCCATGATACGAAGAATTAGAGGGGTTACTAATTCCCATATCATCTTGTCCATACGAAGGAGGGAGAGGGACACCATAATTACCCGTAGGCCAATAACCTGGTGTGGAGCCTACGGACTCATCCAAGCTCATGGACCCCATTGACGCAATCGCCGCATCCCAAGGATTAACATAGTCATGGCCAGCTCCCCTACGATGGTGGCTCGGCCTCGTATCGGGATATTGACGACCACGCGATACTCACCACCATGATCATAATCCTGAGTGGCATGATCAAAATGACTCTCCCCGGTGTATGCGGGTGGGGGCTCTGTGTCTCTGGTAGTGGAACATGTATACGCTCTCCAATTCCTCCACCACCACCACCACCACCACCACCACCACCACCACCACCACCACCACCACCACTACCACCACCACCACCATCATCATCTCCACCCGGTCGACTAGGCGAGAGTGTGTCATCGGGAGTGTTGTCCTGCGGCTCCTCCGTGCCTGGTGCCATCATCCAATCCTCATCGGCGGTGGCAGCTGCCTCTGCATGTGCCCGACCCTCTTCGGTGGCCATATACTCACCCACATTAACCCCTGCGGCTTGAGCTAGTTTGGGTCGGGCCTCCCTCCGAGGTTGGTCCAATACCGGCTCACCCCTGTCCAACATCCATTGAGTGAGGGGATCTTGGTCATCTTCGGCAACATCAAATATATCATCGAGATTGATGTATTGCCTTTCATTCCGAGCACTGCTCCCTGGCATATTGCGGCTTCAACCTCATATTATAGTGAATAAATACGAGGTCATTTTAGACGCTGGCTTCCCAACCGGTTCCTCCTGCGGGAGTGGATCATGCTGAATGTACTCCAATTCCTCTCACATCCGAGAGGCGAGCAAGTGCGAGACAGGATCTGATTGCCAATCTTCGTAAGTTTGATGAACTATTGCCATAGAGATACCACCATTCAGTTGCATTATCACAAAAACATTAAGTTAGAAACTCAAAAGTCAAAAGACTCAAAACATTTATGCATCTAAGCCCTAAGGATCTAACTATATAAGTATCTAACCTGGATCCATGGTTTCTCTGCCTTGTCTGACACCAGCTCCACTAAAAGACCCAAATGCATCTCTAAACAATTTGATCTGCAATAATACAATCATTAGTATTGATTGGTTATCTAAATTATTTAAACAATTAATACAACTCACTAATCGTTTGAAATTCCCAATGTCTCACCTCATTGTGGCAAAATGATTGGACCATCTCATCGGCTCCAACTTCGTTATCACTGTATCGGGGCATCCAATAGGTTTGTGTCCAACCCTAAATGTTGACTATATTGATACTTAGGGTTTAGAAAATATCTTTGCATAATTAAAAAAGCTTAAAATTAGTACCAACTACCAAAGTACCAATACCTACAATTCTACAAGCCCACAAGTCTACAAGACTACAAGTCTACAACTACAAATCAACAACCCGAATATTTACTTACCGGCCCTATGAAGAGGATGCATCGGATGAATTTGTCCATCGTGCATCGACAATATCTAAGAAAGCCCGATGTCCTCTAGGGTTTTTGCTGCCTTTATAGCATCCTTCATACGCTCAAGGGATGCATACAAGTGTGGCATAGTGGGTCCCCTCAAGGAAGAGTCCACCATACGCAAGACCTTTACTATAGGATCTATGGTCTGCAACACTACGATAACACATCTCCGAGAAATCATCGGATGATATTGTGTCTTTGTGCGGCGCCCATTGGTCGTCTTTGAATTATCACAAACTCATTAAGTCAATAGACAATAAATATCATACAAGATAATCATAAACTCATAATATAAATATAATAATTTATAAGATGAAATAGTAGATAGTTATCTTACTTGGATCCAGCCCAATCAAACCACTCTGCGATGCAAACATGGATCGAGGCCCGACTTCTTATCTTGCATCTTTGCTCAAGGCGACGAAATTTGTCGCAAATCTTGTCGGACCAGGTCGCACCAACTCACCTCCACATGATCTCCGCATCATTGCCAAAGCAACGTTATGATTGTAGATGAAGTTGGTTACATCTTGCACTCTCAACGGTGTTGTGGACAATGCTGATTTTTCCAATGTCCTTCGACATTAGGTCAATTGAATGTGCGGCACAAGGTGTCCACATAAGGTTATAATCGGTGAAGCCATCAACACTTCACCGGCCTTCTTATAGTTGGAGCCATTGTCGGTGACAATTTGCACCACATTCTTCCTACCAACACGGTCGATCACATCTGCGGGAGACCCATGATATATCTGTGGTCTTTCGTATGACCGAGTAGCATCCCTTGATTTCAAGAAGGCAGTTCTCCAATCACGGTATACCATGAAGTTGATGATGGACTTTCTCGTCGGGCCGGTCCATCCATCAGACATGATGGTGCATCCATAAGTATCCCAAAAGGGTTTCATACTATCAATATACTCCTGCAGCTCTTGCTTCTCCTCTTGAAGGAGGGTGGTCATCAACTCTGTAGGGTTGGGACCACTATATCCGAGGCTGCTGCCGCTGCAATAGTATCAATCATATTCGTATAGTATGGACCTGTCTTTGTGTTTCTTTGGGATGTGATTGTAATAAATCCACTTTGACATTGCCTTCTTTACCTTCTTTGCCATACCTTTCCATGCACCAGATATCTTGGGCTGCTTGGCCCCTTTTCTCCTGAATGTATCAGGATCTTGCTCCATGGTCGGGTCTGGACGGCGTGGATAATCAGATGGTTGCCGTGGTAGTGGCACTTGAGCAGTGCTGAACCTGATGTATGAGGGGCCCGCCGACTCGTGACTCGCGCAAACATGCCAAATACACCACCCCTCCCCCCAGAATCAGAAGGTCTAGCCCCTGTAGGCCTAGATGGACCAGCTCCTGTAGCTCTAGCTCTGGCCATATCCTGCTCCTGATGGTGCAATCGTCTGCTCTCTGCCATGGCCCGCCGCATATCCCTCTCCTCCTGATCTCTGTCCACATCAACGGGATCAACATCCCTATCATCATCTGAATCATCCACATATGATGACGGCCCCCCACTTGCATCATCTAGTGCTCTATTGACTTTCCTTCGATCATCTTTCTTCTTCCCCTTTTGTTTTTGTAAATCCCTGAGTAACTTGATTACATCTGGATGGGCCTCTGTGCATTTAGTCACATCCTTTGAACTCCCAGTGATGTGACCCTTGAACCTACTGATGCCACCTGAGTATATTCTTTTGTGACAAAAATTACACTCAGTTTTATTTTTGTCTCCATCAATAGCCGTACAATATTGCCATCTTTGGTCGAGTCCTCCCTCCCTCTGCTGATCTCTCGGGTTGTCCACGACCACTGTCCTTGACCACTGTCCTGTCCCTGTCCTCGTCCACCACGGGAAGACCCAGTTCCCCTACGACTCCCACCAGCGGACATGATGATTTGTTGCATTCAAATAACATTAACAAATAACAACATCATTATAATTGTTTATACTTTATACACATATAAACAATCATATATGAAATTATGAATATTGCATGTATGATATAATTATAAAAATAGCTGCCCATATCAAAACCGGCGATGAAGCCACATGGGCAACACAACCAACAGTTGAAAAATACTTATATAATTATTCCATAATTTTCAAAACATTTCCCCCCATTTTTCCCTATTTTTTGCATTTTTCATAATTATTGATATTTTTATTAATATCGGGATATTTTTTGAAAAATAAAATAACTTATTTTTCGGTCAAAAAATATTTCGACTCCGTGAGTCCATAGATCGGCTCACGGAGTTCCACATATGTTTTTTCTATCATCATACAACCACTTGTATCACTTAAAAAGTAATCATACAAGATAATCAAAATATCATTTTTTACCCACAAAAATAAAAAAATTAAATACTTTGCGGAAAAAAATTCCGACTCCGTGAAATCGTAGATCGTCACATGGTATTCAACATATATTAATTTCAAAATCATCCAACATCATATAGCATGCATTTTGTGAAAAATTACTTGGATAAGAATGGTTACTGTTTGTGAAAAAACTCTCGGATACGTGCGAAACGGCTCTCGATCGACGAAACAACGTGATATCCGGCAACAAGGAAGCAAGATGTACCCGTAGATGTCGAAGATCGGACGAAAATATAGTGAAAAATGCGAAAAATGAGAGAGAAGCACGGAGAAGAGAGAGAAAGAAGAGAGAGAAATTAAAAAAAATTGTCGGCGAAATTCGGGAATTTCGCCCGATTTTATCGACCGAGCGAAGTCGGCGATTTATCGACCGACTTCTCGCGGGGGGGGGGGGGGGGGGGGGGGGGGGGCGCCCCCGGGGGGGGGGCGGCGTGGCGGGGGGGGGGGGGGGGGGGGGGGGCCCGGTGGCGGGGAGCGGGGGGGCGGCGGAGGGGAGGGGGGGGGGGGGAAGGGTGGAGAAAAGAAGAGCAAAACAAAAACAGAGGGAGAGGTACATACTTTCTTTCTTTGTCCGTTTCCTCTTTTTTTTCTGTTTTTCGAAATCCTGCCATTTATGTTATTATGGATTTAAGCGCTTTACCGAGTTTCTTTGAAACTCATTCCTTTATTGTACAATGTTTGTTAGACTATTCTACGGGTTCCGAATATCATGACGGCCCGTATGAAGAAGCGCAAGGAGAAGAGGCATATCTCCAGGAAGGTGATTGCGGTTACGACAATTACACTAAAGATCCCGCGAGTGGTTATGCTCCGTACGATGCTTAGTCCGACCATAGAGTGGAAGCGCCCTTGTGCCGTTTATGAGATTTATACTTATAGGGATATTGTCTATAAGATTGAGAACAATTTAGTTACCTATTGTACCTGCTATTGGGATTAGATTCTATCCTGCTTATTCTCTTTTAGAACTACTTTTCCGCTGGTTGTAGAGTGGGATTTCGCCTCACTTTACTTATCTGATTTAGACACTCTGATTATATCTAGTACTCTGATTTATATATGATTCATTCTTTTCTTATTTGGATATATGGTTTATCTTTCGGACTTTTATTATTATTGTTCATGATTATGTTATTGTTTATGTGGGAGGTTGATTACTCGATACCTGATCTTCGGGCTGTGGATCACACTCTCGGGTATGCCAGATAGGGTACCGGCTGGGAGGATGTGACAATACGGCAACCTTACGACTTTGGAATCATTGTTTCAATCTTTGTGGTGGGAAATTCACTACTTTCCCTTTTGTTTTTGTTATTTTGTTTTCTTCTTTTGGTACTTTATTATAAAAAATTAAAAAAAAAAAAAACTCATTCTTTCATAAGAGCCATTAATTGCATTAGGTGGTTAGTGCATGTGTGTCTGGACTCGTGATTCCACAAATCGAATTGTCCGAGTGTCTACCTTGACCATGAAAGACTTAGCTCCACCTCCTCCACCTAAGAGTCTTAGAGATAGATTTTATCTAACCAGATATGCACAACCCTCCTGTATACGTTTACCTGATGTAAGGGGTAATAATTTTGAACTTAAATCTCATTATCTGTCTATGTTACCCCCATTTCATGGGTTACCTGATCAAGATGCATATTTGTTCCTTAGGGAGTTTGAGGAGGTTTGTGTCCTTATGAAGGTATAACAACTCACTGATGATGCCGTAAGACTACGGTTTATTACATTTGCATTAAAGGACCAAGCCAAAAAGTGGTTTTATAGCTTATCTAGGGATAGCATTACCACATGGGAACAATTTACTGTCCTATTCTTGAAGAAATTCTTTCCTTTCTTTAAGACGAATAAAATAAGAAATGATATTCTTCAATTTCGTCAGAAACCCAATGAGTCCTTTGCTAAGGTAATGGAGAGGTTCCAAAGCCTTCTCCAAGAAAGCCCTCACCATGGTATAGAATTATGGCATTTATGCCAAATAATTTATGAGGGTATCGATTATCAAACAAAGCAACTTTTGGAATCTATGTGCCCCACAAGATTTACATCGTTCACTGATGATCCGAAGCTTGGGAATTTCTTTTAGACCTAGCAGATAGAACTAGAGAATGGGAGTCAACCCAAGAATCTGAAAGGACTAGTAGGGGATATTTGGTTGATAGCCAAGTTCATAAGGAAGCACAAATAGATAGTCTTTTGAAAAAGTTAGAGACTTTGGTAGTTAAAGTTGCACCACCACCACCAAGTCAAACACATTTTATTGACAAATCTATTGCTATGTGTGCATGGTGTCAATCTCCTACACATGTAATTGAGGAATGTCCTAGTTATTCTGGAGGCCAACATGAAAATGTCAGTGCGATGTTTCCAAACCCGTATAGTAACACGTACAATCCTGGGTGGAAAAATCATCCTAACTTTTCATGGTCTCAAGGGCAAAACCAAAATGGATTAAGCAATTATTCCACACAAAATCAATTTGGTACCCCTCAAAAACAAAGTGCCCAAATTTCTCATAATCAAAATGTCCAGTTCCCTCAAGCCCCTAATTTTTAGAATGCCAATTTAGCTAGGCCTGCCAATCCACCTATTGTGCCTCGTATGCCTCATATTGCACAGAATCAATCACCACCTGGTTTCAATAGAGGTAATAATCTAGAGTTTTCTCGTCTTTCTACTTTAGAGAAGAATATGGAAGTACTTTCCAGCACCTTCATGACTTCTATGCATAATATGGAAAAACAAATTTCCACTCTTGCAAGTGCTTTGTCTGAGCGAGGAAAAGGTAAAATGCCTAGCCAGCCTGAGTTAAATCCTAGGACTCAGATTCAGCAAAGGCCACCAAATCAAGTCAACCAAGTTGAAACCACCTCTTCTTCTTTTGAGCCAATTACTTCTATGTATGGATTGAGAAGTGGAAAAGGGTATTTAACAGGTGAATCTCCTATTACTGACCAGAGCAAAATTAGTGACCATCGTGATGCAGAGAATGATCAAGTATCTCCTAATGAGGGTTTGTCTAAAGAACCCTTAGAAGTTGAGGAGGAACCAATTGCTTTAGAAGTACCTAAGTTTGATGAATCATTATCTGAAACCTGAGAAAAGAACAAACTTCAAATCAGAGATCTTATGTACCTAAGGCCCCTTTTCCTAGCCAATTAGCAAGAAATAAAAGGAATGAAAATGTTGACAAAATTTTAGAAGTTTTCAAAAATGTGAGTGTCAACATTCCACTTTTAGATGCTATTTCTCAAGTCTCTTCTTATGCTAAGGTTCTTAAAGACCTGTGTGCTCAAAAGAGAACCACGAATGTCCCAAAGAAGGCCTTTCTAATAGAAAATGTGAGTTCAATCCTTTTAAAACAAGTCCCAATTAAGTATAGAGATCTAGGAAGTCCAACAATTCCATGTGTTATTAGTGATAAAAAAATAGAACATGCTTTACTAGACTTGGACGCTAGTGTTAATTTATTGCCGTATACTGTTTATAAACAATTGGGTCTTGGGAAACTCAAACCAACCTCGGTTACTCTCTAGTTGGCTGATAGATCTGTTAAATTACTCGATGGAATAATTGAAGATGTGTTAATTCGAGTAGGAGAATTTGTTTTTCCTGTTGATTTCATTGTCTTAGACACACATCTAGTTACAAATCTTAAGGACCAAATTCCTGTGATATTAGGGAGACCATTTTTAGCTACAAGCAATGCCCTTATTAATTGTCGAAATGGTCTTTTGAGGTTATCATTTGGGAATACATCCGTTGAGTTCAATGTCTTTAGGTTGGGGAAACAACCAAACTTTTTTGAGAATATTAGTATGTTGCAAAGCATTTCTGATGATATTGATTTCTCCATTAAAAAAGGTTTTGAGGATGATTTTTACACTTGTTTGGAAGAACTAGAGGATATAGGAAGTGATTTTTTCTCTGATATGATGAGCTTGCAACAATTTAATGAACCACTTTGGTAAGTTGTCTAGAAATCTTCCTGTCCCATCTGTGGTTGAGGCCCCCCAACTTGAATTGAAACCTTTGCCTTCGACTCTTCGGTATGCTTTTCTAGGCCCCAATGAAACTCTTCCTGTAATCATTGCCTCTGATCTTACCAAAGACCAAGAGGATGAGCTTCTTAGTTTGGTTAAAGACAATCAAGAAGCCATAGGTTGGCAAATGGCCGACATTAAAGGAATTAGTCCCTCCATAGTTCAACATCATATAAATTTGATTGATGGATCCAAACCCTCTAGGGAGCCCCAAAAAGGGCTAATCCTGTGATGAAAGAAGCCATTCACAAAGAAGTGTTGAAATGCATGGATAATGGGATTATCTATCCCATATCAGATAGCCAGTGGGTAAGCCCAGTCCAAGTTGTTCCTAAGAAGTCCGGAGTCACAGTAGTTACATCTACTACCAATGAGCTCATCCCAACTCGTATTCAAACTGGTTGGCGTGTTTGTATTGATTACCGGAAGCTTAATGCAGCCACTCATAAGGATCATTTTCCTTTGCCTTTCATTGATCAAATGTTAGAATGTTTAGCCGGCCATGCTTATTATTGTTTCTTTGATGATTATTCTGGCTATAATCAAATCCCTATAGCACCCGAAGACGAAGACAAAACCACATTCACATGCCCATATGGAACATATGCCTATCGACGCATGCACTTTGGGTTATGCAATGCTCCTGCCACATTCCAACGGTGCATGATGAGCATATTCTCAGATATGGTAGAGGATTATTTGGAAGTATTATGGATGATTTATCTGTTCATGGGTCTACCTTTTCTGATTGCCTTCACCATCTCCGCTTAGTTCTTGAACGTAGTAGAGCCAAAAATTTAGTTCTTAATTGGGAGAAATATCACTTCATGGTGAGGAGTGGAATAGTCTTAGGTCATATTGTTTCTAAGGAAGGAATTATGGTTGATAAGGCTAAGGTTGATCTTATCTCTAATTTACCATCACCTAAGAGTGTCAAGGATGTTAGATCATTTCTAGGTCATGCTGGTTTTTACCGCCGCTTTATAAAGGACTTTAGCAAGATAGCCAGACCATTAACTTCATTACTTGCTAAAGATGTCCCCTTTCATTTTACCTCTGAGTGCTTACTATGTTTTGAACTATTGAAAGAAAAGCTTTCCACCGCTCCTATAATACAAGCACCAAATTGGTTAGAACCCTTTGAGTTAATGTGTGATGCTTCTAATTATGCTTTAGGGGCAGTTCTAGGTCAAAGGCTAAATAAGATGCCCACTGTGATTTCTTATGCAAGTCGAACCGTCAATGATGCACAACTATACGACAACTGAAAAAGAATTTTTGGCTGTTGTGTTTGCATTAGAGAAGTTCCGCTCATTTTTGATAGGTAGTCATGTAATTGTTTACACTGATCATTCAGCTATCAAATATTTGCTAAAGAAGAAGGATGCAAAATGCGGACTCATTCGTTGGGTCTTGCTACTACAAGAGTTTGACTTAGAAATTAGGGACAAAAAGGGAACTAAAAATTTAGTTGCAGATCATCTATCCTGCCTTTCTAATTCTAGAAAGGAAGAGAGTCCAATTCTAGAAACATTTCCAGATGAACAATTGTTATCAGTAAACACGGTACCTTGGTATGCAGATATTGTCAATTATCTTGTGACCAATGAAACCCCATCCCATTGGTCCACCCAAGATAAATATCGGTTCCATTCACATGTGAAATATTTTTTCTGGGATGATCCATACTTGTTTAAAATAGGTTCAGATCAAATCATTAGGCGTTGTGTACCTGAGCATGAACAAATGTCTGTTCTTTCATTTTGCCATGATCATGCCTGTGGGGGTCATTTTGGGCCTAGGAAAACTACAGAAAAAATGCTTCAATGTGGGTTCTATTGGCCTACAATATTTAAGGATTCATTTTCTTTTTGTAGAGCTTGCAAAGCTTGTCAATCTCTTGGTCGAGTGACCAAAAGGAACAGGATGCCCCTGAATCCAATTTTAATTGTTGAAACTTTTGATGTCTGGGGTATTGATTTTATGGGACCATTCCCTAATTCTTACGGGAATCTATATATTCTATTGGCTGTCGATTACGTGAGCAAATGGATAGAGGCCATAGCTTGTAAATCAAAGGATCACAAAGTGGTAGTCAAGTTTTTAAGGGAAAATATCTTCTCTCGTTTTGGCACTCCTCGTGCTTTGATTAGTGACAAGGGCAAGCATTTCTGTAATCGGCCTTTTGAGGCCTTGTTGAAAAAGTATGGAATCACCCATAAGCTTGCTACTGCATACCATTGGCAAACGAGTGGTCAGGTAGAGGTTTCCAATAGACAGATTAATCAGATTTTAGAAAAGACAGTTAACCCCACTCGTAAGGATTGGTCAAACCGTTTGATTGATGCTTTATGGGCCCACTGAGCTGCATATAAGAAGGATTTGGGTCAATCCCCACACCGTTTAGTGTATGGTAAAGCTTGTCACCTCCCAGTTGAATTAGAGCATCGGGCTTTCTGGGCAATGAAGAAGTTGAATTTTGATCTTGACGATGCGGGTATCATCGTCGTATCCAACTATCTGAGTTGGAGGAACTTAGAAATGAAGCCTATGGAAACTCAAAGATTTACAAGGCTAAAACTAAAACCTTTCATGATAAGCATATTGTTAGGAAATCATTTCCTATTGGTGATAAGGTTTTGTTGTACAACACTTGGCTACATTTGTTCCCAGGAAAATTGCGAACTAGATGGGAAGGTCCATTTATTATTCACCGTGTTTTTAACCATGGTGCTGTGGAAATAGTTGATCCTCATTCTAACCAAATTTTCAAAGTGAATGGTCAACATTTAAAGCCTTTCCTTGAAATGCCAAGTGTTGATAGTGTAGAGATCATTGATCTCTATGAGCCTTTCTACACTGGTGATTGGGAAACTCCAAGGTATGCCCTCTTTTGCCTTGCCCTTATTCTTCTTTTCATCATGCATTGAGGACATTGCATTACTTAAGTGTGTGTGTGTGTGTGTGGGGGGTATAGCTTCTTTGTAGATTTTAACTTTGACTTTTGGTTAGTATACATACTCTTTCAATTGCTATGATGTGTGAAATGAGAGTGATTTTGGTACCCATCATGAACGCATAAAAACCCTGTTGAGAGGAAGGTAATTTGTATATATGTTGAGATGAAACTTTCCTTAGAAAAATAAAAGGCCCTTAACTTAAGGCATTGGACCATTTATGAGTTTTGTGGGTCCTTGTTCCTTTGGCTAGGAGTTGAGATCAATTTTGTGTATGGCATGACAAAAGAAAAAAAAAGAAAAAAGAAAGATGAGTAGAAAGTAAAAAGTTGAATTCCTTGGAACTAGACAGGGCACTCCGACTCAGGAATCGAGGTGACTTGATCAAAACTCTTAGGAAGGAGATTATTGAAAAGAACTCTCGCTTCACTGTCTATGTGTGTAAAATCCAACTTTTACCTAACCTTGACCCGACCCGGACATTGTTGTGTTTGTAGGTCCGAAGACCCAAAGTGGTGGTAGAAGGGACTTATGGGCCCTGCTAGTTGATGACGTGGTGTCGGAACTTCAGTCTATGGACATTGATGACGCTGCTCCTTCCTTGAGCACATTATCAGTGTTAAGTTAGAATCTGCGCACTAAGGAAGAGTGATACAGTTGAAGTATCAAACGGACTCCTGTGCACAATCCAAAGGTACTCCTTGAGACTAGACCTCTTGAGTGAACTATAGGAGAAAACCCCATGCAATTTGACCTTGTATAGCCCTCCAAGTCCACACCTAAAGTTGCTGAACTATTCTGAAAAATTCTGCAGAAACATGAATTGGTCGATACTATCGACCCAATGTATCGACCAACAGTATTGCTGAACCCAGGTTTAAAGATTCTCTGGAATATTCTTCACTCTATTTATTTATTCCTCAAGACTAGAGCCCTATTCCAACGATTGCAATATCTGAGAACGTGGAAGAGCTTCTTAAGAACTCCTCCTTGGTAATGGTGAAGCATCTTCCCCATTAATCATTGCCAACCACTCACTTCCACTCTCTTGCTCTACTCTCAAGGTATGACTCTCTCTCCTAGTCACTTTCTCACTCATCTTTTCTCTTATTTTACTGTTGGGACCATGGCCAAGGTGCTGCAACCTTGCAAACACCTTGCCATGAGCCTTCTATACCTTATACATTGATGTTTTCTCCAATCTTGCAGTGATTTACTTACCTCTTGATCATTAACCATGCATTTCCATGATGTATTACTCACCAACTTGCTTTATTTACCAAAACTGAGATGAAGCCTATGATTAACCTAATCTATACCTTGCATATGATTTCAATATTGCTCCTAAGTGATTCCATACCTAATCCACTATGTTTTTCCCCCAATTTGCATTAAGATATAGCCAATGCCATGATTAACAACTCTTGACCTTGATATGCCAATCTAGGGATTTCTAAATGGACCATTGGATTGTGTTAATTCCTTGATAATTAGTGTCTCTATATTGTACTTAGACTGTCCCCCAAGTGTAATATCCAACCCTATTCTAACCTTGACCTTGACCCAGATCCACTGTTGTATTCAGGTCCGAGGACCCGAAGTGGTGGAAGAAGAGATTTATGGACCATTCTGATTGATGATCATGATTCGGAGACCGAGCCCATGGACATTGACAATGATACCCCTTGCTTAAATGCATTGTCGGTGTTTTAGGAAAGTCTGCGCATCGGAGGAGATTAATATGGTTGATGTACCAAATGACCTCCTGTGCACAATCCGAAGGTATTCCCCGAAACTAGACTTCTTGATTGAATTGTGGAAGAAAACCTCACTCAATTTGACCTTGTATAGCCTTTCAAATCCCTACTTGAAGTTGTTGTTCTAAACCTGAGTTTTCTGCTGAAAATATTTTGGTCAATCATTTTGGTCGATACCATCGACCAAGGACCATCGACCAAAATGTCCCAGTCTGCCAAGTTAATGATTCCATGGAATATTCCTTTTCTATTTAATATGACCTCGAGCCTTGAGCCTTTTGCAATCATTTTTCTCACCTGGGAACGTGGGGAGAGCTTCCCAAAGCAGCTCCTTGGTTAGTGTGAAGGGTATCTCCTCAAAGACACTTAGTTTATCATTGATTCTTGTCTTCATCTTCCACACTAAGGTATGACTCTTCATTCCACTCTCTACCCTACCCTTTTCTACTCTTTTCTATTGTCATCTTGCTGATGGGACATTTGGAATGGTGCTACAACCTTGCAACCACCACTCCAAGTGCCTACTCATGCTCAATCCATGATTCCCTTAGCCATTCATTGATGCTAATGCTTAGATCTCATGCCTAGCATATGTATTCCATGATTTACCTATTAACATCATACTATTTGATATCAAACTGAACTATAGAGTGTATTATGTTCATGTTTAACATTGCCATATGATTCCAATCGAATTTCTATTAGTTCCTCTAGCTATTTCATGCTATTCCTCATCAATGCAATCAATTCCAACTCATGCCATGATGTTTATCACTTGAACTTGATAGCTCAAATTGGGGCTTTTTAATTGGACCATTGGATTGGGTTAATTCCTTGATTTATAGTGTCCTACTACTGTTGTTAAGTATGCCTCCAAGTTTCAAATTGATCCGAACACCGGAAGACTCATTTCGGACCAAAATCCCCAAAATCCACTATTCTGCCCAAGGACAATTTTGGTCGATACTTTTGGTCGATACCATCGACCAAGACCATCGACCAAAGTTGTTGTTGACAGCAACCTTGGTCAGTTTTGACTCAAATGACATCCGATCTTCCCGATTTCTTTTCTAACTTATTATTGATGTTTGTTTAGGGCCTTAACAATTCTATTGGACTATTCTTGGTATTCTCAATTCATCATCAACTCATCCAAGGTAAGGATGGTTATATCCATAAACATATAAGTCATCAAATATTGAACTGTGCTTTATTTAAAGAATAAGATCCCTAAATTTCCTTTCAATCATTATGAGACTGTTACACATGTGTTAGAACAGTAGCATTTAAATCTTTATACTTTGTTGGGTTACTTTATCATTTTGATTTGCTTATGATTATAATGATTCGTTTCAATATCATGATTTGATTACTATTGTGAATATGCATTGGATGCATGAGAAATGATGAGATTTGATGTGTGATTGCTTACGTATGACTTGGAATTTGGGGGTGTCCTACTGACACTTCTGTCCTTGGGCATCGGAGGGAATAGTATGGGATGTTCTCCGATGGTGCCTATCGACACTCTCCCGAGTTATTGGATGACATACATAGGATTGTCTAGTTGTGTGGCTAGGTTCATCCTTGTCGTGTCAGACCCGAATCGGAAGGGCATTGAGACCGAACAACCCGTGGTAGTGTATGGTTGGATGGGCGCTCTAGGCCGGTAGCCAATCCGGTAGGGGACATAAACCATGCTACGGATACCTGAAAGGGGCCATTTATTGGTAGAGTTGCATATGGATAGACTTGGGCTCACGGGCGCTCAAGACCGGTAACCAATCCGTGAGAGGACGTGAGAGCTTCCCGTTTACTATATGTGGATAACCAATAGGGTTGATGAGTCCGAAATTCGGGATTTCGCTGACTCTAGTGTGAAGGATACCGGAAAGGATCGCCGGGGGCGAGGAATAGACGTATCTGAATCTGACTTGACCGACTGAGTAGATGACTTGCATTGGGCTAGGCTTTACTGTGACATGCGCCAGTACTTGACCAAATGGTGATGTGAGAGAGCGGTGACTGATCCCCTTACCACGGCTTTTTGATGACTTTATCGATCTTCCCCGGGCATTCCCAAGATATGGAAATGGGAGAGTGACTGACGACCTAGAGAAGTACGGTGCTATGACTTAAAGCATGTCTACCTTAGAGACCAGCATTCATAAAGTTAGGCTCATATCTGCATCATATGTTCCATATCACATTGCATTATTATATGTTCTGAATGTGTATGATTTCTAATTATGGAATAACTTCCTTGCTGAGTTCTTCGAACTCATTCCTTTTTGTGCAAATGTTTTAGATTACATTCCAGGTACCAAAGATTACGATGGCACCTCCTATGAGGCGGACTATGATTCCACATACTACCCTCCGGGTAGTGGCGTTGGTGAGGATCCGTATATTGGAGCCGAGGAGGATTACTATCCGCACCAGGGTTAGCCCCACAGTTGTGCGGGAGCGGCAGCGCTGGGTTTACTTCATCCGTACTGTTGAGGAGACTACCATTAGTATAGAAGAAACCCTAGCATAGTGCCCCATTCCCCTGGTGTATTTGTGGAACCTTGGATATTGTAATTAACTTGTCTTTGAATTATTCTGGTGATATTCGGATATGTAACTAACTTGATTTACTTCTTTTCCGCTGCTCTGAGAGGTGACTACCACACCTTCTCACCCTTTATGATTTTGATCACACTTTATTATTATCTATATTCCGCACTCTGATTTAGTTACTTTTATCTTATTCATGATACTTGGTATTAGCTGTTTTTACCATTGATTATTACTGTTCATGATTGTGTTACCGTGTATGTGGGAGGCATGGACCTCAGATCATTGATCCTTGGACTGTGGATCACATCCCGGGTATTCCAAATGGGGTACCGGCTGGGTGGATGTGACACCAAGTTTCGTATCGATCCGAGACCAGGAAGACCAAATTTGGGCCAACACCCAAAAAGCCAGCTTGCTGTCCGAAATTCTTTTGGTCGATGCTTGTTGGTCGATACTATCGACCCAATGTATCGACCAACAGAGTTGCTGTCAGCAACTTTTGCCTAGTTTTGATTCATTCGATCTCTGATTGTTCTGATTTCTTCTCTAACCCTTTATATATGCTTGTTTAGGGTTTTAAGACTATTTGGGCCACTTGCTTGTGATCTTGGACCCTCCTCTTCTCCAATTCAAGGTAAGGATAGTTATCGACATAATTACATAGGATGTGAAATTTTGACTTGGTGTTCCTAACCTAATGAACATAGTCTCTATCTCATATTCTTATCATGTTAGACTTGTTACATATGTCTTTCAACAGTAGCTTTGTGTTTACATTAGTTTTATTTCAATGTCTTATTATGTTTATCAATTTCAATATATGATGAATTATGTCAATGTCATGAATCGAATGTTTACTATGATGTTATATCTTGTGAATTGATATGATGAACTTGGGCATGTGGTTGCTTAAGTATAACTTGGGATTGAGGAGTACCCTACTGGTGCTTCTGTCCTTGGACATCGGAGGGAATAGTATGGGATGTTCTTCGAAGATGTCCATCGACACTTTCCCGCGTTATTGGATGACATACATAGGACTTGTCTAAATGTATGGCTAGGATGTCCCTGTCATATCAGACCCGAATCGGAAGGGCATTGAGACCGAACGACGTAGTGTGGATTTGTGGGCGCTCAAGATCGGTACCACTCCGTGAGAGGACATAAATTGCATTGCGGATACCCGAAAGGGGCCATTTATTGGTAGGGTTGCAAATGGCTAGACTTGGGCTCATGGGCACTCAAGACCGGTGAAATGATCTGTGAGGGGGACGTGAGAGCTTCCCGTCTACCATTTGTGGATGACCAATAGGGTTGATGAGTCCGGTGAGTAATATCCGTGACTCTAGTGTGAAGGATACCGGAAAGGATCCCGAGAGGGGAGGAATAGATGTATCTGGAACTGACATGATATGATTAAGTAGATGACTTACATTGGGCTAGGCTTTACCTTGACATGCGCCAATACTTAGACCAAATGGTGATGTGAAAGAGTGGTGCCGAAACCCCTAACCATGGATTTGTCCGAGTGGGATGCAGGACCCAATTCCCCCCGGTGATGAGTGACTGAGACTACCTAAAGAAGTATGGTGCTATGACTTAAAGCATGTCTACCCTAGATGAACATCATACTTAGCGTTAGAATCATATCACATCATATGTCTCATATCATCTGCATCATTTTATGATTATCTTGTGGGTTATGTGTTGTGGAATAACTACCTTGCTGAGTTCTGTTGAACTCATTTCTTTTCTGTTGCAATATTTGCTAGACTACTCTACAGGTTATTACTCTGATGGTATGTTCCCTGAGGCGGACCCGGATACCTCATACTACTATCCGGAGGCTAGCTACAATGAAGACTTCGGTGACGGTACCGAAGCAGATCATCTGGCGTATCAGGGTTAGCCCTTGGATAGTTTGGGAGCAGCCATGTTGGATCTCTATGGTCTTCACTATTGAAGAGAACATATTTATTGTGGAGGAGACTTATGCGTAGCTGCCTAGCCCCCTTCTTTTGTGACAGGTAAACTTGGAGGATTTGTAATAACTTTAAATTTATTTTAATAACTTGGGATTTGTAATTTACCAGTTTTGACCTTACTTTCCGCTCGAGAGGAGGAGTGGATTCCCCCCACTGCCTTCTTAATTTATCTGATATGATATTTACTTCAGCACTCTGATTATCTTTGGTATCTCATTTCCGAATTCTATTATTATCAATTGTTAGTTTAATATTAATTGTTCATAATTGTGTTATTGTCAATGTGGATGATGTGGTCCCTGGACTATGGATCTTCGGGGCTGTGGATCACATCCTGGGTATGCCAGATAGGGTATCGGCTAGGTGGATGTGACAGAGTTGTATCAGAGCCCCAGGTTCAGTTAGACCCTAACCACAGAAGCGATGACGGAACATTCCGAGTTACAGATCAAAAGGGTAACTCAACTATTCTTAGAGCTGATTAATAGATAACCGGGATTAGTAACTAAATAAATGAAACTTAACTGATTATGGAATAAGACACAATAATATAAGCAAAACAACTTGGTCTCATTAACCACATAAGAAAATTTTTACAAGTCTGAAAGAAAGTACAATTGGGAAAAACATAAAAGGAAATTCCTAGTGCTATCTATCTAGGTGATCTACTCCGACGATCTGTCTGATCCCTCCTCGATCTGAACTCATCCTCGAGTCGTGTAAACCTCTCACCTAGAGTGTGCATGTATGACTCCATCCTCGTCTGTCGAGCCTCGATCCTCTCAAGTATGGAATGAATCGAAGATTGATGAGAAGCCACACCTGGAATCTCAGAGGTCTGGTGAGATGAACCTCCAACCTTGAAGGATCGTGGAGCAGGAATCTCCTTATGCCCCTGATCAACATTCTGAGCTGGAGCACCACCATGATCATCATCGTCTCCATGCTCATCTACATCGTCATCCTCGGCATCCCCGTCGATGTCGGCCTCATCATCTGATCTAACTGCATTACCAAGCCCCATCTTCCTGATCGACCATGCACAGAGGTCCTCACCTATCTCTATATCAGGAATCATCAGTGTGTCCTCTAAATCCACCTGGAAGTGCTGGAAGATGCATGTTAGGACCCGACCAAAAGCTAAGTTCCTGACCCCGGGGAGCTCAACTCGGTCTATCATGACATGCTGCATGATGTGAGCCAAGTCTATCTGCACTCCAGTGTAAATGCTGTAGATGACTAATGCCTCCATGATCATCACCCTACTGTGATGCCCTGCCTTCAAAATAATGTTTCGCCCGACGAAGCGAGCAATGACTCGAGCAGATGGTAGCATAGAAGTGCCACCCCTGGGCATGTAGCAGTTCTCATCATTCCACAGAGTCATGCATATCTCGTGTGTCTCGTGTGGAAGAAGAGCCTCCATGATGTCCGTGCAAGAAGGAATCCACCAACGGAAATCCGGTACGGATGACACCCCCAGGATTGTAGCCAACTCACTGGTGGTGAATGTGATCTCGATGCCTCTGACCACGGAGTTGATGACAATCCGAGAACTGTCTCGTGGGTCATCCTCGAATCGGTAGGTCAGGTTACTATAGAAGTACCTAACAAGCTTTGGATAGACTGGAAATGGCGTGGTGTACAAAGGTAGCCAGCCCATCGCCTCTAACCTCTCCCGGATGCGGAAAGTCTCTAACTCATCCAAGATTACCAACCGCCCGTACTCGATCGGTATGTCGTAGAAGTAGCGCTCAAACAGGAACTCTGCCTGAGGTGAGATGAAGAGGTCCTCCTTGATAACCTCCTGCCGTGGAGCGTGCCCCTGACCTCTGTCAGCCCTCCGTCCTCCTCGAGACATGATGAATTTGTGGAGACAAAGAAGAGATTTCATTTTGATTAGTCCCCGTGTGCATTTGTTAGGTGAAGGGCAATTTCATAAATTTTTGAAAAATTTAAATTTTTGCGAAACTGCGATTCGAACATACTACTAGCATGTGCATAAGACTTGGATAAACATGCTGGGATGTTTTATTTGGTGAAAACCTAACATTTTGGCCATGTAGAAGTGAAAATTCAGCAAGAAGTGAGAAGGAAAATCCCTCTTTGGGCTATGTTTGTGATTTTTCAAAAGTTGGATTTTCGGCAAACCAAGTGTGGGAACACCTTCCCCATGGTAAATTAGTCATGTGAGACTTGATTTCATGTCAAAATTCAAATTGGTTTAAAAATGAGGCAAGTGTTTACAAAGTTGGAAAATTTTGAAATGAATAGTGATTTTGGAACCAAAGTGTGTGAAATCTTGTGTTCTATGCTTGGTTTTGTTTGTAGGCTAGTGGGAACATGTTTTTAAACGTCCATAGACATGATTCTAACCATTAGCAACAAGCATTTTGCAGTTTTGAAGGAAAAATCATATCATGGTAAATGAACATGCAAGAAAAGAGAAGAAGAATGTAAGGCTTACTTGTGTAGATGATCAATACAAGTTTGCAAGAGTTTGGAAGCCTCAAATCACCCCTAAAACCCTTAGAGACCTTAAGAGAAAATTTTCCCCAGAGCCAAGAACGAAGTGGAAGTGTTTTGAAATGAAACGAGTGGGCCATATATTCTGTTTTCGCGCAGATTATGTTTTGGTCGATACTATTGGTCAATGCCATCGACCAAATGTATCGACCAATAAGGGAAAATTTCTACTTTTGGGTTTTTTTTGTGGAAATCTGATTTGTGATTTGATTTTTGCCAATGTTGGATTATAATCTTGCTATGTTGATGATTTTAAGCATGATTTGGTCATTCTAATCTTTTGATCAAGTGATTTTGACAAGTTTGTTTTTTTTTTTGATGTTGTGATCTCCGAAATTTTTGCAGAATGGTACTTCTAAGAAATCGTTTGATTCGTTTTGATAATTCCGGAGTCAACGATGTGCCTGCTGGGGTCCCGGACCAGCAAAGACAAAGGGAGAACCCCACCCCTAATGGAGTTACCGAAGCCCCTGAAATCGGAAGCTTTAGAGACATTGCTAGCGTTATGACCAACATGATGCAGCAACATGCAGCACAGTTCAATCAAATGATGACCGAATTTATGGCCTTGCGAGAAGAGAACCGAGCAAGTGGTTCAAGAAACCCCGGCCATGCAGCTCCGTATGTGGAGAGGTCCACCGAGATCCCGCATACCAAGCTGATGGAGAGCTTTCTTAAGCTTCAAGTACCAACTTTTACTGGCGTGACCAAGGACGTCCTCTTTCCTAATAGATGGTTGAGAGAACTGGAGAAGGCATTCAGACACTTACGGTGTTCAGACATTTAGAAGGTGTTGTTTGCAGAACAGAAGCTTCAGCATGAAGTTGATGCATGGTGGACCTCCACCAGGCCTATTCTCGAAAACCTCCATGCTGGTGTGGTTTCTTGGGAGTTGTTTAAAGAAGCGTTCTGTAGAAACTATTTCCCTGAGTCAGTGAAAGATGCCAAGGAAGTAGAGTTTATGGCATTGGTACAAGGTTCCCTTTCTGTGCTGGAATACCAGCAGAAGTTTGAAGAACTCTTTTTCTTCGCTCCTGATTCCTTAGGCTCCGATGTTGCCAAAGCGAAGAAATTCTTCAAAGGGCTGCGACCTTCGATCAAAGTTCACGTCACTGCCTTGCCTCTTGGGAACTATGCTCAGGCCGTTGAGAATGCGAAGAAGATTGAGGAAACTGAGAAGGAGAATACGTGAGCAGAGACCTTGGTAGTCCAGACCTCCTGGATTTGTTGATCGTACTGACCGTCGTTTTGCAAGGCCTGCGCCGTACCCCGCTCCCACCTTTCAGCCACGGAGCGTTGGGCCGAGTCCTAGTGCTGTTCATGTAGGCCAGTACGGCCAGACTAGTGGGACCCGACCTGCGGGATTTGTCCAGCCTCCTCAACCTGGAATTGAGCATCCTAGGCCTGCCTCTCAGAGACCTCCAGTGGCAGCTACCTTTGTTGGACCAAAGGATAATGTTTGTTTCTTTTGCAAATAGCCTGGCCATTTTGCCCGCCTCTGCCCCAAGAAGTCTGTTCAGCCCAGGCTCCTGTTCAAAAGAGTGTCCCTACTCCTCCTGCCGGCAGAGTCTTTAGTTTATCTGGTGTTGACCAAGAAGCTTGTCACGACGTTGTCAAAGGTACATTGTTAGTCACTTCTTTACCAACATTTGTGTTGTTTGATACGAGTGCATCTCATTCATTCATTTCATCTACTTTTTCTGTGAAGACTAACCTAACACCCCGATGTTTATCTAGTTATTTGTCAATTTGTACCCCTGTTGGGTCTGCTGTTAAACTAGATAAAGTGTTAGAGGAATGTCTTGTTTGTGTTTGTGGATTGAACTTGAAGGCAAATTTGGTGTTGTTTGATATGAGGGATTTCGACGTGATCTTGGGAATTGATTGGTTGACATCCTACAACGCTGTGATCTTGTGCTCTTCAAAGAAGATTCAATTTCGATTGGAAGGGAATTCAGTTTTGGAGTTCCAAGGGAAGAAGGGAAGAGTGAGCAAGAAGACTTTGACCGCTTTAATGCAAGTCCACTCCCTGGTGGAAGGTGCTTCATCTGGGGGCAAGGTCAAAGAAAGGAAGAGACTTGAAGATGTCAGTCTTGTTTGTAACTTTGCTGATGTGTTTCCAGATGATCTATCAGGACTACCCCCTGATAGAGAGGTTGAGTTCTCTATAGACTTGACTCCTGGAGCGTCTCCGGTGTCTAAGGCTCCTTACAGGATGGCGCCTACCGAGCTAGAGGAGTTGCAAACTCAGCTGAACGAACTCCTGGATAGAGGTTTTGTGCAGCCAAGTGTGTCGCCCTGGGGAGCCCCGGTCTTGTTCGTTAAGAAGAAAGACGGTAGTATGCGCCTATGCATTGACTACCGAGAGTTGAACAAGTTAACGATCAAGAATAGATACCCGCTGCCTCGGATTGATGATCTGTTTGACCAGTTGAAAGGCGTGTCTGTGTTCTCAAAGATTGACTTAAGGTCTGGGTATCACCAGTTGAAAGTGAAGTCAAGTGATATCTTTAAGACGGCGTTCCGAACAAGGTATGGACATTATGAATTCAAAGTTATGCCTTTTGGTTTAACGAATGCTCCTGCCATGTTCATGGACCTCATGAACCGGGTATTTCATGATGTGCTCGATAATTTGTAATCGTATTCATTGATGACATCTTGATTTACTCGAAGAATGAGGAAGAGCATGTGGAACATCTGAACTTCACATTGCAAAGGTTGAGAGAAAAGAAACTCTATGCTAAGTTTAGCAAGTGTGACTTTTGGCTCCAAGGGTATTGTTTCTTGGCCATGTTATTTCAGCCAAAGGTATTCGTGTTGACCCGAAGAAAGTGCAAATTGTTACCGATTGGGAAAGACCGAAGACCGTGACTAAGATAAGAAGTTTCCTTGGATTGGCAGGATACTATCGGAGATTTATTGAGAACTTTTCTAGGTTGGCTGCCCCTATGACTAAGCTAACTAGAAAGGAAGAGAAGTTCGTTTGGACTGAAGCTTGCGAGAAGAATTTTGAAGAGCTGAAAGTTAGATTGACACGCGCCCTGGTTTTAACTATACCTGATAGTTTCGGTGGGTTGACAGTCTACACTGATGCTTCCAAGATCGGTTTGGGTTGCGTGTTGATGCAACACAACAAGGTTGTGGCTTATGCCTCTCGGCAATTGAAAGATTATGAGCGGAATTATCCCACTCACGACTTAGAGCTTGCCGCCGTTGTTTTTTCTTTAAAGATTTGGAGACATTACCTATACGGTGAGAAGATCGCTATCTTCACAGATCATAAGAGTTTGAAATACTTCTTCACCCAGAAAGAGCTGAATATGAGACAAAGAAGATGGTTGGAGTTGGTTTCTGACTATGATTGCGATATCCAGTATCACCCAGGCAAAACAAATGTAGTTGCGGATGCTCTTAGTAGGAAAGATCAGTGGAAGGATTTGAACTTGTGTGCCTTGAGTCGACCTTTGTTGTTGTCAATGGAAAGGTTTGGCTTAGAAGTGGTTCCTGAGGGTTCGGATTGTATTCTTTATGCCATGACGGCAAGATCCACCCTTAGAGACCGGATTGTTGCCTTGCAGAGTTCTGACCCTGAGTTGAAAGAGAAGATTGAGAAGATTGCCACAAATTCAGAAATGGACCCTACTTTTAGTACATCTTTAGATGGTACCTTATTGTTTAGAGGTAGACTCTGTGTGCCTGCTGTTGATGAAATCAAGAAGGAAATATTGAAAGAAGCACACCAGTCGATCTTTACAATACACCCTGGAAGTACCAAAATGTATAAAGACTTAAGGGAACATTTTTGGTGGAATGGTTTGAAAGTGGATGTTGAAGACTTTGTTGCCAAGTGCGAGACTTGTCAGCGTGTTAAAGCCGTTCGTCAACCTCCATCCGCATAGCTTCAGCCCCTTCCTATTCCTAGCTGGAAGTGGGAAGATATCTCCATGGACTTTGTGACTAGCTTGCCGCGAACAAGTAAAGGAAATGACACTGTGTGGGTGATTGTTGATAGGTTGACTAAATCAGCCCATTTCATTCCTATGAAGATCACTTACACTTTGGACAAGCTAGCTAGAAATCTTATGCCGACAAGAGAAGGACCGATTTGGAGTTTCCAATTGGAGAGAAAGTTTTCATTAAAGTGTCACCTATGAAAGGGGTGACAAGATTCAATGTGAAGGGAAAGCTTAGCCCTCGCTTCATTGGACCTTTTGAGATCTTGGAAAAGGTTGGATCTGTTGCATATCGTTTGGCCTTGCCCCCATCTCTTGCTGGAGTTCACCATGTGTTCCATGTTTCAATGCTTCGGAAGTACATAGAGAACCTGGAACACATACTACAGCAAGCACCCGAAGGACTTAGTGCCGATCTTTCTTACGATGAAGGACCAGCCGAAATCCTAGATAAAAAGGACAAGCAGCTGCGGAATCGCACCATTCCCTTTGTGAAGATTCGGTGGAAGAACCATACCCCGGAAGAAGCTTCATGGAAGAAGGAAGACGAAATGAAGGAGAAGTTTCCTCATCTGTTTGGAAGCACAGGTACGCTTTCAATTTCGAGGACGAAATTTCTTTTAAGGGGGGGGGGAAATGTAAAATCCAACTTTTACCTAACCTTGACCCAACCCGGACATTGTTGTGTTTGTAGGTCCGAAGACCCAAAGTGGTGGTAGAAGGGACTTATGGGCCCTGCTAGTTGATGACGTGGTGTCGGAACTTCAGTCTATGGACATTGATGACGCTGCTCCTTCCTTGAGCACATTATCAGTGTTAAGTTAGAATCTGCGCACTAAGGAAGAGTGATACAGTTGAAGTATCAAACGGACTCCTGTGCACAATCCAAAGGTACTCCTTGAGACTAGACCTCTTGAGTGAACTATAGGAGAAAACCCCATGCAATTTGACCTTGTATAGCCCTCCAAGTCCACACCTAAAGTTGCTGAACTATTCTGAAAAATTCTGCAGAAACATGAATTGGTCGATACTATCGACCCAATGTATCGACCAACAGTATTGCTGAACCCAGATTTAAAGATTCTCTGGAATATTCTTCACTCTATTTATTTATTCCTCAAGACTAGAGCCCTATTCCAACGATTGCAATATCTGAGAACGTGGAAGAGCTTCTCAAGAACTCCTCCTTGGTAATGGTGAAGCATCTTCCCCATTAATCATTGCCAACCACTCACTTCCACTCTCTTGCTCTACTCTCAAGGTATGACTCTCTCTCCTAGTCACTTTCTCACTCATCTTTTCTCTTATTTTACTGTTGGGACCATGGCCAAGGTGCTGCAACCTTGCAAACACCTTGCCATGAGCCTTCTATACCTTATACATTGATGTTTTCTCCGATCTTGCAGTGGTTTACTTACCTCTTGATCATTAACCATGCATTTCCATGATGTATTATTACCCACCAACTTGCTTTATTTACCAAAACTGAGATGAAGCCTATGATTAACCTAATCTATACCTTGCATGTGATTTCAATATTGCTCCTAAGTGATTCCCTACCTAATCCACTATGTTTTTCCCCCAATTTGCATTAAGATATAGCCAATGCCATGATTAACAACTCTTGACCTTGATATGCCAATCTAGGGATTTCTAAATGGACCATTGGATTATGTTAATTCCTCGATAATTAGTGTCTCTATATTGTACTTAGATTGTTCCCCAAGTTTCGTATCGATCTGAGACCCGGAAGACCAAATTTGGGCCAAAACCCAAAAAGTCAGCTTGCTGTCCGAAATTCTTTTGGTCGATGCTTGTTGGTCGATACTATCGACTCAACGACCAACAGAGTTGCTGTCAGCAACTTTTGACTAGTTTTGATTCGTTCGATTTCCGATTGTTCTGATTTCCGATTGTTCTGATTTCTTCTCTAACCCTTCATATATGCTTGTTTAGGGTTTTAAGACTATTTGGGCCACTTGCTTGTGATCTTGGACCATCTTCTTCTCCAATTCAAGGTAAGGATAGTTATCGACATAATTACATAGGATGTGAAATTTTGACTTGGTGTTCCTAACCTAATGAACATAGTCTCTATCTCATATTCTTATCATGTTAGACTTGTTACATATGTCTTTCAACAGTAGCTTTGTGTTTACATTAGTTTTATTTCAATGTCTTATTATGTTTATCAATTTCAATATATGATGAATTATGTCAATTTCATGAATCGAATGTTTACTATGATGTTATATCTTGTGAATTGATATGATGAACTTGGGCATGTGACTGCTTAAGTATAACTTGGGATTGAGGAGTACCCTACTGGTGCTTCTGTCCTTGGACATCGGAGGGAATAGTATGGGATGTTCTCCGAAGATGTCCATCGACGCTTTCCCGGGTTATTGGATGACATACATAGGACTTGTCTAAATGTATGGCTAGGATGTCCCTGTCATATCAGACCCGAATCGGAAGGGCATTGAGACCGAACGACGTAGTGTGGATTTGTGGGCGCTCAAGACCGGTAACCACTCCGTGAGAGGACATAAATTGCATTGCGGATACCTGAAAGGGGCCATTTATTAGTAGGGTTGCAAATGGCTAGCCTTGGGCTCACGGGCACTCAAGACCGGTGAAATGATCTGTGAGGGGGATGTGAGAGCTTCCCGTCTACCATTTGTGGATGACCAATAGGGTTGATGAGTCCAGTGAATAATATCCGTGACTCTAGTGTGAAGGATACCGGAAAGGATCCCGAGAGGGGAGGAATGGACGTATCTAGAATTGACATGATATGATTAAGTAGATGACTTGCATTGGGCTAGGCTTTACCTTGACATGCGCCAATACTTAGACCAAATGGTGATGTGAAAGAGTGGTGACCGAAACCCCTAACCATGGATTTGTCTGAGAGGGATGCAAGACCCAATTCCCCCCGGTGATGAGTGACTGAGACTACCTAAAGAAGTATGGTGCTATGACTTAAAGCATGTCTACCCTAGATGACCAGCATACTTAGCGTTAGAATCATATCACATCATATGTCTCATATCATCTACATCATTTTATGATTATTTTGTGGCTTATGTGTTGTGGAATAACTACCTTGCTGAGTTCTGTTGAACTCATTCCATTTCTGTTGCAATATTTGCTAGACTACTCTACAGGTTATTACTCTGATGGTATGTTCTCTGAGGCGGACCCGGATACCTCATACTACTATCTGGAGGCTAGCTACAATGAAGAATTCAGTGACGGTACCGAAGCAGATCCTCCGGCGTATCAGGGTTAGCCCTTGGATAGTTTGGGAGCAGCCATGTTGGATCTCTATGGTCTTCACTATTGAAGAGAACATATTTATTGTGGAGGAGACTTATGCGTAGCTGCCCACCCCCCTTCTTTTGTGACAGTTAAACTTGGAGGATTTGTAATAACTTTAAATTTATTTTCATAACTTGGGATTTGTAAATTACCAGTTTTGACCTTACTTTCTGCTCGAGAGGAGGAGTGGATTCCGCCCACTGCCTTCTTAATTTAGCTGATAAGATATTTACTTCAGCACTCTGATTATCTTTGGTATCTCATTTCCAAATTCTATTATTATCAATTGTTAGTTTAATATTAATTGTTCATAATTGTGTTATTGTCAATGTGGATGATGTGGTCCCTGGACTATGGATCTTCGGGGCTGTGGATCACATCCCGGGTATGCCAGATAGGGTACCGGCTGGGTGGATGTGACAATGTGGGCACATGCACAGAAAAGCTACAAAGTAACTTGGGTTTCTGGTGTTTGCTCCACCATGTTATTCAAGCCAACCATAGTGGAGTGAAGTAGAGTCACTACTCAAAAGAAAAGAGAGAAATAAATACAAGTGTCATCAATGCCTTGGTAAAATTGTTTGGTAAAAAATACTTCAAAACCTTAGTCCTTGGTCTCCTTACTTTATGAATGGTTTTGCTTAAAGGAGAGGTGTACTTGAAAGATATAAGGTGAGTCTTTGATTGAGATATATGCTAAGTCTCAAGAATCAATATGGGGTAATAAAGTTCAAGTGTGGGGGATCTTAAATCAATGGTGAGGAAAGTTGTCATAGCTATTGATTCTGTATAAGTACTTACGAATTGTTAGAGTTGGAATTTGCAATGTATATGTTGAGCTAAATTGGAAATTTGGATGTATATTCTCTGCAAACATCCACGAGATAAAACTCGTCCTTTAGGGGTAACCTAGTGGTTTAAAGGCTTGTTGCACATGCTAAGTGTAACCGTGATTCCCACGAAAGTGAGTTAGGAATTATTTTGTTGCATTAGTTTCTTACCTTCATTTTGTATTTTTCTTTTATTTTTGCTTGAGGACAAGCTTAGTCTAAGTATGGGGGAATCTGATGAACACATTTATGTGTGAAATCTTAGGGCATAAAGCATGTATTTTATACACTTTGAGTGGAGCTACCTTGGGTTTTATGTTGTTTTTGCAGATTTTATGAATTTTCAGGACTTGAGCAAATATTTGGAGTTTTGGGTATTAAACATGCGATTTTACACGTCAAGAGGTCCGTTCAAATTCTCAAATGCGAAAATTGGTTTGACCTGGAGCATGATGGGTCAGAGATGTGATTATGGGCCAACTCCAAAGTATTTTAGAGATAAAGAAGCAAATTTTGATATACGGCTGAGATTAGAAATTATTAATCAAATCTACAGAGATATTATTGAGAGAGTCCTAATGGAGAAAAGAGTCCTTGCACACCTCAATATCTTATTTTCTGTTTGGGACTTGGTCAAAGAAAGAAAAAGAGGAAAAAGAATTATATTCAGAAAGAAAAAGAGGAAAAATCCCATTTTTGAATGTCTCTGTCCAGTTTCGATCAAGCCCTTCATCGAACGGTCATCCGGTGTCCGCTAGAGCTGATTTTTGGAGGAGAGCTTTACGACTTAACCCTAAAATCCAACGGTGGAATTATGTATTTGATATCTTTAAGTCCGTCCGATTGGTACGCCATAACCCTAATTGGTTGAGTCAGATAAGAACTTTGAGTTTTATTCAAATTCAGCCGTGCCTCATATCTCATGTAAACTATATAAAAGGAGAGCATACTCCATCAAGGGAGAAGGTGTTCTAGAACTTAGGAGAAGCACATTTTCTTTTCTCTTTGGTTTGTTTAGGCTTTCTTTAGTTTTCTTTGCTTGCATTTGTGAGATTTTAATTTCTAGATTGAATGTTTAGGTTTAATTTTTTTTTTTTTATGTAATGTAATTCAAGTTCAAGTTTCATGTTTTTAGATTTGTTTTTCTCTGGGTCTAGCAATTGCAGATTTAGATCATTCTAGATCTAGATCTGGTTGTTAGGGTTGGTTGAGATTCGAATTGTTTGTTCAATTTGCAAGTAAGTAACCTTCTTTATTAATCTTCTCTCCTCCCTCCATTCCTGCTTCTATCTACCCCTCCATATTCTTAATTTAGGATTTACTTTCAGCATTTATTTATTGTTCTCCCTTCCCCTGGATCCCTGATTAGAGATGCCTACAGTTGTGCCTCTCTTTGGTTAAGGTTTCCATTTTACTTTTTACAATTTACTTTATGCAATTTACTTTTAGCATTTATTTATTGTTCTCCCTTCCCTTGGGTCCTTAATCAGAGATGCCTACAGTCATGCCTCTCTTTGGTTAAGGTTTCCTTTTCCTTTTATTGCTTTGATTATTTATTTTTCTCTAATATCCATTCCCCCGATCGGTGGACTATAAGCTACAACCATTATTATTATACTCCCCTTCCCTCGATCCAGAGCTGACACTCAGATCACTTCCCTTTTCCTTTTATTTTTATTGTTCGCATTTTTTTCCTGTCTTTTATTTATGCATTGATTGTGTTTGCTTTATTTTTCATTTCAATTCGATTGCATTAGATGTATGGATTAGGATCGTTTAGTTTAGTTAATTAGTTTAACAAAAATTGAATCATTCCACTCTCGCATTACTATTAAGAGGTTGAATTTTAAGTGGCATATCTCTCTGAGATCGACCCGTTAGCTATACGATACTGTGCGCTTGCAGTTACTTTTAATTTCACAAACAATGACTATGAAGGCCAGAATTATGAAGCCCAACCGGATGACTCATACTACGCCCAAGGTGCTGGCTACGGTGAAGAATTCCACGGTGATGGTGTATCATACCAGGATTAGTCGCACCCATGTGCTAGTTCAGCGTTACCTAGATACTGAGACTTATACTTTTTGGAAGTGTTTTCTATAGGCTTGAAGAGACACTAGTTTAATTTTGATTACTTCTTTTCTAGTCCTCTTATTTTGGGAATCGGTTGTAATTTTTTTTTACTTTCGATCTACATTTCCGCTGTACTGTGGAGTGATTTTCCGCTACACTCTACATTTGATTATTATATTGGTATCATTCTTTTTCTACACTTTGATTATATATACATGTGTTCTTTTGAATCTCATCTTGATCTTTTAGTTAATATATTATAACATTGATTTAGTCTTGTTCTTGATTATATTATTGTGAATGTGGGAGGTTGATTTCCTTGTTACTGATCTTCGGGGTTGTGGATCACACACTTGGGTATGCCAAATAGGGTACCGGCTGGGTGACGTGACAACAGAGATATAACAAAAATGAATAAGTCCTAAGGCAGTAGTTAAATCATGCATACAAATTCCATCATAAGTACGAATGTAATCATGTCAATTGTGAGTGAACGTACTCACCTTAAGCTTGATTCAAATACTCTTGAGAATAGATCAAAGGGTAGGTCCAAAATTACCAAAGAAACCCTAATCATACAAGGATTAAGTATTAGGAACAAACCCTAAAGGATTGGAGACGAAACGGGGTCTAACAGAGCAACCTTGCTGTCACAGGACCCCTTGTCGCTTGGCTTGGTCACTTGGGGCTACCAAGGCAGTCGACCAAGCATTTTGTGTACGGACAGAAAACCACTACTTTGATTGGAAACTCATCTTTTGAGTTCCAAACACTCTAAAATTAATAGGAAAATTCTGAAATAGCATAAGGAGACTATCTATCATGATCTAAGCATCAAACATGGTCATCAGAATGAAAATCTAACAAATCACATAATAGGCTAAATCCGCAGATTTCATAGATAGACTAGTGTGAATGGGAATTCACTCTAGGAATAAGAAAACATTAGATCATCGTCAGAAAATAACTTAGGAATAGATCTAGCATGGATTAGAAATCAAATTGCTCAAACAAGAATATGATCATGAAGATCACACTAGGCTTTTACCGAAATCATAGTGTTGTTCATGGAAAGGATAGAGTGAATGGGGATTCACTCTAAGACTGTGAAGATAGAAGAATGTGTCATTACAGTAGCATAAGACCCTTCTCACAATGACAATAATGGGTAGAAACATAAGAGAGAATAGATCTAGAGAGAATGAGAGCGGTTACTAACCTTGAAGAAGAAGATTCGACAGAGGAAACTCTCATAGATGCTTGTGGATCTTCCTTGGCCTCGGAGAGAGTGCTCTAGGGTTCTTCTCATGTTCTCCACAAGCTTAGAGGCAAAGTATCTCGAATTAGATCGAAGTTTGAAATATAGAGCTTTGAAAACCTAATTTCCAAAAATACCAAATCTGTCTCGGGGAAGCTTTAGTTGCTTGGCTTGGTCGCTTGGGGCAACCAAGGCAATCGACCAACTAGTACCTTTTGGTCAATTTTTTTTTTGGTCTCCAAAAGCCACGAGCTCCTCTTGAGTCCTTTTCCAACTTATGAAAGAGTCTTACCTAGTTCTATAGGACTTTCCACTTGTGTCAACATTGCATTCATGGTTCATCTACCAAGTCCATCATCATTCAAGTTGCATTATCTTCCAAAGTCATTCATGGTTTTCATAATAGGATCTTCATCGTCAACATCCATTGGTTCTAGGTCAGACCCAATGGGTTCAAATGATATGGCCCACAACTGTCTTCTTCCTTCACTTTGGATTTTCGGACCTACAACATAGATTTCCGGGTTAGGGTTGTGAGGGATTTCACAATAACATGGATTAATTCCTTTTTTCATTTTGATACTAAGTCCTCGGCTCAAAATGGAAGAGCACCTGGAGATTAACCAGGGTATGGTGGTTTGACTCCGTTAGGACTCATACATTGAGGGTTTCTTCTTTTTTGTTTGTTTGTCTGTTTTCATTTTCTTGGTGAAAAAAAAGTTGGGCAAAACATGAAAGTGAAAGTTCTTCTCTCTTAATTATTATTTGGAAAAACACTATTGAGTTCTAGACAAAACTATAGTTATTAATTAAAACATTGTGAAATTTACATGAAGAAAAGATTTTTCACAAGTTTATGTTGCAGTAACACTTTAGAAGTTGAAGATTATGCAAAGCTCAGTGTAGAGCAACAATGGTAGTCCATTGGGAGAGAATGGCCTTCCAAAAAATGAGAGTTGCCAATAGTCTTTCAGGTGTGATGGTTGTGGATGCGGTTTCTGGATCCATATAATACATGGCCTATGCAGATCAGTTGATCAGAGGTAAAGTTTGGTGGCAGCAATGGCCTATGCAGATCAGTTGATCAGAGGTAAAGTTTGGTGGCAGCAATAGCCAATTTCAACATTCTCCGTTGCTATCTCCCAATATAATTCCAAAGAGCTTAGAAGTTAGCATGGTGAATTAGTAGAGAGCCAACCTCAACATTGTCCACTGCAATCTAACGATGCAATGCGAAAGAACCTGCAAAAAGATAACTTTTTCTTTCACCCCAAAATGCTGTATAACCAAAGATACATAGCAGGATGGGAAGCGGGCAGGGGAGAGAGTGAAGAGAGAGAGAGAGAGAGAGAGAGAGAGAGAGAGAGAGAGAGAGAAGAAGGCGATGATAAAATATTTTATTTGATTCGGAAGAGAAGTTAGCTAAAGTGTAAATTAAAATTCATATTTATTTTAAAATTTTAATTCTGGTTGTTGGATTTCAAAAGGACATATGTCCTGTTCGCAGTGCTCCATGGACAATATCCACGTAGCTACGAACAAATATCCGTTTCTAATGGATTTCCCCCCGCTTTTTTTTTTTTGCAGGTTGAGTCCTTAGCTCAAAATGATAGAGCACCTGGGAAATAACCAGGAGATGGTGGTCTGGATCCACCCGGCCTCAAAATTTTGTATTGGATAAATTTTATATATTCAGACATTTGGTGTGTTCTCCAAGGATAAGTTTTTTCCCCTTCTTGTAAGAATGTATTTATTATTCCATAGTATATGATATTATGGATGGTATTATGATTGTGTGGAATTTTTTATATGTTATTGCTTAAGACATTTGATGCATTATTGTAGAAAGACATTTGATGCATTATTGTAGAAAGACATTTGATATATTATTGTAAAGACTTATGATGAGCAAAAAATTAATTGACGATCACAGGTTGCAAATATCGTCATTTTTAGGAAAAATGTTACACAATTTTTTGAAGAATTTGTTATCCAAGATTTAGTCTATAGTGTATTTAAGATACACACATGAGCAATTGGGATGATTTGAAAAGTTATACTTCGGATTAATTAATAACTATAGTTTCGTCTGAAACTCAACAATGGTTTTCCAAACAATAATTAAGAAAGAAGAGCTTTTATTTTCATGTTTTGCCCAACTTTGTTTTCACCAAGAAAATGAAAAATAAATAAAAAGAGAGCACTCATGTTTGAATCCTGATGGAGTCGAATCACCATACCTTGGTTTATCTCCAGGTGCTCTTCCATTTTGAGCGAAAGACTCAATATAAAAAATGAAAAGAATGTTATAAACTCTGTTATGCAAGTCTAATATAAGAAATACATTTAGTCCATGAATTTATTTAGAGTCAGTCTCTGGCTTTCAATAGTTTGATTCTTGTGATGTTGACATAACATAAGCAGGAGGGTATGTATTAGGTAGGTATTAGTATTTGTTGGAATTTATTAATATGATTAATAAATTAAATGCCCAAGGGCAATATTGGAAACTCACTATTAGGGCGGTTACAAAATAGGGTTATATATTTTGGTAACCACCGCATTAGTGAGTAAGTGTGTGATTCATTCGTACGAGCGAATCTCAGAGAAACGACGGCTCCATCTCTCTCTCCCTCTCTCCTAGAATCGCAGGCCAAGGAAGCTTTTTTCCTTTCCTTGCTTTTGATCTTCATTCCATTAATCCACCGCATTTGGGTTGTGAATATCATTCCCTTTCCTAGTGATTGTGGAATCACCCCGGTAGAGCTTTGGTGGTTGAACGACAACGTGGATCTAGACTTCCGCTGCGAATACTTCAAGTAAGGGAAAGCGAATCCAGGTAAGGAATCTTTCCCCCGTCAATTAAACAATATTGATATATGGAGTATTACCAACATTGGCATCAAAGCCATTGGTTCCCACGTTTTTTTGTTCCTCCCCATTGTTTAATTTTATTGTATGGATCCAATGGGAGGATCAAGGGTTTATGGAGAATCTAGGGTTTAATACGAAACCCATGGGAGAAGTGATAGGGTTTTTGGAAACCCTTAATTTTGATTCGGATCCGAGTGGGAGGATCTTGTGAATTTCCCTAATGAAGATTTGCATGAATTGATAATCCATGATGATAATTTTTGTTAAGATTTAATGCTGGATTTTTTTTTCATGTGTTCGTGGATGTTTTTTCTTTGAAAAAAAAATCGTTAAATGGGGAATTGACGTCTATGTACCAGATGGATGCTGAGACGGTGAGCCGTCTCAGAATTTGTTTGGTCACAGAAGCCAGACGGACTCTTAGATGGTGCGCCATCTCAGAATCTGTCTGGTCACAGAAGCCAGACGGACTCTTAGACGGTGCGCCGTCTTAGAATCCGTTTGGTCACATAATGCCAGACGGACTGTCCGTCTGGTGAGACGGCAGTCCGTCTGGGCAGATGGACTCCCAGACGGAGAGCCGTCTCAGAATCTGTCTCAGAAGGATTGTCAGACGGTGATCCCTCTCAGAATCCGTCTGAGTTTTTTGTCCAATTTTGAATGTGTTTCTATTTATTGGACATCTATGGCTCACAATCTATGTGATATGTTTGAGCATTAAGGGCCTAATGGGGCCTAGTGGGAGCTAATGAGGTAGAAGTGTTCTGTGTGAACCACCTCATAGCTTGAACATGATTGCATGTTTTATTTTAATAAAACTATTTTTTATTTATGGGTCTATCAATCATGTTTCTTGCACAGAATGAAGCTAGTGTATAAGTCTATGTGGGTTTGCATGAGAATTTGATTGAATGTTTTTTTAGCATCTCTTTTGGTTTAAGTGCTTATCCCATAGGTTGACTATGCTAGTGTGATTTGTTGTTGCATGAGTTGTGTTTTATGCAAGATTTATTGAACTCATTCTTGTATGTAATATCTCTAGAATAAATGGCTGCTACAAAGAGCATAGTCGCTGACCTCACTAAAGGAGATAAGCTGAATGAGAGGAATTATGACCTCTGGCACCGAAAGGTGCAATATCTCCTCGAAGAGCAGGATATGCTGGAGACCATGAACCCACCTGAGGAAGGTACCACTGCACAGCATCGCAGGGACCTTGATACATACAATGCTTGGAAGAGGAAAGACCGGGTAGCCAGGATTACAATCTTGAGCTCCATGAGGGATGACCTGATGCTTCGTTATGAGAAGCATATGACTGCAAAGTCTTTGTGGGAGGCTGTGAAGTTCCAGTATGGAGGGACTTCCACCACGAGAGGCCGCCAGCTCGGACTCACCTTTGAGGGTTATAAGATGCGCCAGGGTCACACCATGAGGCAGCATATAACCATCATGTCTAACATGATTAGTGAGTTGAGCACATGTGGGCGCCAGGAGACTGATGAGGAGCAAGTCTCCGCAGTCATCAGGTCATTGCCAAAGACTTGGGAGCATATGAAGATCTTCTTGACTCATGCTGATGAGGTCAAGACTTTCGATCAAGCTGCCAAGCACCTTGAGCTTGATGAGGATCGGATGTTGGCCGATGCCCCTCAAACTGATGTATTTGCTGCTGAAGCTAGCACTAGTAAGGGTGCAGGCTTCAAGCGCAAGAGAGAGAAAGCTCAACCTCAGCGGTCCAAGCAAAGTAACCATGGTGGGAACAAAAACAAGAGTGGCCCCAAGCGTTCAAGGGGGACTAGTGCTGGCAAGAAGAAATCAGCTTTGATTTGCTTCAAGTGCCGAAAGCCTGGTCATTTTGCTCGTGATTGCACCGAGCAAGAGGTATGTCTTGTGTGTTATACCTCATCTTGTTATGTAACAAGTTCTACTATGCTTGTTGAACTAAATCCTTTGTGGATTGTTGATTCAGGTGCGACAGAACACATAACAAGGGAACGCTCGAGCTTCGTGGAATACCGTCGTATTCCAAGAGGAAGCAAAAGAATAACGATGGGGAACAGCTCAAGCGTGGAGGTTCATGGCATAGGCACATGCAAATTAGTTTTGCGAGGTGGCCAGACATTTGTTACTCCATGATGTGCTTTGTATGCTCCAGACATTCGGCGAAATCTTGTTTCTGTTATTTATCTTTTAAGACATGGTTTTAGAGTTGTATTTGAAAACAATTCTTTGGTTTTGTATCCAGGTGATACAATTTATGGTTATGGTTTTCTTAATAATGGTTTCATTGTATTGGATACAATTGATTATTCATTTAATTCTAGTAGTGCTTTTGTTTACCAAAATACTGTGTGTATTGATTCTAATTTTTGGCATGCTAGACTAGGACATATTGGCTTAGATAGGATGAACAGGTTAGCAAGAGAAGGTCTCTTAGGCCAAGGTTCTCTATCTGATTTGCCAACCTGTGAGTCATGTCTAGCAGGAAAAGCAACTAGAAAATCATTTAAAAAGGCTTTGAGAGCCTCTCTTCGTTTAGAACTTATCCATTCAGATGTGTGTGGACCCATGAATGTGCATACTAGAAAAGGATAGTCTTATTTCATCACATTCATAGATGACTATACAAGGTATGGTCACATTTATCTAATTTCTCATAAGTCAGAAGCTCTGGAATGTTTTAAGAAATTCATGAGCTTAGTTGAGAATCAGTTAGATAAAAGGATTAAAACTCTTAGAACGGATAGAGGTAGAGAGTATCTCTTCGATATGTTCAAAGGGTTATGTGATGAGAAGGGGATATCTAGACAACTTACTATTCCAGGGACTCCACAGCAAAATGGGGTTGCTGAGAGGAGTAATAGAACCTTGCTAGACATGGTGAGATCCATGATGGCGCGAGGCAAATCTACCCATCTCTTATTGGGGAGATGCTTTCTTGACTGCGGCCTATATCCTCAACAGAGTTCCAACCAAATCGGTTCCTTCCACACCATATGAGTTGTGGACCGGAAGGAAGCCAGATTTGAGTTACTTGCGCGCATGGGGATGTGCAGCATATGTTCACTCTACTTCTCACCAATATGGAAAGCTTGGACCCAGAGGAAGAAAGTGTATCTTTGTGAGATATTCTAAACCCTCAAAGGGCCATGTCTTCATTGGACTAGATGAGAGTGAGAGGAGAACGGAACTTGAGTCTAGGGATGCAACATTCTTGGAGAATGATTTTCCATCTCTTTCAGGAGTTAACAAAGAATCATCGGAATTCTTTGAAATACAAGATAGTGGTCTTGTCACTCCAGGGATTCAGATTCTGGATAATGAACCTGGGGTTCATCCAGAAGATCCTAGTGGGAGTGGGAGTGCAGATGTGATAGCTACCTTAGACGGTGAGCAATCTGACATGCACTTGCACCGTAGTGGGCGTGGGCCAGTTCCTCGTCAACGTTTCGACATAGAGGATGAAGCCTACATGGTAACTCCTGAAGAGATCGACTGTGAGATGACTTCAGTTGATGAGCATGAACCAAAGAGCGTGCAGGAAGCTCTTGCGGGGTCAAGCTCAAAGGAATGGTTAAAAGCAATAAAGGAAGAGTTGGAGTCGATAAAAGTTAATCATGTCTGGGACTTGGTTGACTTGCCGCTAGGCCAAAAGGCAATTGGGAACAAGTGGGTTCTCAAGATCAAAAGAAAGGCGGATGGATCTATTAAGAGATTCAAGGCTCGTTTAGTGGCTAAGGGCTACACCCAACGAGAGGGCGTTGATTATGAGGAAACTTTTTCCCCTGTGGTTAGGTTTGCCTCAATTAGCCTCATACTAGCCATTGTTGCTCAGTTGGACTTGGAGCCTTATCAGATGGATGTAAAAACTGCTTTTCTCAGTGGAGAACTTGAGGAAGAGATCTATATGGATCAACCTCAAGGCTTTGAAGCAAATGGACTTGAGCGCAAAGTGTGCAAGCTTAAGAAGTCCATATATGGCTTAAAGCAAGCATCTAGATAGTGGAATGTGCGCTTCCACCAAGCTATGATGGAAAATGGTTTTTCCATGCTTGAGGAAGACCATTGTGTTTACACCAAGAGATCTGATAATAATTATGTCATTCTGACACTGTATGTAGATGACATACTTATGGCTAGCAATAGCAAGGAGCTATTGGAAACCATTAAGAAATGGTTGTCCTCCGTATTTGATATGAAGGACATGGGTGAAGGAAGCTATGTGCTTGGTGTCAAGATTGTCAGAAATAAGCAAAAGAGATTATTGGGTTTATCTCAAGAGACCTATATTGACAATGTCTTGACGAGATACCAGATGCACAAGCGCAAACCAATTGATACTCCGGTGGAGAAGGGTTTGCATTTGAGCCTTGATATGGGTCCTAAGACTCTAGAGGAGAAAACCAAGATGGAAAGAGTTCCATATTCCAGTGCAGTGGGTAGCCTAATGTACGCTATGATGTGTACTAGGCCGGATATTTGTTATGCAGTGGGTTTGGTTAGTCGGTACCAATCAAACTCAGGCATAGAGCACTGGAAAGGAGTCAAGAGGATATTGAGATATCTCAGAGGAACGAGTAACTACATGTTGTGTTACCAAGGATCGGATTTGCGGTTAGTTGGCTATAGTGATGCCGACTGGGCTGGAGACATTGATGAGCGCAAATCAACCTCTGGATATGCTTTCTTGCTGAATGGCGGGGCCATTTCGTGGTGTAGCAAGAAGCAGGCTTGTATATCTCTCTCGACCATGGAAGCGAGTATGTGGCATGCTTAGCTGCGGTTCAAGAGGCTGTTTGGTTGAGGAGATTCCTTCGACATCTTGGGATTGTGATGACATCCAAAGAGGCTGCCCTTGTCTCTTTGTGATAGTATGGCAGCTCTTAGCTATGTCAAGGACCCCAAGTATCATGGGAAGACCAAACATATACAGTTGAGATATCACTTTGTTAGAGACATTACATCAAGGAAGAAAGTTGTACTTAAGCACATATCTACTAGTTTGATGGTAGCTGACCCTCTTACCAAACCTATAGCCAAGGATGTTTTTATTTCTCATGTAAAATCCTTGGGCTTGCGTAGATTGTGACTTATTTTGTACTGAGACTTTCTTATTAATGAGTAATATGAGTTCATTCCAACATTTTTTTTTATTCCCTTTCTGTGTGATTGTGTTTTGCTAGCATAAAACAAGATATGTCAATAGGCAAGAGAATGGCTCACTCACACGAGCATTCGCCTCTGGGGCCTTGGAGGCGAGCAGAGATGAGACAGATTGTGAATGACTTTGTGTAGGTCAATTCATAGTCATGATGTCGCCTTGATTTCGAATCAAGATGAGTTTCTCTATTGTAAAGAGAATCGACATGAATGTTCCCACTATTCATGTTGCCTATAGGAGAGAGGTGCGAGTACTTTATGTGGCGCTAGGGTGGCGACAATAAAGAAACTCGGGTTAGGCGCAAGAGGTTGCGACTAGACTAAGACCTGTATGGTGTTGAGATGGACATACGTTCTATTGTATATAGAAGGCTCCACCATAGCACATATATCATACTATGTGTGCTTAGCGATCATTGGAAATGAGAGGATGGATCCCTGCTCCTCTCATTGTGTGAGTCTTGGACCTTATGGTCCATTAGTGTTCTTAGTGACTTTCGATGACATCATGGAACGAAGGGTTGATGTGGCTACTTTGGGGTGTTACCTATGGACATGATAGATTCGACCTAAAGGGGCACTACCGGGAAAGGAGTCAATCCTAAGTGTAGTGATGGTCTGGGGCGAAATGAAAGGTTTGATTCAACTGCACCCTAAAAAGTGTTTGCTGGTGCCAACTGTATGTGTTACAGTAGTGAACATTTTAAGGACAAGAAGGTGATCTCTTAGAGGGATCGAGATACCTTTAGTCTGGTGAGTTTGAATAAACCTAGGACACTGTGTTATACTAATGCTTATTTGATTTGTTTCTATGAGTGATGTGCCATTCTGGCCTTCTGGGAAGGTTTCTAGTTTGGGGCTCACGCGTGCAGGTATATCACCGGTCGCACAACCCATTTTGCCAATATGACTTGTGGATATTAGTGTCTGAGACACAGGTGGTCTATGTATCTGGGATACATAGTGAAGAGATCAATATATATGTATATCTGGGATATACATGTGTGTCTGGGACACAAGAGGTCTATGTATCTGGGATACATAACAGAGAGATTGAATATGTATATCTAGGATATACATGTGTGTCTGGGACACAAGAGGTCTATGTATCTGGGATACACAGCAGAGAGATTGAATGTGTATATCTAGGATATACAAGTGTGTCTGGGACACATTGAAAAATTAACACTTGCCCTTGTGCAAGTGGGAGCTGTTGGAATTTATTAATATGATTAATAAATTAAATGCCCAAGGGCAATATTGGAAACTCACTATTAGGGCGGTTACAAAATAGGGTTATATATTTTGGTAACCACCGCATTAGTGAGTAAGTGTGTGATTCATTCGTACGAGCGAATCTCAGAGAAACGACGGCTCCATCTCTCTCTCCCTCTCTCCTAGAATCGCAGGCCAAGGAAGCTTTTTTCCTTTCCTTGCTTTTGATCTTCATTCCATTAATCCACGGCATTTGGGTTGTGAATATCATTCCCATTCCTAGTGATTGTGGAATCACCCCGATAGAGCTTTGGTGGTTGAACGAGAACGTGGATCTAGACTTCCGCTGCGAATACTTCAAGTTAGGGAAAGCGAATCCAGGTAAGGAATCTTTCCCCCGTCAATTAAACAATATTGATATATGGAGTATTACCAACAGTATTTACTTTCAAATTTAGAATGAAGCAGATTCAATCTAATTGCATTGCTCGGTCTATGTTTACTGATTATCTTCCATTATATCAAATTGACACTGCAAAAAGAAGAAAGAAAGAAAGAAAGAAAAGAGAAGATGGTTTAAGCAAGCAACTTATGTAAATGAAATTTACGACAGTGTGCAACTAGCATAAAATATCTCAAGAGTCAAGAAGCACATCAGTAGAAAAAGGTAATGATTAGAGATGGCAAGGTATCCACCCAAATAAACCAGAATAACAGATGAAGGAAAACACAACCAAGCTTTCTATATGCATCCATCCACCAATTCAGAAGACAAAATCTTCTTCACTTACTTTAATAGCACTCCAGTTGAAGAATTCTGCGATTCCCATATACAGTTCTCTTGACATCTTAACAACAGTTAATCATCTTAAAATTAGTCAAGAAACAAAGGCAATGGAAAATAAAGGACACCTTCAATTTTGTACTACCAAGTGATGCAGCAACGTGTTCATAGGCAAAGATATGTGTAAAACTAAATCAATGAAAGGAAGAGTTCTAGATCCTTTACCTTAGTGATGTTCTGCAATGGATCTAGACACTGTGATCGAACCACAGTGATCGAGGTTCAAGATTAGCTTGGAGAATTCATAAAGCATGGGAGAGTATTCTAAATCATGTGTATTTCAGTTTGGTTTTCCATCCCTCAATTTATAATGTTTTCCCTCAACCCTAATTCCTTACTTAGAGTTTTCCTTAGACTCATCCAAGGGAGGGAATATAGAGTCCTATTTAGACTCAATTAAATAGAGGAGTAGTCATCTTACACTACATAACCATCTTGCCACCACCTAGGGCGCAAATTGTTGTGGGACCCACCCATTATTATTAACAATATGAATAGGCAATTCTGAGATATCTAGAGAAATTGAAGGTTCATGGCACTATAAAAAGGAAATTGAAAAGTTAAGTAATTTTTATTTCTCTAGGAAGAAGGGTTTTTATTGTTGTTGATACTCAACCAACCTTCCAGCCCCACTAGGTGTGCACAAATTGTTATCATTTTAGTTTAATACCCAAGACAGAAAATAAAGATGATTGTCATTCACTGATTGGTATCATCTTGGATTCTCTAAGAAACCAAAATTATCATATTGCTAGAAACATAAATTGGAAGTATGATTCTAATGGACATGTTCTCAATATGTTTGGTCTGTGGTGGTGTGTGGCTTGGCTTTTTCGATTTTGAAGAAAAGACAATGAGGTTAGGAGTGACTAGGAAAGGGCCAAAGTGTTGATAAATTGATAAAGAATAGAGGAGGCATGAATGCGGACATGATCATAGCTTTTTTACACCTTTTTTCCCCATAACTAAAGGAGAATGCTAACTGGTTCATTTGGGTTTTATTAAATTTTGTACCTACAATCTCTGCCTTTCTGAGAAAATTGATATAAAATTATGGGTGAACGAAGAGTCAATTTTAGTTGGTTTGTGATTTAAAATGGTACATAAGTATATGAAAAAGACACAAGTCTAACTCAGGTACTAGTATTTGTGTGTTGAATACATTTGAATAATGGTTCAATTAATCTTGAAACCATTTCCCAATAGTTCTTTCATTTTCCAGGCCAACCCTCTGGCATGACTAATAAATCCTAGTTTTTGAGTCATAAACTTCATTGGGGTCTAACAAGTTAATACAATGATCTCTAAGGTCTCTTCCATCTTATAAAGAACGTCTTCATAAACATAAACTAGAGAAACTAAACACGGCCGCTTCCATTCCATTGTAGAGCTAATCTTGGTATGCAGCATGATCACACGAGAGATCTTCACCGTAATCTTCGTAATAGCTAGCACCTTGAGAGTAGTATGTATCATCGGCTTGTGCTTCATAGTACTGGCCGTCATACTCGTCAGTACTTGCAGAATAATCTAACAATGACATTTGCAAAAAGGAGTGAGTTCAAAAGAACTCAGCAAGGCAAGTTATTCCATAACAACATAAATAACATGATCGCAGATGTGAAATCCAGCCAAAACCTAGCCAAGACACCCTATCTGTTTTGGGTGAAGAAAGGTTAGTTTAATGCTTGACCTTGAAGTTGGACCATGATAACAGTGTTGCTACCCTTTGAAAGCCTTAGGAAGTCATGTCAAACCTTTCCTTAGGGTAAATCCAAGGTCCCGAAGTGAAGGAAGAAGTCTTTGTGGGCCCTCTCTATAAAAGACATGGTATGTGACCCAAAACCCATGCATATTGTTGATGGTGATCCATACTTGGAAGCATTGCCAGTGTTTAGTGAGAAACTGCGCATCGAAGAGGGGTGAATTATTTGAAGTACCTAATGAACTCCTGTGATCAATCCGAAGGTATTTCTAGAAACTAGACTTCTCGATTGACTTGTAGGAGAAAACCCCACTCAATTTGAACCCGTATAGCCCTCCGAATCCCTATCCGAAGTTGCTAAACTATGCATTGGTCGATTGCTTGGTCAATTGGGGCCAGTAGACCAATCAATCGAAAAATGGTGTGTTAAATCCGAGAAAATCTTCGATTTAGGGTTTTTCACTTTTATTTAAACCCTACTTCGTGTTTCTTAGTTACGGCAGCCTCCTAAACACTTTTTGAACGTGAGAAGACCTCTCTGAAACTCTCTCTGGTGATTCAAACAATTCCTCTGCAAATCTGAAGCCTCTCATCTCTGATCTACCAATTCAAGGTTAGTAATCACTTCGACATTACGAATTCCTTTTCTTTAATCTTATTCTTGATTGAGATTAGGAAGAAGATGCTGCATCCTTGCAACCATCCCTTCGTGATCTCCTTCGTTTCTTTGAGATCTATGATCATCGTCATGATCTTAACCCTAGCCTGATTAATTTATTGAAACCTTGACCCTTGTATGATCTTTCTGGAAACTTTTGGTAACCTCCCATGCGAGGGAAACCTCATGGGTAATATTTATGTTAATCTAAACTTGATTATTCAATTATTTTTCTTGTTATTTTCTTGATAACAATCATTCCCTTTCATCCTATGATCATAACCTTTTCATGAGAGCCATAAAGGTTGAAACCCTAGTTTCTTGGGTCAAATCAAGAACCCATATTTTGACCATGACTTGATGTTTTTATCTTCCTAAATGATTCTAATACATTCTAGGAAGTTTTCCTTCGAATTTCGGATCAATCCGACTTCAAACGAAGAAGTTATGACCAAATAGTTTCTGCAATTCCGTACTGACTCGATTGGTCGACTGCTTGGTCAATTGGGTTAGTAGACCAAGCACTCAACCAAAGGAGGCAGTAGCTTCATTTTTTGCCCGATTCGATTCGTTTGCTCTCTGATCTTTTAGGTATCTTTCCTAATGTTGTATCTATGATTGTTAGGGGTTTATTTGCTAAGTTTGGAGTCTCTCTCTTTGATCTTTGGATTATCTTCGGCGATAATCAAGGTAAGGACAGTTATTTCATAATAACATAGATTGCATACTCTTGAGTTTATACTTTATGAAACTCTGAGTTTATTGACTGTTCTTGTACTTTATACTTCTGATGTACTACTATAAGTACAATAGCACTTCACTTATGTTTTCTTTTTCATTATTCAAGTTTATATGAATTGTTTATTACTATGTTGTTTAATGATTAGATCATGACTTTATATTCTCTTTTATATGATGAATTGTTGATTGTGTATGACATGACTGATCTGAGAATGTGTTTGATTAGGTATGGTTTGGGATTGAGAGGTGTCCTTTTGACACTTCTGTCATTGGACATTATCGAAAATAGTATGGGATGTTTCCGGGGTTGCCCATTGACGCTTTCCCAAATCATTGATTGTCATACCTAGGACTGTCTAGCAGTGTTTGGCTAGGATGTCCCCGTTATATCAGACCCGAATCAGAAGGGTATTGAGACCAAATGACCCGTGGCAGCAATGGGGATTCATGGGCGCTCAAGACCGGTAAACAACCCGTGAGAGGACGGGAATCACATTGTGGGGGCCATTTATTGGAGGGTTGCATATGGATAGACTTGGGCTTATGGGCACTCAAGACCGGTAATGTAAAATCCGGCCTTATCCTAACCCTGACCCAGCCCGGATTTTATACTGTTGCAGGTCCGAAGACCCGAAGTGGTGGTAGAAAGAGACCTGTGGGCCCTCTTAGTGGATGATTCGATGCTTGATGCTGAGCGTATGGACATTGACAATGATGCCCCTCACTTGAGCACATTGTCAGTATTGGGTGAAAATCTGCGCATCGATGAAGATTGAATTAGTTGGAGCACTTCCCGGAACCCCGTGATCAACCCGAAGGTATTTTCTAAAACTAGACTTGTTGAATGACTTGTAGGAGAAAACCCCACTCGATTTGACCTTGTATAGCCTCCCGAATCCACTCCTGAAGTTGTTGTCATAGCTTGGTCGAGTGCTTGGTCGAGTGACAGTCGACCAAGAGTATTGGAATTCGAAATTACACTAAATATCTTCCCATTTTGCCCCTACCTTTTTGGAACTCGTGAATGAGGACCTAAACTAATCATTGGCACTCCAAAGCTCGAGGTTGGACACTCTCTTGGGCTATTCACTAATCATCAACTCAAGGTATGATTTCTTCTATTCCTCTTCTAATCTATTCATTTTTTTATCAATTAATGATCTTGAAACCATGGCTGAAGTGCTGCAACCTTGCAAACACTTAACCATGAGTTTTCCCCCTTTCAATTCCTTAATCCTCCCCCACTCTTGCTATGCTATGATTCAAATGAGAATAATTGCACTCCATCACTTTGATTCTATTCAATCTAACCTATTTTGATTCAAATCTGATATGTAGATGCATGATAAGCTTAGACTATAATGAAATTAAGATTCTAGCTTGATTCTTAACACTCATTTGATTGATTTCTATCATCCTTTACAATTTCTATCAATTCCAATTTAATTCTTGCTAGGTATCATATAGAACCTCAAATTTCGATTTGGGTATTTTGATTGAACCGTTGGATCATCATGAAAATTAGTGTGTAGTATCCCCTTACTGTTATAAACATGCCCTTCAAATTTCATGACGATCGGAGCACCGGAAGGGCAGTTTCGGATCAAGTTTCCATTGTTGTCTTGAAGATAACAAGTCTTGGTCGACTGACAGTCGACCAAGAGTTGTTAAGGCCCTGTACTCAGCCGAATTGATCCGTTTGAACCCCGATTCAATTGCTTTCTTATCTAACATTACTTGTATGATTATCTAGGGTATCAACACTGATTTTGGGACCATACTTGGTAATCATTGAATCTATTTACAACTTGATTAAGGTAAGGACAGTCGTTAACTCAAGTATGTTAATTATATCAACATGCTTACAGTATGGGAGCTTAATGGTTATGTTCATATGAATATTCCTTTACTATACATGACTGTTATGTGTTTTCTTATCAGTAATAGAATGTATATATCATTTAGAATATCATGTTCAGTTTTACTTTATGATTTTATATATGATCAATCATGTTATGATATGTATTTGTTTATATGATGAATCATTGATTTAGTATAATATGATGAGATTTAGTTTGTGATTGACTACGTATGACTTGGGATTGGGAAGTGTCCTTCCGACACTTCTGTCCTTGGACATCGGAGGGAGTAGTATGGGATATTCCCCGAAGGTGTCCATCGACGCTTTCCCGGGTTGTTGGATGACATATATAGGATTGTCTAGGTGTATGGTTAGGATATTTTTCCCTTGTCGTATCAGACCCAGATCGGAAGGGTATTGAGACCGAACGACCCGTGGTAGAGTATGGTTGAAGGGCGCTCAAGACCGGTATCCACTCCGTGAGAGGACTTGAACTATACTGCGGATACCCAAAAGGGGCCATTTGTTGGTAGGGTTGCAAATGGATAGACCTGGGCTCATGGGCGCTCAAGACCGGTAACCAACCCGTGAGAGGACGTGAGAGCTTCCCATTTACCATTTGTGGATGACCAATAGGGTTGATGAGTCCGTAGTCCGAGTTGGTCGATGCCATAAGATACGCTGACTCTAGTGTGAAGGATACGGAATCGAGTTGGTCGGTGCCATAGGGAAAGTATTCGGATCTGACATGATACGACTGAGTAGATGACTTGCATTGGGCTAGGCTTCGTTGCGACATGCGCCAATACTTATACCAATGGTGATGTGAGAGAGTGGTGACTAAATCCCCAACCATGGCTTGATGAGGACCTTACCCAATTACCACGGCAGACCCAAGATATCTTATGATTGAGGGGGAGTGACTATGGTGCTATGGCTTAAAGCATGTCTACCTTAGAGACTAGCATACTTAAGATTAGAATCATATTTCATCATTGTCTCATATCATATTGCATCATATTGTGACTTGTGTTGAATGAATTGTGTATTATGAAACGACTTGCCTTGCTGAGTTCTTTTGAACTCATTCCTTTTGTGCAATTTGTTAGATTATACTGCAGGTACAGAAGACCTTGATGGCACGTCCTATGATCCCGCATACTACACTTCGGGTGATGGCTACGCGGAGAGTCAAGATTGCTATACCAAGGAGGATTATAGTGCGTACCAGGGTTAGCCCCACATTAGTGAGGGAGCGGCCACGTTGGGTTTACTTTATCCACACTTTTGAAGAAGAAATCATTAGGATAGAAGAAACCTATATGTAGGCCCCATTTCCCTGGATAATTGTAATCATTTGGATATCTTCACCCTAACTATTATGGTTTTGTTCTCGGCACGGATTGTAACTTAACTTTATTAACTACATTTCTGCTATTTCTGGAGGAGTGACTTCTAATCACTTCTTCTCTTTGAGACTATCTCTATATGAAGTTGACATTTAATATTTCCGCACTCTGATTTACTATCTTCTCTTATGCAATGATCTATTTATTGCTTGTTTTATACATTGATTATATTGTTTATGATTATGTTATCGTGTATGTGGGAGGCATGGCTGCTCAATCTAGATCTTCGGGCTGTGGATCACATCCCGGGTATGCCAGATAGGATACCGGCTGGGTGGATGTGACAGGTAACCAACCCGTGAGGGGACATGAGAGCTTCCCGTTTACCATATGTGGATAACCAATAGGGTTGATGAGTCCGTAGTTAGGGACTATTAGGCTCTAGTGGAAAGGATACCGGAAAGGATCGCCAGGGGCGAGGAATGGACGTATCTAGACCTGAGTTGATGTAACTAAGTAGAAGACTTGCATTTGGCTAGGCTTAACCCTGACATGCGCCAATACTTATACCAAATGGTGATGTGAGAGAGCGGTGACTTAAATCCCAACCAAGGTTGTCCGGAAGGTGTTCCTACCCACTACCAAATGGCGTTGTGTGATTGACCTACCCAAAGAAGTACGGTGCTATGACTTAAAGCATGTCTACCAATAGAGACAAGCATACATAGAGTTTAGATGCATACATACATTATCTGATTCATATTGGATTGCATCTTGTTATGTTCAGCCGCATGTTATTTATGTTGTTATGAGTTAACTTGCCTTACTGGGTTTCTTTCGAAACTCACTCCTTTGTACAATATATGTTGTTAGACTTCTCTGCAGGTTTGGAATACTATGACGGTCCATATAAGGAAGCGCAAGGCGAAGAAGATGAAGACTGAAGAAGAAGAAGAGCCGACTGAAGATGTGGAATAGTTTTCTCTACATTCTTCTAGACTTTTACTTTACTTGTATTAGCTTAGAGCTTTACTTAGATTTCAATCTACCTTCCGCATATGTTGTGGAGTATATTTCCGCTATACTCTATAGTTGTCTTTTGATTTGGTATCTTGTTAATTCGCACTCTGATATTCTTAGTGATCCTTCTGAGATCTTTTCTTGAATTTTATTATTAACTTATTAGTATACAATGATTTGTTCTTGCTTTTGATTATGTTATTGTGCTAAATGGATATGATTGTTCCTAAACTTAATCTTTTGGGCTGTGGATCACTCCCCCGGGTAACCCAGATAGGGTATAGGCTGGGTGTATTTGGGCTAGATGTGACAGCCGAACATAGCAAATGCAATATGATATGAAATAGACAATGCATGCATGATTCTAACTCTATGTATGTGGGTCTCTATAGGCAGACATGCTTTAAGTGATAGCACCATACTCCTCTAGGTCTTGTCCAAATCACTCTCTTTCGGTTGGTAATGGGTCCTGCATCCCTCGGGACATTCCATGGCAAGTCAACCAAGTCCCAGACATGATTAACTTTCATCGACTCCAACTCTTCCTCTATTGCTTTCAACCATTCCTTTGAGCTTGACCTCGCAAGAGCTTCCTGCACACTCTTCGGTTCATGCTCATCCACTGAAGTCATCTCACAGTCGATCTCTTAAGGAGTTACCATGTAGGCTTCATCCTCTATGTAGAAACATCGACGAGGAACTTGCTTGCGCCCACTACGGCGTAAGTGCATGTTAGATTGCTCACCCTCTGAGGTAACTATCACATCTGCACTCCCACACTTTTTAGGATCTTCTGGATGAACCCCAGGTTCATTATCCAGAATCTGAATCCCGGGAGTGACAAGACCACTATCTTGTATTTCAAAGAATTCCGATGATTCTTTGTTAACTCCTGAAAGAGATGGAAAATCATTCTCCAAGAATGTTGCATCCCTAGACTCAAGTTCCGTTCTCCTCTCACTCTCATCTAGTCCAATGAAGACATGGCCCTTTGAGGGTTCAGAGTATCTCACAAAGATACACTTTCTTCCTCTGGGTCCAAGCTTTCCATATTGGTGAGAAGTAGAGTGAACATATGCTGCACATCCCCATGCGCGCAAGTAACTCAAATCTGTCTTCCTTCCGGTCCACAACTAATATGGTGTGGAAGGAACCGATTTGGTTGGAACTCTATTAAGGATATAGGCCATAGTCAGCAAAGCATCTCCCCAATAAGAGATGGGTAGATTTTCCTGCGCCATCATGGATCTCACCATGTCTAGCAAGGTTCTATTCCTCTCAGCAACCCCATTTTGTTGTGGAGTCCCTAGAATAGTAAGTTGTCTAGATATCCCCTTTTCATCACACAACCCTTTGAACATATCGGAGAGATACTCTCTACCTCTATCCGTTCTAAGAGTTTTAATCCTTTTATCTAACTGATTCTCAACTAAGCTTATGAATTTCTTAGAACATTCTAGAGCTTCTGACTTATGAGAAATTAGATAAATGTGACCATACCGTGTATAGTCATTTATGAATGTGATGAAATAAGCCTGTTCTTTTCTAGTATGCACATTCATGGGTCCCCATACATTTGAATGGATAATTTCTAAAGGAAGAGAGGCTCTCAAAGCCTTTTTAAATGGTTTTCTAGTTGCTTTTCCTGCTAGACATGACTCATAGGTTGGCAAATCAGATAGTGAACCTTGGCCTAAGAGACCTTCTCTTGCCAACCTGTTCATCCTATTTATGCCAATATGTCCTAGTCTAGCATGCCACAAATTAAAATCAATACACACAGTATTTTGGCAAACAAAAGCATTACTAGGATTAGATAAATTATCAATTGTATCCAATACAATAAAACCATTATTAAGAAAACCATAACCATAAACTGTATCACCTAGATACAAAATCAAAGAATTGTTATCAAATACAACCCAAAAACCATGTCTCATAAACCACTCTTGTTTCTATTCCCACCTCTGTTACTTTGCCTAGACCACTGAGGTTGAGCTCTCTCCTTCTTGCGCTTGAAGCCTGCACCCTTACTAGTGCTTGCTTCAGCAGCAACTACTTCAGTGTGAGGGACATCGGCCAACATCTGATCCTCCTCTAGCTCAAGGTGCTTGGCAGCTTGATCAAATGTCTTGACCTCATCAACATGAGTCAAGAAGATCTTCATATGCTCCCAAGACTTAGGCAATGACCTGATGATTACAGAGACTTGCTCCTCATCAGTCTTTTGGCGCCCACATGCGCTCAACTCACTAATCATGTTGGACATGATGGTTATATGCTGCCTCATGGTGTGACCCTGGCGCATCTTATAACCATCAAATGTGAGTCTGAGCTGGCGGCATCTTGTGGTGGAAGTCCCTCCATACTGGAACTTCACAGCCTCCCACAAAGACTTTGCAGTCTTATGCTTCTCTAACCGAAGCATCAGGTTATCCCTCATGGAGCTTAGGATACTAATCCTAGCTACCCAGTCTTTCCTCTTCAGGCATTGTAAAGCTCAAGGTTCCTGCTATATTGTGCAGTGGTACCTTTCTCAGGTGGGGACATGGTCTAGTTTACGGTTTCCAGCATGTTCTATTTTTCTAGGAGATACTGCACCTTTCGATGCCAAAGGTCATAATACCTCTCATTCAGTTTATCTCCTTTCGCGAAGTTAGCAACAATGCTCTTGGTAGCAGCCATTTATTCTAGAGATATTACATACAAGAATGAGTTCAATTAATCTAGCATAAAACACAACTCATGCAACAACAAATCATACTAGCATAGTCAACCTACGGGATAAGCATTTAAACCAAAAGAGATGCTAACAAGCATTCAATCAAAAATGCAAACCCACATAGACTTATATACTAGTTTCATTCTGTGCAAGAAACATGATTGATAGACCGATAAATAAAAAACAGTTTTATTAAAATAAAACATGCAATCATGTTAATGCTATGAGGTGGTTCACACAGAACACTTCTACCTCATTAGCTCCCACTAGGCCCCATTAGGCCCTCAATGCTCAAACATCACATAGATTGTGAGCCATTGATGTCCAGTAAATAGAAACACATTCAAAACTGGACAAAAAAACAACGTTTTTACTGATTTTTTTATTAACAAATTTTTTTTTTCAAAAAACTGTAAAAACACGTTTTTTTTCACCAAAAAAAAATCATCCAAAAACACAAAAAAAATCCAACAATAAATTTTAAACAAAATTAATTATCATGGATAATCAATTCATGCAAAAATTTACAAGGGAAATTCTCAAGGATCCTCCCATTCGGATCCGAACCCAAAACATAAGGGTTTCCAAAAACCCTATCAATTTTGCGCCGCTCGATAAGCTTGAAGGTTGAAGGAGCCCAACAAGTTATTAAAGGGAACGCTATTCAGATACTTTCGAATGTAGTCCCTCCGAAGATTTGGTCTAAGATGTTCGGGCTTTCTAGGAACTGCCATCTTCAATAGGCGTTCGTTCTCCAGGGCCTTAAACTCGAGGCTCTCACCAAATGCGGTAGCCTCATTTTTATGTTTTTTGGCCTCACGTTCGGTAGCAACAGCACGGATAGTTGATGAGTCAAGTTCTTTCCTCAAGGAAGTCATCTCCTCATCATGCTTCTCCTTCAACTCTTTGGCTATTTTCTTCAGCTGGTCCACTTCAGAATTGGCCTTCGCCAAATTCTCTTCACAGGTCTGCAGCAAGGAGCCATTACGACCAACTCGGCTCAATGCCTCCATGTGTTGATAAAAGCTCAACACAGCATTCCTGGAAGGCCAGGGAGATTATTAGAAAATTTCAGGAGAGATTACAAGGCAAGTAGCAAAAGCTTAAGAAAAATAATACCTTGTGGAATGAAGAACGAGAACGTCGTTTTCCAGGGTCTTAAAGGCCTGACAATCGGCAGGCATGAGGCCAAGAGATCCACTCGGCAGCCTTCTCAGGATCCTGCATTGCCCGGTCTGTTCGCGTCAGTGTCCATTGAGGAACGAAGATCTCCTTAGAATCTTTATTCTTCTTGGACTTCTTCGGGGCGGAAGCATCAGCTGAGTCGTGCTTCCTTTTGGTTCAAATGGGAGAAGGGATGTCTACCTCTTCCACACTGGTTTTTTCCCTCTCCCCGAAGCCTCAACCACTGGCTTCAAATTTCTAATACCCTTGTAAGAATGGTTTGGAGGTGGCACAAAAGCTACCTGTTCTGCAGTCAAGGCTCGGGGAGACTGTTGTTTTGTAGACACAACAGCCTTGGCAGCTCTCACCCGAAGACTCTCGGGATCCATTCTTGGAGGCACTACAAAGAAAGACAAAAGTCAGAAGGTTCAAAAAAATCGCAGTATATTCAAGAAAGTGAAACGTGGCAGTTAGAAAGCTCACGTTGAGCCAACCCCCAGTACTGAAGGATGGAGTTGTATTCCATCTCATATCCATGTATCTCTTGATACCATGGAATTGACTTGATCTTCCCAACGGTAGCTCTGTCTGTCACATCCTCCCAGCCGGTACCCTAACTGGCATACCCGAGAGTGTGATCCACAACCCTAAAGATCAAGTTGAGGAATAATCATATCCATTTTGCACAATAACATAATCAAAAGCAAGAACAAATCATAATGTTCAAGTAATTTATAATAAAAGTCAAGAAAGGATCTCAAAAGGATCACTATAGAATATCAGAGTGCGGAATAACAAGATACCAAATCAAAAGACAATTGTAGAGTATAGCAGAAATATACCCTACAAACACATGCGGAAGGTAGATCGAAATCTAAGTAAAGCTCTAAGCTAATACAAGTAAAGTAAAATATAAGTCTAGAAGAAACAAAAGATATCTAATCCACATCTTCAGTCAACTCTTCTTGTTCTTTAGTCTTCATCTTCTTCACCTTGCGCTTCCTCATACGGGCCGTCAAAGAAATCCAAACCTGTAGAGAAGTCTAACAACAGATTGTACAAAAAAAGGAATGAGTTTCGAAAGAAACTCAGTAAGGCAAGTTAATCCATAACAACATAAATAACATGGAAGCAAACCACAACAAGATGCAATGCAATATGAAACAAGTAATGTATGAATGCATCTAAACTCTATGTATGCTGGTCTCTATGGCAGACATGCTTTAAGTCATAGCACCGTACTTCTTTGGGTAGGTCACGCATACGGCTCCTGTTGGTAGTGGGTCCGGGCATCCCTCTCGGACAAACCATGGTAGGGGGTTAAGTCAACACACTCTCTCACAACCATTTGGCATAAGTACTGGCGCATGTCAGGGAAAAACCTAGCCCAATGCAAGTCATCTACTCAGTTACATCAAGTCAGGTCCAGATACTTCCATTCTTCCCCTCTCGGGATCCTTTCGGTATCCTTTCCACTAGAGTCACGGATATTACTCACCGGACTCATCAACCCTATTGGTTATCCACATATGGTAAACGGGAAGCTCTCATGTCCTCCCACGGATATAACTCACCGGTCTCGAGCGCCCATGAGCCCAAGTCTAGCCATATGCAACCCTCCAATAAATGGCCCCCACAATGTGATTCCCGTCCTCTCACGGATATAACTCACGGGTCTTGAGTGCCCGTGAATCCCCATTGCTACCACGGGTCGTTCGGTCTCAATACCCTTCCGAATCGGGTCTGATATAACAGGGGTGTATCCTAGCCAAACACTACTAGACATCCCTAGGTATGACAACCATTGATTCGGGAAAGCGTCGATGGGCAACCCCGGAAACATCCCATACTATTTCCGATAATGTCCAAGGACAGAAGTGTCAAAAGGACACTTCCCAATCCCAAACCAAACTTAAGCAAACACATTCTCAGATCAGTCATGACATACACAACCAGTAGTTCATCATATAAAAGAGAATGTAAAAGCAACATCGAATTAAGCAGTAATAAGTAATTCATATAACATAAATAATGAAAAAGATGATATAAACAAGTGCTACTGTTCCCACAGTAGGAGATCAGAATTAAATTATAATAATAGTAAGTAATCTCATAGTTCCACAAAGTAGAAACCAGAGAACAAGCAATCTATGTAGTTAAGGAATTAACTGTCCTTACCTTGATTATCGCCGAAGATAATCCAAAGATCAAAGAGAGAGACACCAAACATGGCAAATAAACCCCTAACAAGCATAGATACAACATTAGGAAAGATACCTAAAAGATCAGAGAGCAAACGAATCAAATCGAGCGAAAATTGAAGCTACTGTCTTCATTGGTCGATTGATTGTTCTACTGACCCAGTCGACCAATCGAGTCAGTACAGGATAGTGAAAACTGTTTTGGCCATAGCTTCTTCGTTTGAAGTCGGATTGATCCGAAATTCGAAGGGGAACTTCCTAGGATGTATTAGAATCATATGGGAAGATAAAATCATCAAGTCATGGTAAAAATATGGGTTCTTGATTTGACCCAAGAAACTAGGGTTAACATAGATCATGAATGGAATATAGTATGGATCAGGGATAATGAACTAGAGGATGATAGGTTATGATTCTAGTAAAGAAAACACATTGATTCGAGGTTAACAAGATCAAACAAAGGGTTCTTGGTTTGATCCAAGAGGTTAGGGTTTCACCTGTTTTTGGCTCCCATGAAAAGGTTGAGAACACCGGATGAAGGGAAGTAAATTGTTAGTCAAAAATAACAAGAAGAATCATTCAATGATAAAGTTTAGGTTCACATAACTTTTACCCAAGAGGTTACCCTCACATGGGAGGTTACCAAAGGTTCTCTGGATGACCACACAAGGTTAGGGTTTCAAAGGTTAGGGTTTCAAGATTAGGGTTTCAAGAATTCAACTGGCTGAGGTTAAGATCATGATGATGATCATGGATCTTAAAGATCACGATGAGATCATGGAATAGATGGTTGCAAGAGTGCATCATCTTCTTCCTGATCTTAACGAAGAACAGAATTAAAGAAAGAAAATTAGAGGTAGAAGAAAGAGTGAGTTAAATCATACCTTTTCCGTAGGAAGATGAAGAATTCTTCAAGTCTTTGTGAGAGATCATCAAAGAATGCAAGAGAATTGATTAGATTAGGGTTCTAACTCGTTCCAGAGGCTTAGGAGGCATAGGAGGCGGAGTATTCCCGAGATTATACTTAAATAGAAGAGACAAGACCAAATTGGTAAATTCAGACACCATTGGTCGATTGGATTGGTCTACTGGTCCAGTCGACCAATGAGTCGACCAATCAGGATAGCAAGGTTCAAACAGGGATTCGGAGGGCTATACAGGGTCAAATTGAATGAGGTTTTCTTCTACGAGTCAATCAAGAAGTCTAGTTTCCAGAAATACTTTCAGATCAAGAATTGGAGTTCATTAAGTCCACTAACTAGGCTCACCTTCTTCGATGCGCAAGCAGGATTTTCCAGACATAGTTCAGCAACTTCGGACAGGGATTTGGAAGGTTATATGGGGTCAAATTGAGTGGGGTTTTCTCCTGGAAGTCCATTAAGAAGTATAGTTTCGGGAAATATAATCGGATTGAGCACAGGAGTTCATTAGGTATTTCAACTAATTCACCCCTCTTCGGTGCGCAGATTCAGAACAAAACTGATGGCTCTCATGGAAAGGCTAGGGGTAATCAAGATTCACCCTAGGGAAAGAGAAACAAAGAATGCACAATCTGAAAAGGTGTTGGGAAGTTTCCAACAGATAAAAGGACATTAGGGTCTCAGATATGGTTACCTCTCATAAGAGTTGGTTACCTCCCATGAGAGTTACCCATAATTAACTCTTACAAAAACAACCCAAGATAGATAAAGGAACATCTCATTAATATTTCAAAATCAAGAATGGAAATAGGAAGGGTGTACCAATGAGAGAAAAGAATGTAAATAAATTCAAAGGAAAGAAATCCTAATATCCCATGGGAAGACTAGGGAGAATAAAGATTCACCCTAGGGAATAAAGATAAAGAAATCATAATAAAGAAAGTCTTGGGGAGGATCCAATGAATTAATTGAAAATAGAACGGTTGCCAATTGGTCCAAGGAAAAACAAGGATCAACTCCTCAATCATGAGGACACAAGGGAAGGTCATGGTAATAGTATGAGACCTTCCCCACAATCATAAAGATAGGTAGAAAATTCAAGGAAAGTATCATCAAGATTGTTGGTGGAATCAAATTCAAGAATTATCGCCATATGGCTTCAAGAACATAGAGTGAATTGGGGAATTCACTCTAGGGCTAAAAGAATTAGAGAAGAGGTCATTACAGCAGTGTAATACGCTTCTCATAATCAGAATATCAGAAGTAGAGAAGAAAGAATGAATTAAAGAAGAAGCGAATTGAATATTAACCTTTTAGAAGAGAAACCGATGAAGAAATCTGAACAGATGCTTGAGGGTCTTTCTTGGCTTCGAATGAGAGGATCTAGGGCTCTTCCCACGTTCTCCAAAGGTTTAGAACAGATTGGGATTGAAAAACATGGAGTTCCCCCCCCTTTAAATAACACACAGAGTCCAAGAATTACTAGGATTTCACCAAACTGACCCTGCTGATTGATTGGTTGCCAAAGAGGAAGTTCTAAAGTCCTTTCCACGTTCTCTAGAGAGTTAGAAACCTAGTGGGATGTTTACCACGAAATTAAAAGAAATAAATCTTTTAAAAACCTTAAAAACAAAAATTACCAAAATGCCACTGCCTGGACGACTTGTTCAAAAATAGGGATTTAATGGGCCTAACTTCAATATTTTTGGATGGGCTTCTTTCAACACATCATACTACTTACCTAGTATGGAGGGATGTCTTCAAACCAGGTCCAACTAAGCTTTAGGTCCATCAACCAAGTTCTTCTTCACTAGTGAGTAGTTCAATACCAAATCAATTAAGGTTTCCATAAGGAAACACCATCATCAATATCCATGGGTTTTGGGTCAAACACCATATCTTCTACTGAGATGGCCCACGAAGACATCATCCCTCATTTTGGGACATTGGATCAACCCTAAGAGAAAGGTCTGACATGGCTTCCTAAGATTTTCAAAGATAGTAAAACTGAAATCACGGTCAAACTTCAAAGTTAACATTAAACAAAACTGAAATCACGGTCCAACTTCAAAGTCAACATTTAAACAAACCCTTCTTTACCCAAAACAGATAGGGTGCCCTGGCTAGGTTTGGGCTGGATTTCACACTGTCTTCTTTGGATAATGGAAGGACCCAGTTACCCTCAGAATATGAAGTGTACTGCTTCCAGGCGGTCGGGAAGTTCAGATCTGATTGGGGCGCTCGGTAGAAAAAATACTGCTTGCGCCACCCTTTGTGATTGGAAGGGCAAGTTCCTTTGGCAAGAATGCTACCCGTCCAATCAAGCTCAACTTTGTTGTGCTTAGAAAGCACAACCCAGCCAGGAGGATGGGAAATAGAAAGAACATGAAAATGTACAAAAAGAGGAAGAGAAGGTGTGATGCCCAGTTCAAAGCATAAACCCAAGAAGCCGACGATGAGATGCCAGCTATTGGGAAGGAACATTCCAGGACAAATATCCCAGTGATTTAGAATGGCAGGAAACAAAGTATTGAAGAAGGGAAAGCGAACTCCGCTTTCCAGTGTATCTATATACCGGGAGAATTCGCCCGGAAGGATCGAATCAACCCTCTCATCAGAATTGGGAGCCCTAAGATGGTACGAGGAAGGAAAGTCAAAACCTTTGACGGCCAAAGGAAGATTTTCCTCGTTATAGGAGGAAGCAACAGAATCAGGTCCACCGGCTGACCTAGTAGGTTGTTTGGACTGCCCAGAAGATTCGGTGGCCACCTTTGGAGTCATGGATGGTCCAGACTCGGGAAGGACAGAAGAAGTCTCAGCTTTTTCTTCTACTTTTCTCTATTGGCTAACTTCTGCGAAGTCACGCTAAAGAGCAGTTAGGGTTTTCTTATCACTATCCGACTGCTCGGAGGAGACAGAAACAAAGGCCTCATCACTACTATCGCCTTTACCGGCGCTATGCACGGGGGAAATTTCAGAAGAAACCCTACTGTCCTCCATTACTGAAAAGTCTAATTGTGGTTTCTAGAGAAAAAAGAAACCTAGAGACGAAAGTAAACTTTGCAAAGGAGTCAGTAAACTTACTGAATCACTGAGGCAGAAAGCTCGAGAACGAGAGGATTGTGAAGGCGTGAAGAAGACGAAGAGGTTTCAAAATTCTAGACAAGGAGAATGAAACTTGCGAAGACAACGAATCGCTTTTAAGCACCCGCACGAGTGTTCGAGGACGTGTACGATCAAGATGAATTCAGCATCAACGATCGAGATTAGGAGACGGTTCGAAAGTTTGAACTCCCGAATCCAAAACAAATACCGTCATTAGATTGCGTGAGCAACAATAGTTTCGGCTGCAGAAGACTCGTGGTGTCACCCCCACAAAAAGTGAGAACACTCACAAAGCTCGAGAAAAAAACAAGACAGCTGCATTAAATGTGATATGACATTTAATGGGTTGGGGGATTATGCAAGACTATTGTTCGACGAAGAACCCAGTTAAAAACCAAGCCCTCAGAATCAACCGAACACTTGGTTTGGGGGGCTCGTGATATGGTGAAAATATGATCGAACTTGGTTTATTCTTGGTTCGACCCTCGACTCCGGGTCCAGGAGGTAGCTTGCTGAGGAAGAAAACTAACTCAGCCACCAGCACGCCCTAATCCGATACTATCGGAGTAGGTTGATCAAGCTAATGACGGCTAGCAGTTTCCAGCGGCTGTCAACTCATCGCTATCATACGGATAACCACCAAATAACAATCAGGTTATCCTAGGAGTCATCTACTAGTCCAAACTAGTAGAAGTCTATCACTCAACAGATCTATCTGTTAAGATCCAGCGACTACCTGAAGAAGGCTTGAATACATCCAACGAAGGAGATTCAAAGGTACACTCTATATAAGACATCACCTACCCACAAGGTAGGGACGGACGAAAACACTAGGATGCTTACTATCTGAATCATATTCTTGTTATTCATTCCTTAGCTCTGTGCTCTAGCAAAGCCGTTTATGATTAAGTTCATCAACTGACTTAGCCTTCGGAGGTGGACTCCCGATCCCAGCGGTCAGGCCACATCTGAAACTTTATTTTGCAGGTCACTCTCAGGAGATCTAAGGGCTGAGCAGATTTTGGACGCATCAATAAGCACATTAATTCACTTCTTTCTTTAATGCTCACAGTTCTAGTCCGTGCAATGTCTTGCCTCTTAAGCTTTCTAGATGGCCTATGTAATCAGTGTTGGGTCAGCTGCTCTCAAGCTAGATGGCCTTAAGGGACTAGGTGTAGAATACCCCTCGAACTTACTTACTCAAGCCAACTAGGCTACAAGCCAAGACTGGACCAAAGACACCCCAACTGTTTGACACGAGGCACGATGTTGGTGACACCGAGACCCGGTTACTAAGAAGGAGGTCAAAACTTTAAACTTCAGCATATTTTTCTTTCTTTCTTTCTTTTCTTTTTTCACATTATACTTCAATTCACTTCACATTTAAATAGTCTAAAATCGGTCTCAACTTGTCACCATAAGCACAAGGTAATACAAGACAACTAGATGGTCAAACCTTTTGGACTACCTGGAGTTCCTATTTTCTGATTCAACCTCAGTCTCAAAATGTAAAACCCATTACTATTCTCTCAAGAGGTTGTTCATTACATCAGATGGGATTTCTAAAACACTAAAACTCTCATTTTGTATCGAAGCAAGGAATTAAAACATTTATCTTACCAAAGCCAGAAAAAATTGGGCACTTTTTATCTTTGTGACAATGCTCTACCAACTATCAACAAATCTTACTCGAGTTGACACCCCCCCCACACACACACTTAAATTATGCAATGACCTCAGTGCATGCAAGATATATAAAAAAAACACGATAGAAGCAAATAGAGGAAAGAGTGTACCTGATGTTTGAAATCATGATAGAGCACGCAACAGTAAAACATAACAACAAACAAAGAAAAGAGAAGAAAAAGAACAAGAAATAACATCTAAACAAATGGGTTGCCTCCCATAAAGCTCTAAGTTTAGAGTCTTCAGCCAGACTCAGTGAGATGCAGCCAATGGAGGTGGAGGCTCAAATCTAAATGTGAATGGTGACTGCTCCAAAGAAGTGGAAGAGTCCAACAATGTATTGACTTCCTCAATATTTAGGTTAGATTCCCCAAATGGCAAGTAATACTGCAGGGGATCATCAATAAACATGTTTGGAGTATAATCAACCACTACCTCATCAATAAAGTTAATTGCAAAGCACTCTTCAGCCCTATTTGAGCTTAAGGATGCATTGAAGATGTTGACTCGAAGTTTCTTATTTCCAAATGATATGTCCATGACACCCGATCTACAATTGATGCAAGCATTCGCAGTGGCTAAAAAGGGCCGTCCAAGAATGACTGGTGGTAACTTATTAGTAGTTGTATTGTCCAAATCTAGGATCAAAAAATCAACAGGAAAATATAGATCCTCAACCTTTACCAAAACATTTTCAAGTAGCCCACGGGGTCGTTTGATTGAGCGGTCTGCCAATTGTAAAATCACATCAGTGGATTTCAAATCTCCTAGACCAAACCTATCATAAATTGAACCGGGTAAAATATTCACACTGACTCCCAAATCAAGCAATGCTTTACTTATGGATAAATCTCCAATGACACATGAAATTAAAGGTGTACCTGGATCTTTAAGTTTAGGGGGCAGTTGGTTGGATATTACCGAGCTGACTTGTTCAGTTAGGTGCACAGTTTTAGGTGTTTGAGTCTTCAACTTACGCTTTTGGGTGCACAAATCTTTTAGAAACTTAGCATAAGCTGGGACTTGCTTGATAGCATCTAATAATGGGAGATTGATATGAACTTGTTGGAATAAATCAATCATCTCTTGCATCTTAGCATTCTTTCTAGAATCTGGAATTGAGGACTCAAGAGCTTCAAGGAAGGGGGCTTTGGGAGTGTAAGATGTAGGAGTAGGACCCTCTACAATCGGAATGTGCAACCCCTTACGAGGAAATTGATGGGGAATACTCACAGGTAGTGTTTCTTTACTAGGCTTGTGTGCATCATCGCCAGTCTCATGGGTCAAATCAACCTCCTCTCGACTCTCAAGATCAATGGGCAATGGCTAGGGAGTAGGCAAAGGTGCATAATATTCCTTCCCACTACGTGTCACAATAGAGACTGCTTGGACTTGTTCTTTACTAGACCCAATTTGATGATTAGGTTTAACTATTGGTTGACTAGGTAACTGACCAACCTCCCTCCTACTGATGGCATTAGCTAGTTGACCAAGTTGGGTTTCCAATTTGTTAATGGACTGAGAATGGGAATGCAACAATTGAGTGTTTTGCTCTAATCCACTAAGTGCTTTTAGTACCTTATCATCAAATAATGAATTATGTGAGGGTTGTGGAGATGATGGTTGTTCATTCCTATAGGCATTTTGGTGCATATTAAATGGAGATGACCTATAAGGTATTTGATTAGAGGGATTGGGCATTGAGTTTCGCCATGAAAAATTGGGGTGGTTTCGCCATCCTGGGTTGTAGGTATTGGAATATGGATCATTGCCCAATTTAGAGACTTCTTGGGCCAAATGTGCATGCTCCTTAACAAACTCAGGGTATTGTGTAGCCAAACAACAATCAGTGACATGATGGGATAGGCTAGAACATAAAGCACATGCTTCAATCTGATTAGGTGGAGAGAAACTTGTAGGAAGTGGAGATGGGGTTTGTTGTCCTAATGACAAAAGATGGTCCAATTTCTTTGATAGCAAGTCAACCTTAGTGCTCATCTCAATGGTAGGATTGATCTCATAGAGACCGCTCCTCTTTGGTTTCCCAATGGATGGAATCTCAGTCCTAGTTACTGAAGCATGCTGTTGGGAGTTTTCACTAAGGGTCTCAAAAAGTTCCCATGCCTCATTCTCATTCTTGTGCATGAAAGTCCCACCACAAGAAGAATCAACCATTTGCCTATGTCGGTCTCTAAGGCCATCATAAAAGCATTGAACCAATTGCCATTTAGGAATAGCATGGTGGGGGCACTTTCTAAGTAATTCTTTTAGTCTTTCCCAAGCCTCATGAAATTGTTCTCTTTCTTGTTGGGAGAAACTCGTTATAGCTCTCCTAATGCTATTGGTACGGCCAATGGGGAAGAACTTTTTAAGGAACTCCTGTTGCATTTCTACCCAAGTGGAAATTTTAACATTGTCCAAAAAATTAAGCCAATGCTTAGCTTTATCTTTAAGGGAGGATGGGAAAAGAAGCAACCTTAAAGCATCAACTGAGAGGTTTTGAATTTTAACCGTGGATGACACCTCTAAAAACTCATCTAAGTGCTTATAAGGCTCTTCATTGGCAAGTCCATAAAAAGATGGTAGCATTTGAATCACACTAGATTTGATCTCATATTGAGCCGCCTCTATGTCAAGCAACTTAATACAAGAAACCGGAGTATATATCGTAGGAATGAAATGCTCACTCAAGGGCCTTATTGGAGGCTCATAGTTTGCCATGGTTCTTTGCCTACTAAGGTTGGCCAAAGTCTCTTCTAACTCTAAGTCAAGTGGAGTCAACTCAGGGTTTAGGGACTGACGACCATGCATACACACAGAAGAAGAAAAAAAGAAGCTAAATAAGTGAAATTCAAAGAAAATAACTATAGCAAAAGGGAGAGTTTCGGACGTACCTAAAGCGCAATCCACGTGATCTTTCGAACAAAAGTTACACATGTGGGATCTGAGGGATGGGGATTTTAAAAAATTAACCTAAACAACTCAATCTAATGCAAATATTACAATTGAAAAGTCCTAAATACAATTATATCTAAGAAAGAAAAGATAACAACCTAAACTAATTATCGAATCGCTACTCTTGCAGTTACCTACAAAACAAAAGTAAAAGAGATTCGTTAAATAAGCAAAGAAAAATTAAAAATTAAAAACACTAAAATTACTCTAAAAATTATGCCTAATTGACAAAAATCAATCCTAGCAACCGTGCTTTGGTTCCCCGGCAACGGCGCCAAAATTTGATCGTGTCGCTAACCAATCAAAAATAAAATCCTATACTAATCTAGCAAGCAGAAAGTATGGGGTCGAACTATGGGGAACTAAAAGGCTAAGTCACTAAGATTGAAATAAAAATAAAAAAAACTAAATTTAAACTAAATCTACTAATTAATGCAAAAACATTAACAATGAATACGTGAAGATCTTTGTGATTTCAAATCCCCAATGCTTTTCCCTAACTGATATAACTCTACACTTCAAAGTAAATTAGGGATGGTCTTCCTAGATATGCCCTATCTTCGCAAGACTATCGTCCTTCGCGGAAGCTTGGCACGCTTAGTTCGCTAAGTTATAGAACATCTTTGGCCAAACTCAAACACAATCAACTAGAAGAGATAGAACAATCAAATTAATGAAATAAGCATGGTTCATCTACATCCCAAAGAAAAAGAACTAGCTACTCATTATCATAAAGTTCATAAGAAAAATAAAGATGAAACATAGGGAGAGAGAGAGATGTGGTCTTCTTCTTCAGCAATGAGAGAGATGAGAGCCGCATTCACCGTCTTCTCCTCTTCTCTGTGGTTGGCTTCTCTTTTATGTCTCCCGCACACAATGAATCCCTTCTCTTGAACCGTCAATTTGACCTTTATTCTTTTGAATTTTAAAAAAACTCAAAACTGAAAAGTTGTAGATATTTTTGATATCGTTCCATAGTATCTTGAATCACCAAAATCCAAGCTCATACGAGAAACATATGCCCAAAATACTGAAGGTATGTCTATTTACCCGATTTTCAGATTTATTACCAATTTTGTTCCTTAGGCCTCCACCTGTTTCCAGTTTGGCTCAGATCTAACTTTTCATGATTTCTTGAGCAGCAAGATTGAATGCCATGATTTAAAATCCACCAATATCTAATATATTTGCCAACTTTACTCCATATTATCTCTAATATCCAAAATCACCTTATTCCTGAAAAATACACAAAAATACTCAATTAGCTCTCTTCAATTAAATAAGTATGGGGAATTAAATCAAATAAATAATGGTAAATGCATGCTTATCAGACATCCTTTGTCTCAACAAGAAAGTTATAGAGAAAAATACACAAGTATTCCTTCAAATCAGGAAGAACCCAAGAGAGTTCTTGACAAGTTCAAGAACCCAAGAGCGTTCTTAAGGTCAGGAAGTGCCCGAGAGAGTTCTTAACTTATAATAAGTTTAAAAACCCAGGAGCGCCCTTCAAAGCAAAAAAGAACCCAAGAGAGCTCTTAACAAGTTCAAGAGTCGAGAGCGTTCTTAAGAAGAGCCCAAGAGAGTTCTTAACAAGTATAAGAACCCAGGAGCGCCCTTCAAAGCAATAAGAACCCAAGAGTGTTCTTGACAAGCTCAAGAACCCGAGAGCGTTCTTAAGACCAGAAAGAGCCCGAGAGAGTTCCTAACTTATAATAAGTTTGCGAACCCAAGAGTGCTCTTTAAAGAAACCTAACAAAGGATCCACAAAAGGTAGAGATTTCTCAAAGGCGTCACACTCGGGTACTAACTCGGGTAGCCACTCGGGAGAATTTCTCTACCTCTTATAAAAGTCCAAGGAAGGCTCTCATAAGATAAGATTTCTCAAAGGCGTCACACTCGGGTAGATTTTGGGGATAATTTCACCATCTCTTATGAAAGCTCAGGAAGGATTTCATAAGATAAAGTTAACTACAAGGCATTCATCTCGGGACATCGCTCGGGTAGACGTCGGGAGAAAATATAGGCATTTCTTTCTAAGAAAAGACTCAAGAGACTATTCTAAGGCCTCACACTCAGGACCTCATTCAGGTAGACCCTCTGGAAAAATCTCACAGTAGAAAAGCCAAGGGTTTCAACTTATCAATTACCTCTAAGGCATTCCGCTAGGGGAGTGACATGGGAAGATAATAGGGAGATATAAAAGCTTAATGCCTCAGTGATACGTAGATGACTACAAGCTAATCTTCTGCGAAATATTACAGAAACAAAAGTTCAAACAAGTTCAAAAGATGTGGCTATAAGGACCAATATTACAAAAAACAAGTTTCTAAGATGAAAACTTAGCAAGTACTTGTAAAAATTGCAAAGTAGCAGAAAAAGAGTTCAAATTGGCGGAAGAAAAGTTCAAGAAATTCAATTCTCGGGAGGATTCTCTGGATTCTCTTTCTTGGGAAGTGCTTTGTCAGGAATCCCTTTCACATGGCTATCTCCAGTGTCCTCCTCTTCATCTTCATCAACATAAAGAAGAGGATCCGGAGGACTATAAGGCTCCTTACATTCGATACCTTCAGGCACAGCTCTCTCAAGTTTCTCATATATTTTCCCATCTAACTTCCCAGCTAACTCTTTGGGGTTAGGAATATTGACTTGCTGAAGAACTCCAGTAAAGGCATCATCGAGGCCAAGATGATTAAGTAAAAATGGAAAGATCAGTTTGAAGCTTTTTAAACTGAGAGTTCCAAGGTAAGAGGTGATGATCTCCTTCTGAACAATATCAAGAACTTCGTCCGCACTGACGGGAAGCTTCCCGGCACGAACCTCAAAACGGAGTTGCAGGACAAGGGATTCCATTTCATCCTTCTCACGCGCAAACTTCTCTTTCTCATTTAGGGCCTCCTTCAAGTCTTTTGTAACTTGGGGATAGCTCTTCTTTAAGGTTTGACTTCTCTTCTAACAAATTTTTCATTTTTAAACTCCTCTCGTCATCTCGCTTCTTCAGGGACTCGACCTTCTTGATCGACTCAGAAAGCTCTGTAGTGGATCGTCTGTGAGCTTCTTCAGCGTCTCGAAGCTGCTCGGTGAGGTGTTCAGAAAGGATCATACACTCTCCCATATAGTGTGCTCCTCCCGAGAAGTACTTGAGGCAAAGAAGGAATATCAGATTTACATCAAACCAATATAGCCAAAAAATGAAAGGAAGAATTAACTATAAGCATTTGCATAAAATTTCTCATCTGGAAGAGTCCTTAAATGTTGTCGATTAGACGGGACCATCCCCTCCAGAAGCCAGTTCGGGCAGCATTCGGGTCCCCTAGAACGGTGTCTTCGGAAGTTAAGTTCCACCCAGGGACGAAGACTGGGGACCAAGTAGACTCTTCAGCAACGCCTTTGGGATCCCGAGGGCGTTTAGATGGCCTACCTGAGCGGCTTGAAGGAGAGACTTGGGGAACGCCCACTTCAGGACGAATTCGTATTGCAGGTCTGAGAACCCAAAGGTCTAGTCGGATTAAATTGTGAAGTGTTCGAATAGAAGTCCATGATCCATATCCAGAACCCATGGATCTGGATTCTCTTGTTGAAGAATTTGCCTTACTGGGAAGTTGGATCTCTGTAGAAGGCTAGTGGTGTTTGGAGATGTCCGGAATGAAGGTAAGACCTCTTCCATGTGTTGTTTAGGGCTAGGTTGTGTTTGGGTTTCAACCCCCTGAGCAAAGCACCCTTGTATAGCAATATACTTGGGGGCGGTTGCTAGTGGTGGTTGATTAAACCAAGCGACCGCCTTAAGCAACCGCCCGATTCTGCTTGAGAGAAAATGCCCTATTTTACCCCCTATTCGTTATAAATAGCATCCCTCGCCCTATTAACGCATTATTTTGTTCGGGAATGCTATTTTGGGCGATTAGGCGGTAGTGGAAACATGCTGGAAGGTGGGCGAAGTGCTGTTAATGATATGGAACCTTTTCTCTTCTATTCTTGGTGATTCTGATTAAGGTAATGAATCTCCATCTACTATTCTCTTCTTTTTAACCTCTAATTGATATGAACCCATCCCCATTTTATTAGTGGTTAGTGGACCCAATTGATTCGTTGTATCTCCCTTTTCAATGTTCTTGATGAGATCCTGTCCAGAAATGAATCCCCGCATTTGTTTAATGGATGGATCTCATCAAGGGGAATGATTTGGGAAATAAATCTTGGTTAATTTTAGGGTTTCTTGTTACCCCTTTGTTCTAGACCTATTAAGCTTGAAATTCGGACTAAGATCATCCCAAAACGGATTGAAATCGGATGATAAAAAGTCTGATTTTCGGAGTTCGAAACTGTCTGAAACAGGGGTGGTCTCTTGTGGAGGTCGCTTAACTTAAGCAACCGCCACAAGCAACCGGCTGGTTTCCAGTGACTGTGTAGGCTTGATTTTGGATTTGTTTTGACTCTTGACTCTTACACATTCTTGTAACCCTATGCCTAGGTGTTCTCTGTTTCAAATAAAAGTCTTACAATAGTTTTTGGGTTGCAAGTTAGAGGACTTCTACTAAATTACAGGAAAGGACATGCATTCTTATTTATATGCAATTACATATACATGATGATTCAGCTGTTCTATTTACTATTCTTTGATCATGTAACTAGCTGTAATTGTATAAAGCATGTGAATCTTATTGTATACTTGCTGTTAGTGGTGTTCTTTGATGTACTTCATCTTTTATGATATTGTACAACTGTTCATGGTATGATAAAGAGTGATGTAGTGTAGTTGTGATGGAAGAGGTATTCCATTGGGATATCTTGGCTGGAGATATCAGAGGGTTGTGGTATGGGACACATGCTCACTGATGCCTCTAGCACTATCATGATTACTTGATGACATACCTAGGAGAGTCTAGAATTGCATGGCTAGGTACCCCACATGCTATTACCCTTTCGGCAGGGGAATTGAAGCCGGGTGACCCGTGACAATGGTGACGTGACTATGTTTCATCCTACAACGGTAACCAGTCCCGTGCGGAGATTCAGTGGTCCACTGTTGGTCATGCAATGGTAGGGTTGCATATGTTAGGGTTGGGCTCATGGATGTCCAAGGAACGAACCGGGTGTCGTGAGGAGTCATGAGAGCATCCGCCCCAATAATATGTCGATAGGGTTAAGGAGTGGAGTCCAACAATGGTAGCCAGTCCGTGAGGGTTCTCACTCCTAGGTTGTGAAGGATACTGAACCGAGTTGGTTGGTGCCATAGGGGAAGTATCTGGACTCCATATAGTATGTTACCATTATGACTTGCATTGGATTAGAAACCTCGACATGCGCCAGTACTCATTGCCAATGGTCGTGGTGAGAGAGTGTTGACTTAACCCCCAGCCATGGTTTGAGAGCCAGGTGTGGACTTACCCCTTTGCCCAGGATCCCTACAGAGGTAACCAGTCCTCGCCGGATCAGAGTGACTAGACCTACCCAGAGGAGGGCTGGTGTATATCTTAAAGCATGTCAGCTATTAGAGACTTGCATAGTTAGATCTTAGTAGCATTCATATTTCTGCATACCATTCATATAATTTCATGTATGCATTCGTGGATTGTATTGACATATATATGAGAATTTCCTGTTCCTTACTGAGTTCGTCAGAACTCACTCCTTTCATTGTATATATTGTATGAGTTGTACAGATGGTTGCACAACGTTGGAAGTTGGAGATGATTCATATGAAAGAGCCTTCTAGTATGAAGCTGATGTGAGAGCATGGTACATGGACTTGTAGAGCATGGACTTGCAAAGCATAGACTTGTGGTACATGGACTTGCAGAGCATGGAGCCTCTTGAAGATGCTTGTGTGCACTTTCAGCACCCATTGATGGCCGACGGAGGCAGATTCCTAGGATTTTGATGATCGTGTGGAGAAAGATTGGAGGACATCTTTACTTGCTAATTTAGAAAACTAGTTTTTAGTTTTAGAAAAGAAAACCAAAGAGAAGATTATTTAGTTTATTTATTTTGCTTCCGCTGAACTCGATATTACATTTGATTCTTGATTCTTTCCTTTGGCTATTTCTTGGATATTTATTGGAGTATTTGGACTCCTGTAACCTTTTTATTAATTATTGCTCTATTCTTGCTCTTGATTACATGTATTTGTATTTATTATCATTGATAGACTAAAACCATGGATCCTGTGACGGATCGCACCCATGGGTTGTCGGGCAAGTAATCGAGGCTAGAGGGCGAGGTGTGACAAGGAGGACCACCCCCGGGACTAGCAGGGATGCTTCTCTTCTTCAGAAATCCAGAAGGATTAGCAGAACTAGGAACACTTAACGCTTGAACGACAGGACTAGTCTTCTTGGCAGCAGTTCTCTTGGCAAGCTTTCGGGCAAACGCATCTTCGGTATTCCCACTGGCAACTACCCGAAGGGCATCGATATCCAACCTGATGGCCTCTGCAAGCAAGGGAGATTAGAGAAAGCAAAGTAAGGAGATCAGAAAAATTTAAGAACATCAAAGAACAAGGGGCTCACCCAGTGAGAAACCCCACAACTGTAATATTGAGGGGTACTCCGAAGAGTACCCATGAACTGCAGCTGAATCTCCTTTAACCCGGATAATCCTCTTTAGGGCCGCTTCTTCGGCAGCGGACAACTCAACGAGCTTATTAGGTTCTTCAAGCTCCAAGATAGTTTTCCTCACGAAGGCTGTCGGGAAAGGTGGCGGGACAGGGGGCTTGCAATGAAAGAAATGGTGCCTCCACCCCTTGGTGGATGTTGGCATAGTACCTGGCAGAACTATGTTGCCCGACCAGTCTACCGCATCAACCGCCCGACGGTTAAGAGAAAGCCAACCCCGTTGGGATTGACTCTTGACTTCAAAAAATTGATGGAGGAGGGGAAATGTTGGCTTAACCCCAACATTATAACAAAAACCAGTGAAACATGTAACATTTCTCTAGCTATTCGGGATCAAATTAGAAGGAGAAATCCCATAATGTTTAAGAAGATCTTCTACGATTCTCTGTACGGGAAAACAAAGACCACCCAAGAAGGTGTTAAAGTAAAGGGCAAAAGTTTCTTCGGGAGGTTCGTCAACCCGACTAGACCCAATCGGGAGGAAAAAAGAATAATCAGCTGGAATATCACAAAAAATCCCTGAAGCGCTTAAGGTGAATTTGCTTAAGGTCACTAGGGTAAAATGCAGGGCCTGAGAGCTTCTAGTCAAAATCAATATGGGAAGGAGTTTTCGGCTTATTCTTCTCCTCAGAAATTACCTCCTCCGAAAGCATCTCTCTGCGTACGAAGGGAGGCCAACGGTTCCTAGAGTCGGGAGTACGAGAGAGGGGAGGACGAGGCTAAGAGTGCCTCTGCCGAACCACTCGAGATGGCGAAGGAATAGGTTGACTAGCCTTGTCAACTTCTTGATCGGGAGAAAAAATTGAAGAAGGCTCAAAATTAACCAGGTCAGGTCCTAAATCATAACATAGAGGTTCTTGATTAAGGGGGTCATCCCTAGCTAAGTCAGAAGTTGCTCTCACAATGTCTTGAGAGTCAGCATAGTTGGGAAGATCTTCCTCACTGGAATAAGACATGGAGTGAGTTCGGGAAGAAGCTTCGGGGTCTGAAATGCTGGAAGCCGGGAACACCCTACGGGAGGTCTCTCGGGCTAATTCTCTACCTATTTTCAACTTATCCATGAATTGAATTGGCAAAGAAAAATCGAGAAGAATTAAGGAAACTTACTCTTTTAAGAGTTGGTTTGAAGATTTGAAGAGCAGAATGCAGAGATTGGGAGCAAGTGGTGCAATGGATAGAACCTCAAAGAAAAATCAGTAGCAAGCAAAGGAAATGAAAATAAGGTTGAACCCCTATTTATAGTGAGGAGGAGGAAATCAAGAGACGCGATCCAACGGTCAGAAATCAAGTAAAACAGATGGTTGAGATTGAGAAGGCTCAAGATTTCAATCAAACGGCCCATGATTGGGAATTGCAACGGATGAAATGACATGACCGTTGGCATATCAAGAGCTGCAATAAAGGTGAATTGATACAATGGTTGGGCGTTACAAACCACAACTTTTAAGAAGGCTTTGGAGAAATGATGGCTATCATTCGAGACGACGCCTTGAAGTTTCTCCAGAAAAAAGGAGACTTTCGAAGAAGTATGAGAAAAACATTCCATGCGTTCAAGAAACCAACCACACGGAATGAGGGGCTCTATTGCGGAGAACATATATCCCGAATACCCCCTCTCGGGAGGATCGTACACCCCCATTCGAGGAAGGAAAGTCCTCTTAGGAGGATTTTGAGAAACCCTTCTGGAGTATAGCGCATACCCACTCAGGAGATGAGTCTTCTGCAGGCTCGGGAAGAATGGTGCTCTCTCAGGAGAGACGCAACAAACCTCCTCGGGAGGAAGCACATAAACCCTTCAAGGAACATGTTCCAAATAAACTCAAGAATCCCACTTGGACTAAGTCTAAGAGAGACGTTGCAGATGGCCAAGTCAGAAGAGTTAGTTACAAATAACTACTCAATAAGGCCGTTCCGAGAATTGGGGAGATGAGTCATCGGATAACGGCTCTATCTGGTCTGACAAAGGAGCCGTAACTCCGAAGATATTCCACTCACTCTTCAACTGACGATCTGAAACTTAAGGAAGCGCTGCCTCCAGGTATCTTCTATTTAAACCCACATCCTACATGGAGAAAGGTACAAAATTCATCTGATCAATTATTCATTACGTTCTTGAGAACTCTCTCAAGAACTCTTATTGTTGCCTGGGCTGACTTGGGCATCGGAGGCGGTTCCCCGGCCGAAACTTGGCCTGACCGTTCTTGTTTTCTTTGTGAGTGCAGGCATCTCAGCTATTCCAACTTGGTTGGGGAGCTCTTAAGGTGATCATCTCAATATCCGGCCCTCGAAGAAGTTCTAGACGCAACACAACCAAATGTAGAAGAATCAAGTTGTGGTTTTCCCTACTGAGGTGTACTAATTGCATCTAACGATGTCCATCACCTCGCTTGTGGCATCAAAATCTTATCATTCATGGTTTCAGGTTTTGAAAGAACCCAAAAGAAATACGGCCTCACACATCTACAGGAAGATCAAATTGGCTGGTGCATTTTACCAAAAACAAAAATCTTGGACTAATCATCTATGGGAGTTGATGGAAGTCTATCCACTACAACCTCTATGTAGAAGGTGGATTGTGTCACTAGACACGAGTTTAGATTGTAATATGAATCTTAGCAATAGAATCCTACTCAAATATGAGTAGTTGAGTTTCGACTATATATCGTTTCTTTGGCTACAAGTCTTATTTATATTTGTCTTGCTATTCTACCGACTTTACGCTAGTCGGTTTATCTTGGCTCAGCTTGTTCGGTTTGGCCGAACTAGTTTGGTTTTTATCGAACTGGTTCAGGTTGATTCATTTCTCCTTTATCAGTGAGAAAAAAAAATCTTTTTAAATTGCGTATCACAAATTAGGTAAAGGTCAAGCAATTGGTTATAGATTAAATCTGACACTTAGTCATGTCAATGAGAAAAAATAAAATCTATAATTTTCATCCTAAATCAACCAATACCCATAAAACCAGCTATTGCCGAAGACCACCCCAACCTGGCTCTGATACTAATGTAAATTAAAATTATAAAAAGATGAGTTCTTGATCATTTACCTTAGTGATCTTAATTGCAATGGATCTAGACACAAGAGGTGCCTCTTTGCGTTCACTTTCGCTTGATTTGCCTTGCGTACTCTTTAGATTGTTTCCACACTTTTAAATTGATGAACCACAGTAATGGAAGTTCTAGATTAGCTTCGTTCTCTGGAGAATTCGCAGAGCAAATGAGAGTATTTTATTATCCGTCATCTATTTTGTATTCCATCCCTCTATTTATAATATTTTCCCTCAACCCTAACACTTTAATTAGAGTTCTACTTAAACTCAACCTATTTATAATATTTCCTCTCAACCCTAACTCTTTAATTAGAGTTCTACTTAAACTCAACTAAGTGAGGGAAAGTAATATCAGAGTCTTGCTTAGACTCAACTTAATAGAGGGGTAGTCATCTTGGACTACGTAACCAATTTGCCGCCACCTATGGTGCAAATTGTAGTGGGACCCACCCACTACGATTAACAAAGGGCAATGTTAGTTCTCAAAAAAACCAACTGGTAATAACTTGATTCTTGGACTAAAGAACCAGTTTAGTATCAGCCTAGACAAAAACAGAATCGTTGGGCTAACCGAAACTAGGGAAGAAAGCAACAGCTGAAGCAGTGTGCGGTAGTTGATTATTCCCTTCCAGTTGCTTGCTTCCAAATTGTTGGGATCTTTATCCAAGAGTAGGTATAGGAAGTCACTCAGAGGTAGTCATGTTCTTATAGGAAGTTATTCAGAGGTAATTAAGTTCCTACTCCATAAGTACTTGATGTTCTGTACTTGAAAGACAACAATCAAGTCAATGAACAACTTATCTTTTAGTTTTCTTCTTCTATCTTAGTCGTAACTAGTAGTATAGCGTACAATGGTCCTAGTCTACCATTAAAAGGCTTCATGAGTTTTTGTTGCCTTTTTCCAAAAAGACATCAAAGTCCTCGATACGCTGAGATAAAGAGACCTAGGGATTGCCTGATACCTTGGATCAATTCTAGGCTCTTGCATGCTTCGCAAACCAATTTTATTTTTGTGTGTAAACAAACATAGTCAGATAATAATTGGGCATTACTATATTCAGATCTTATTAGTAATCGAATAGGTTGAGATACCCCTAAATAGACCACATGTGGATTCTCAAGTAGATTTAAATATCCATTTACAACCTTAGAATAAATTTCCGCTTCATTAATGCACTAATGATAGAACCAATGCCACCGAATGCTCTCCCCTTGGCCTTCATATGCACTGGGTCAGGGCCTTTCACAAAGAACTCTTGTCCTTAGGATATATCAAAAATAATAAACTTAGTAAAATACAAAATTCTCAAAATGGAAAATTTAAATGTACTTTGTATCTTTAGAATGCAGAGATTACTTTTACAGGAAGAGCAATTTTTAAATTCAGTTTCAATCATTTGCAGTTGTAATGCTGTAGATACTACTTAAACAATGTACCATCAAAGTAAAAGAAGGAAGACCAACAAACAAGGAGCAGAAGAAGCCACAGCGTACCAAAACTCATTAAAAGGGTAGTCCAAACCCCAATTACACTAGTTACATTTCATCATAGTACATCAAGAGATACACTGAACTCTGAAGGGACCAACAGCCACTTCGTTACACAACCTTCTCTCCCATACAAATATATAATGCAGCAGGTAGTTACAGATGGAAGGACACGACATGTTATAACTGGTTTACAAAACAACTAACCGGTATGATATTTCATTTGTGAAGATGATATCCAGCTTCTTACAAGTAAAGAATGAAAGAACAGTTCATAACCATCAGAAGAAAGGGGAACACGTATATGGTTAACACACAAGTAGGCACAACTGCTTATTGCTTCAGCAGCCAGCAGCTTTTAAGAATTTATCATAAGGGCTAGAGGGAGGAAGCTTGAAAGATTGCTGTTCAAACTCACTCAAACGGCACAATTGATCTGGTCTTCGGAATTGCCCTGCACCCACTGATGTCAAAACCCCCTCACGAAACTCCATTTTCTGGAGAACAGCAATTCAAAATAGTTAAAAACCATGAAAAATGCGTCACGAAAAGATATGTTTGAGCAAGAAAAAACTAACCACATGCAACATGTTTGGTTTTTCCCCTTCATTGTCCCTTTCATGCAGTGATTGGCTGGTTGGTGTAAAACTGATGTACTCACACCAGGAGACAGATTTGAGATGTTTGGTTCTGGATAACTTCTAACTCTCCCTTATACTTCGCTCTCTATTTTCTCTTACTATCTCTCAAAAGTTCACCTCTAATTCCCCCAAACTATTAAGCTACTACCTCTCCTTCTCCCTTCATATTTCAAAATGGCCAAATCACCCCTTTAGTCAATTATGTTGATTTTCTTTTATCTATTTTATTTTTTTTCTTCTTCCTTTTCTCTCTTTTTGTAAAGGAACGCAGTATACATGATTAGATGTATTTTAGTATTTTTCTTTCTTCTTATTCTATATAAATATTTTATTTTTTATTTTTCCTTCCTCCTATTATAGGAATATATTACATGTGATTAGATGTATTTTGTTTAAAAAAAAGAGTTCATCCTTCATCTTTTATTGAATCCATTAAACATGATTAGATGATTTTTTTTTTATTATTATTTCTCCCCCTTTTACAAGAATCGATTAGAGGAGAAAGGAAAACATAAATAAAAAATCAGAAAAAAATTCCTGTAAAAGAGGGGAGAAGTAAAAAAGAAAAATACACTATACGATGAATTCCTATAAAGGAGGAGAAAAGCAAGGGAAGAAAAAACAGTAGATTAATAGCTTTAATTGATCAAAGTGGCCAAACAGTTGACCACTTTGAAATATGAGAGGTAATAATTTTTTTTTTTTTTGGGGGGGGGGGGTTGGGGGGTAGAGAATCAAAGGGGAGCAAGAGGAAAAGAAAGTAAGTATAGGTGAGAGAGAGAAAATCATATAAAGAACCTCTCAACAATGGTTGTTGAGGTTATCAGAGTGTCATCATAGCATCCAGATGTATTTCAAGGTCAAGATCAAGCACTTTATTGTAAAGATGCTTTTTAATATATATATATATATATATAGATTTTTGGTGTGGGGGGGGGGGGGGGGGAAGGGCAGGCCTTGGTGCAATGGTTGGTGGATTACAGTTGTAGCCTGAGGTCAAGGTGTTTAAACAACCTCTCAACAATGGTTGTTGAGGTAAGGCTGTATAGGAAAATTGCAACCCCTCACCACCTGAGACTGCTTGTGTGGAAGCCTTTGGCACCAGGTTCGCCCTTCTATTATTTTCTCCTTTTATTCTATACACTATATTGTTGTTTGTATCTTGTATATGCTTTCATACTGTATGATACTCGAAATCAATAAAAACAAAACACAACAAATATATGTAACCTTTATTCTATTCTAACAGTTTTATAAACTTGTGTATTTTATGTATGGATTTTTCACTTCATTCAGTTCACCGTGCAAGGACTACTACCAATGATTCGTTTATATTTAATGTAGCATATAGGTAGAATTATATACCTTTTAGTATGCTATTTGTACTAAATAAGAAGGTTATGTAGAAAGATATGCCTTTTTCTACGCCTTGTTCACCAAGCTGAGGTCTTGTGTCCGTGGTATCCCCAAAGTACTTAAGAAGGCCCTCTAATGCTATAGTGGCCAATGTAAGAATCTATTGCAAGATGTAAGAATCTGACCAGGAAAAGAAAAAGAAAAAAGAAAATGATATGCCTGAACTTAAGTTCGTGGATCAAAACCCATCCATCAAGCAAAATCAGATCTCGAAGGTTCACCAAGAGGAATAGTTTGGTTCTTTTCTTTCATTGTCTAAAGGTCCGCCAAAATGTGATTGGTTAAGTTGTTAGTTCATGCTTCAAAAGTCTAAACAAGCTTATCATACATGTATCATTGATGAAACAACCATTGAAAAACATTTCATTTTGTTTGATGAAACACAACAACATAAATAAGAGTTAAATCAGTCCGAAAGATATTGATTTCTCTTCTTACCATGATTGCAGCAGAGGGGCCTTTTCTTTCTTTTTCTGCAGGGATGACCATTCCAATAGCATCCTGCTGAGCCTTGAAACTTAAAAGCACGGACATCTTCTTCTGCTTACCCATTACAAGAGCCTCACACTGATTCTTCATTTGGTCATATGGTATTGGTGTAGTAGAAACAGGGAAGCTTGCAACTTGCCGTGCTGTCTCCAAGACCTGTCAGGAATTTTAACCACAAAATAATGATTGAAATATGTAAAACACCAAGCCTTCCTTAGTCTAGATACTCATAGCAGTATACCCTCGCTCTAGTGCATCATGTGATAATTTCTTGAGATTTTCAGAGAGGGAGAAAGTGCCAAATACCGATTCTAGCAGTTCGTTTACACTCAGAATGTCAAGTGAACTGACAGAGACTGATGTTTTTTGACCCAATTGACTTGCACTTTCTTCAGGAAATGATTCTTCATCTGTCAATGCAGCTGGATGCATGATCTGACAGTAATCACCATTTTGTCAGTACTAATTCTTTCATTCCAACAATTATTTACATAGACCAAATGCACATGCTTACCTCATCAAAAGGATGGAACTCCACAAGTGCAAGAGGAGAACATGGCCGTGAAGTCTCCATGAATGCTCCAACTGAACTAGAATCATCAGGTGAAAATCCTTCAACTAGCTGTTTCTTTATGCTTGACAAATCATCCTGTTGAGAACATCAGAGGGTTTAGAATGATTCTCATTGAAGTTGCATGATCTCTACTTGGCATACAGATAAAACTATCCTTCATCAGTCGGACTGAATCAACGTTAATTCTCACATGGTTATCATAATTACCAACCATCCAAATGAAGTTCTGAATGGTGTAACAGGATTCATCTAGCCAACCCCAGATGACAGAACTTGGTTGATTATCCATCAAAATGGAGTGGCTGATTCATTGGATCGATAACTGTGTGTGTGACGTCAATTGCATCCACATCTGATCAGAAACTTCGTATTATACATTGAGAATTTAATGCAGTTGAACTTTTTATATTGATTTATAAACAAAAACTACATAACCAGGAGTCCAGGATAAACATAGAAATCAGTAGTAGTAGTAAATATCAACAATTAATGGAGGTTAGAAGAAATTCAATAATTCACAAATTAGTGGATTGAACTAACTGAAAACCCTTGCTGAGGAAAGTTCATAATACATCTATATTTTGACATGAGATTATTGATAATCATAACAAAATTGTTAGATGACTCTCAGACTGTTATATTTCAAGCAGGTTCAAGAACTAAGATACCGAACCAGATACCAGTTATCAGATCCATACCTAGAACTACTCAAACATGTATTATATATTCCAATTTGTAACTCAGAATATACAATAAGAACATTCGAAGACGACCAAACTCAACATTAAGAATACGAGAAGAAACAAGAGATTATGATAGGATCAAGAGAAGAAGAAATGATGACCAGCAATACGGTCATAATGGTCAATGAAGAACTAGATCAAGAAGAAGAATTGACTGAGCAAGCAAGCCGTTCTGGAAAATCAGTTCTGTATGGAGCTCAACAAAACCAGAACATTTAAGTGTGCATGTGTACATAATAACTCTTTAAATTCCTGTGCAGACTCACAAAAGGACTTCCTAAACACTCTGACGCACTGAATTGGCTTAATAGAGTCAAAACAAAACTCCATACTTGCTTCTAATCATCCGACCTACCTCAGAACTCCTCTAAGACATTAATCTTGTGTACTGACTTCATCCCCACCCTATAGGCTCTTATCATTAAGCCCATTGCCAAAAAAAGCGAACCCTAACTAAGTCCCCAAGGTCTATAGAACCCATCCATGGCCTAAAATAGGGTCCTCCTAGGCCAACTCAAGCAGTCAAGATTGCATCACATCCACACATGAACATAGTCAAGGATAAATTCTGAAAAAGTGGAATTCAACCACAATCTACAGCTCCTTCCTATCCATCATGCAATCAATAGATATTTGCAGGCAAAACAATTGCAATGAGTTGCTGATCAGAAGGGTTAGCCTCAAACTGTGAACTCCAGCCCAAACCCTAACCCAGAAACCCTTTTTGTTTGTAGGTCCGAAGACCCAAAGTGAAGGAAGAAGGCAATTATGGGCCATCTCAGTGGAAGACATGGTGTTTGATCCAAAACCCATGGAGATTGATGATGGAGTTCCATACTTGGAAGCCTTGTCAGAGTTGGAGAAGAAACTGCACCTTGGTGTTGAAGAGCTTGGTTGATGGACTTGAAGCCTAATTGGACATGGTTTGAAGGGTCCCTCAATGCTAGGTGAGTTGCTTGTTGAGTTAGGAGAAGCCCCACTGAAAATTTTGAGGTTTGGAGCTTCAATTCCCTGTTTTGGGCTTGCTGTGTCACTGGGTCGACTGGGCCAATCGACCCAGCTAGGCTGCCTACAGTGACTGGGGCTTAAGTGTAAAATCTCTGATTTTAGGGTTTTGATGCTTTATTTAATGGGACTACGTGGTTTTCAGCCCCACTTGTTTCTAAAGCCTCTGCAGAACGTGGGAAGCCTCTCTCAAGCCTATTCTTTCGAGTTGTGGAAGATCCTTTGCGAATTCTCAAGCTTTTCGGCAATTATTCTTCATTAAGGTTGGTGATTACTCCTATTCTTTTCAATTGATCTATTCTTCTAATGATCTCTTCTCATCTCTGTGATTATGAAGATGGTTTTGTATCATTGCAAGGACCTCTTCCTCAATCTCTAGTTGTGAGTTAATCTCCATTCACTCCAATGCTTCTGTGATCTACACAACCTAATTTTAGGGTGAGATCTTCATAGATGTGTGGTCATTCGATGTTTTCGATTTCTAAAGCATGCTAGATTCATTCCTATAATTATTTCTATCTAAGATCTACTGTTCTTTTCTTTCTAGAGTGAATTCTCATTCTCTCTAGCCTCTTCGTAGATTTCACGGATTGATTTTGGTAAAAACCTAGTTTTTGACTAATTTAGAATTCTATCATCTTGATCATTGTTGATGCCTAATCTATGCTAGATAGTCTTAGACTACTATTCTAGAATTTCCTTAAAATTTCGGAGTGTTTCGAATCCCGGAAGTTGAGTTTTGGATCAAAATTCGGAGTTTCTGTCCATACTGTTCACTGGGTCGACTACTCAAGCTGCCCAGCCAATCAGCCCACAGTGACAGTAGCTGATTTTTTTATCTATCTTGATTCGTCTGACTTCCAATCTTCAAGGGTTTGTTCTTAATGATTGAACTATGCTTGTTTAGGGTTTATTTGCTAACCTTGGACTTATCCTCATTCTTTCTCCAGAATTCTTCTAAGTTATTTAAGGTAAGGACGGTTGATTCTTCATAACCTAAAATGCATGTTTACTTGTTTTGAATTTGGATTGTATGATCATACTGCAGTTCTTATAATTTCTTTATAATTATACCACTGCTGGAAGTACTGTAACTACAGTAGGACTTGTTCATTTAATTCAATAATTATTTTGATCATGTATAAATGGTTATTTCTTTATGTATTGATTCGTCAGTTGTGCTTGTGAATGACTCATTTGGAATGTGATTGCTTTAGTATAATTGGGGAATGGGGATTGTCCTTTTGACATTTGTCTTTGGACATCAGTGGAGGTGGTATGGGACTCTTTCTGATGATGCCCCTTGACTCTTTCCTGGATTATTGGTTAACATACCTAAGGCTTGTCTAATAGTGTTTGGCTAGGTTTACTCTGTTATATCATACTCGATTCGGAAGGGTATTGAGACCGAGTAACCTGTGGCAGCAAGGGGATTTGTGGGCGCTCAAGACCGGTAACCAACCTGTGCGAGGACATGAATCACATTATAGGGGCCATTCATTGGTAGAGTTGCAATAGTAGACTTGGGCTCTTGGGCACTCAAGACCGGTAACCAACCCGTGAGAGGACATGAGAGCTTCTCGTTTACTATTTGTGGATGACCAATAGGGTTGATGAGTCCGTAGTCCAAGTTGGTTATAGCTATAGGATACGCTGAATCTAGTGAGAAGGATACCGGAAAAGATCGCGAGAGGCGAGGAATGGAAGTATCTAACTCTGACTTGATATAACTAAGTAAAAGACTTGCATTAGGGTAAGTTTAACCTTGACATGCGCCAATACTCAGACCAATGGTGATGTGAGAGAGCGATGACCTAACACCAGCCATGGAATGTCCGAGAGGGATGCAGGACCCAATTACCACCGGAGAACCCAAGTTACCAAGATGGTTGAGGGAGAGTGAATGACCTTCCCAAAGAAGTATGGTGCTATGACTTAAAGCATGTCTGGCAATAGAGACCAGCATACATAGAGTTAGATCATACTTACATGTTTGTTTCATATCATGTTGCATCCTTAATGTTTTGCAATCATGCTATATTGCGTTATTGTGGAATGAACTGCTTTGCTGAGTTCTTTTGAACTCATTCCTTTTTGCAACAACTTTGTTAGATCTATCTACAGGTGTTGATGACTATGAGGGCCAATACTGTGAAGCACAAGCCGATGACTCATAAGGTACCCAAAGTACTGGCTACAGTGACTACAATTGTGAAGACTACAAGTACGATGCTGGAGCTTATTAGGATTAGTCCGACTCTAGCGCTTGTGTGCCAGCGATAGGACATCATTTCTTTTACTTATGGATACATTATTTATAGATTTGAAGAGACATTTGTTTAGATCTATTTTACTTCTTTCCCTTTTATTTTGGGACTTGGTTGTAATCTTAGTATAGTTGTGAAGCTACATCTCTGCTGCTGTTGTGGAGTGATTTTCCGCTACACTCTACATTTGATTTATTCTATTGGTATCATTTTCCACACGCTGATTATATTGTATATTTTTTTAATCTTATCTTGATCTCTCAATTAATATAGTTAAACATTGATTTAGTCTTGTTCTTGATTATATTATTGTAAATGTGGTTGATTTCCTCGATACTGATCTTTGGAGCTGTGGATCACACACTCGGGTATGCCAGATAGGGTACCGGCTGGGTGGATGTGACACAAACTGTGCCTTAGCCAGCATTTGTAGAAGTTTATGCCTCATCGAGAATATTCGCATCAGAGGTGAAGAACATTGAGAAGTATCAAACCTTCCATCACATTCAACATCCAAAAATAAAATGGGGTTCTAAACTCTGATATTTTAGGAAAACAGCTACATGAATTATAAAAAATTACAACATACCTAATGGAGACAGTTTTAGAAAGTATTGCGTTTGAGATAGAGGATGCGAACCAGAGCGAGTACCACAAGGTTAATGTAAGAACAACCACAATTTAAGATTAAAGATGTGAAAGAAGTAGAAGCTGAGATAAATTCCAGCAGATACCATAACCTATATGAGTTATGCTGATGATTCCTTGGTCCCAGTTCAGGAATTCATCATCGTACATTGAGATGCAGCTAGAATAATGATATGGGGGCTAACTATAGAGGCATGATCTGGTCTTTGCGGGACATAAACAGAAGGGGCCCTTTGGTAGACGGGATGATGCAGATCCAGCACCAAAGAAGACCCTTTTTTCCCTCAGAAAACAATCCAGGGTTGATAACTGTGTCCATTGGGCCTTCATTTATTGGGTTCCCCTCATAATCTTCCAACTTTAATAAAACAAAGCATGGGTAAACTAGTTGAGCACAAAAATCCCAAAACTTTAGATTTTTTTTTTTTTTTTGGGGGGGGGGGGGGGGTAGCCTAGTTCTTGTTAGAGTTTGTGACAGCAGCAAACACAAGAAAACCAGAAATGATAGAGGAAGAAGAAGAAGATAAGAGAGAAGATGGACGAAAGAATGAGAAGAAGGAAGAGCTGCCTGAGTAAGAAACTCTCCCCCTCATGTGACCTTATATTTACTGTAGAAGGAAAACCCGGATTTAGGAATAAACTGTCAATCTGGTTACATGCAAAAATAGAAAGAATTGATGCTGGTGCTGCCTAGTTTGGTGATCTATGGAAAGAATTGATGGCTTAGAGCTTCTGACATCTCTTCCCAAGTGTTAGGTTTAGTGCCCTCATGCCTCATTTGTCTCCTTTTGTGGTTCCACTGGTCACGTGCACATACCACCAGCCGATTCTATGCAAACACCATTTTTCTATTCTCTAAAAAATAATGACAACCAAAATAGCAACCAATATCATACAGCCACTCATTGAATACCTGAAGATCATTGATGCTGCCATATGCTCCTAATTCATGAATCTCTAGAGGCCTTGGGGGTTGCCTTATCCGCATGTGCATACGATGGTGAGACTGGAAGTAGTCTCTAGTTGGTTCCTCCATGGCTCTGGCTACTAATGATTCATCTAATAATTTTGGTTATCCTATATTTGCTGGAACTGTAGCTTTGATACCTCTGATGTAAAACCCAATTTTAGGGTTAGGGTTTCTTGGAAGAATTCCTTAAAATTGAACGTTTGACCAGAATTTTCCAGCAAATATATCATTAATTTTATGGGATGCCTATGGGCTGCTTTGGACTAGATGGTAGTTGGAAGAAAGCACAAGAAATAATTAATGGGTTTGATGGAATGATAGGGAAAACCCTAAGGTGTTAACGAGTTCTCTTGGGATGGTTTGAGATGTTCAAAATCAATATGGGATGTACCCAAGAAATGCGGGGTGTATCAAATCTTTCTAGGGAATGTGTGGTTGGGTGTGGGGAGGATTTAGGAAAATGGATAAACAATATAAACAATTTGGAATTAGATGGAAGAGATGTGGACTATTATAGGGTAACCTAAAGCTATTTCAAAAGAATGGGATGGGAAAAAAATCAGGGTTTTGCAAAACCTGAAGTGAAATGAAGAACTCAAGGAAAAATGGAAGGGGAATGCAAAGGGTAGCTTTCTTGTGATTTCTTTTCTCCCTTTCTTTCTTCATTTCTTCTTCATTCTTTTCTTCTTCTTCTTCTTTTATTTATTTTTTAATTTCAGTCTCTTCTTTTCTTTTTCTTTTCTGCTGTTTCACAGCTGCCACAATAACCAGAAAATAAAAAAGAAAGTAAAGAAACAGAAATACAAAAAGGGGGGAAAGAGAATGCCGTAGGGTTGGGGAGGTGGGAGAGGGGTCTAGGCATTGCTGCGAGGGTGGGGGGAGGGTTTCTTGGCTGTTGCCAAGGTGGGACAGTAAGATTCTTGGAAATTCCGTGGTATTTTCTTGATGTTTCTTGGTCTGAAACAGCAGGTAATAGGAGTCGCAGGGTATTAGGGTTGGGGAGGGTTCAACTTACTTGTTTGCAGAATCTGGAAGAGAATGGCTGCTGGATTTCTAGCTGGAATCTCAGGACAGAATTGATGAAGATAAGAGAACTCTTGAGTCTTGATAACCACAAGGTCCCCCTCTAAAGGACCATACCACACCTTCTTGGCTGCAGTTCTTCAATAATTTTATTGATCCAGAGTCCAGACTTAAGAAACTTACAAAGAAATAATAGGCTTATTTATAGCCTACTAAAAGACTAAATCTAAGTGGGTTTCCTTTATATATTAGGATCCCCTTACAATTAATCTCAACCGTCCAAATAATTAATTAAACATCTAATGGAATCTCCTTGAAAATAGATTCACCCTAAAATTTAAATACTTAAGGAACTCTTCTTGTAAATAAAGACTAAGACTCTTATCTTTAAAGACAAATCTCAAAGACTCAAGAACTTATCTTTTAACTCAAACTAGACTACTAACCAACCAGGACTCCTTTGAAAAATAAAAGAAAATTCTGAAATTTAAAATAAGCAAATAATTAGAGCTGAGATGGACCAAACCACCCTTCTAGGACGGCTTGGCCAGCCCTAAGTGCGCCAATTTGGAGTGGCCTTGGGCCCACTCCAGGGTTTCAGCCAGGTGCTGAATTTTAGTTCACATCAAGAAGACAAGAAATCACATAAGAGTGGAGGAGATGATCGCACAACCATGCTATGCCATTTTACCTCATCATTAACAATAAGCAAAAATTAAATGTAATTCATCAAGTCATGGATCAACTGAGCAATGAAACCTATAATCATAGCCATGTTGGCTTACATAGTTTCAAACTCAAACTAGGACTCAAAATTAGAAAGTGACCAAAAAATAGACTCCTATACCAAAACGAAAAGGTTTAATTTAATCGTTAACCTATTAGGTAACCTAAACTAACTAGAAAGTGAAATGGAGAAGGAAATACACTTAGAGGACCCTTACTAAACTAGTAAAATAAATCCTATTTTCCTACTTTCTACCCATATTTTAGGATCAAATTGCCCAAGTATAAATTAAACCTATAAAATCAAAAGCCGGATAACTACATAATCCAATCCTAGTAATAGATATAGACCAATCTGTGGATGAATTTGCATCAACAAATCCCCAAAGAAGCACTCCAAATATATTATTTAAAAAAAAATTCTGGGCTAGTAATGTATTTGCAAACCACAAAAAGCTCAGGAAAAACAGAGCTTCCACCAGCAGTTTAAGAGCCAATCAAGGAGGAAAATTAAGCCAAGAAATCCTCAAAGAGGCATCAAGTGTTATATGTAGGTAACTTCAGCCTCAAAGAAGCAGCACTATTAGTAGGCAGAAACAGTTGAAGAAATCCAAGGTTAGGTTCACAAGCTAAAAGTGTAAAAAGGAGACAACACAAGGGAAATATAAACTTATGAGTACATGAACCATCTGTAACCATGTACACAAGGGTCATGTATCCCTAACATAGCATTGTTAATGATGAACACATTTATGTGAAATCTTAAGGCATAAAATATGCATTTTACACACTTAGAGTGGAGCTACCTTGGGTTTTATGTTGTTTTTGCAGATTCTAGGATTTTTCAGGATTTTAGCAAACATTTGGAGTTTTGGGTATGACACATGCAATTTTACACGTCAAGAGGTCTGTTTAAATTCTCAAGTGTGAAAAGGGCCTGATTTGGAGCATAACGGGCTAGAGATGTGATTATGGGCCAACTCCAAAATATCTTAGACATAAAGAAGCCAATTTTGATCTACGGCTGAGATTAGTTACGATTTTTATATTATTTTACTTTATTGTAATTGAAAAATGTATGGGGCCCACAAGTAGTCAAAGATGTGGATTTTCTATTTCTTTCTCTAGATTTTCTAGAAGATTTTATTTTATTTTCCTAATTATTTCTCTCTCCCCACTTTCTATTTCTTTTACTTTATTATTTTCTTCATAAAATACATGTATATTATTTTTCTCTTTCCTCTCCACATTTAGACTCAAAATATTTTTTTTTTCTTTTTCTCCACTTATTCTCTCTATCTCTCTTTCTCTCTCTCCATATTCCAAACGTTTTTCTTTTTATTATTATTTTTTTCTGTATTCTTTCTATCTTCAAGTTTTCTACTTTTTTATTCTTTGATTTAATTTTTCATAATTATTATTCTTATTTATTATTATTTCTTTCCTTATTTGTAAATCATTCACCATCTCCTATAAATATACCCTCCTCTCTTAGACCTAGGTTTTCACCTTCTAATCTCTTTAGCTTGTCTAGGTTTTCTCTAGTTCTTTGATTGCTTTCTGGGGTTCTAGTTTCTAGATTGAATGTTTAGGTTCAATTTTTCTATGTAATGCAATGAATATTCAAGTAACTTAGTTTATTTTATGCAAATGTATTTTCTTCAAGTTTCAAGTTTCAATTTTCAATTTTCAAGAGGATTCTTTTTTTTTTTTTTTTTTTTTTTTTTTTTTTTTTCTGTGTCTAACAATTTTAGATTTGGATCATTCTAGATTTGGTTGTTCGGGTCGGTTGAGATTTGAATCAAGCATTCAGGTTTTTTCTTTTTTTTTTTTTTGTCATTTGAGATTTGAGGATGCAAGTAAATAGTCTTCATCAGTAATCTTCTCTCCCCCCCTCCATTCCCACTTCTGTCTACCCCTCCATATTCATAACTTAGGATTTACTTTTCAGTATTTATTTATTATTTTCCTTTTCCCCTGGGTCCTTAATCAAAGATGCCTACAATCATGCCTCTCTCTGGTTAAGGTTTCCCTTTTCCATTTATTGCTTTGTTAGTTGTTCTGCTATTTACTTTCTACATTTTATTTTCTTTAATATATGTTCCCCCGATTAGTGGAGTATAAGCTACGGCAACGGGTCCATGATCAAAGTCATCCTAGTTATACTCCCCTTCCCTCGATCCAGAGCTGACACTAGGATCACTTCCCTTTTATTTGTTTATTTATTTATTGTTCACATTTTTTATTCCTGCCTTTTATGTGTGCATTTTTTTTATTAGATGATGAATGGTTAGGTTATGTTTGTTTTATTTTTAGTCTCAATTCGATCGCATTAGATGTATGTGTTAAGACCGCTCATTTAGTTTAATTAATTAGTTAAAATTTTTAAATCCTTGCACTCTCACGTTACCATTAAGAGGTTAAATTCTAAAGTGGTATATCTCCCTGAGATTGACCCGTTGGTTACACAATACCGTGCGCTTGCGGTTACCTTTATTTCACGAACAGTTAACAACAAAGTCAACATATGTTAATTATTGGTCCTTATTAGAGTAAAAAATTGCTATTTAACCATTTCTTAAAAAAAAAATGTAGTTTGGGGATTATTTAGTTGTTTTGTACTTTTGTGGGAAAAAGTAGGAGATTAGGTAAGAGTTAGTCAGAGGAAATCTAAGACTCTCTTTGCTTTCATATGAGAGAACCCCTTTGTGTTTTTGTTTTCAGTCTTAAACTTCCTAGAGGACTCTTAAACAGCTGTACATAGCCTTTATTTATTAACCCCCCCCCTCCCCCAATGTGGAAAGGATAAAGTTGGATACATTTTGAGAAATTATATTGAAGCTTTTCTTGTGGAGCATCTCTAGAAGCAATCCAGCCACCTGAAGTTGAACTCCATTAATTATCAGGTCTTGGACCTTCTATAGCTGCTGAGCAGCCATTGATTGATATCCATGTGAGATTCCAAGACGGAGTACTAATGAGGACATCAGTGAGCAGTTCCGAGTTTACCAGCAGCGCCGACGTAGAGATCATCCCACGACAGCATCTATGTGGATGGATGATGAGTTTGGAGGTTATTGGATTGCTAGGATCCTATGGTTCGATGAGAAACACTGCTCATAGGCAGTTTGTCATGTTATTTTCCTTAGTCTTAGTGGGTTGGGAAGTATTTTACTATTGAAGTATTTTAATTTCATGTTTGAGTCTTTATGGGCTGGGCCTAGAGTCTATTTTGGCCCAATTTTGAATTATTTTGAGTTTAACTCCGCCAGTGTTTTGCTGCCGGTCCCAAGCCCGGGTAAAGGAGGAGGGTTGGTGCGTCAGGTCGGCAGCCGGCACCGGAAAAAATCTAGCCAAACCTTTTTTAATGGATTCGACCTTATATGATAAAAGCTATGCTAGGGCGTTCCCCGACAAAAGAAGCGACGCGCTACACTATGGCCCGGGTGTAGTGATAAGTGGGCAAGGGTTAGCTAGGGCGTCCCCTGTAAGCGACGCGTCGCATCGGCGCCCGGATGCGGTGATAAGTAGGCAAGGGTTCCCGCGCCGTGGACGAGTGCGGGTAAAGAAGCTAGTCCATAAGCATAAGCGTAGGATTAGATTGGCATCTTGGAACATAGGATCTCTAACTGGTAAGAGCTTAGAATTGATAGATGTTATGAGGAGAAGAAGGATTAATGTAGCTTGCATTCAAGAGACTAGATGGAGGGGTAAAAAGCCAAAGAGTTGGATGACTTTAAACTTTGGTATACGGGGATAAAACAAATAAAAATGGAGTGGGTATAATAGTGGATAAAGATTTAAAAAATGATGTGGTGGATGTTAAAAGAGTGGGTGATAGGATTATTGCTATCAAGCTTGTAATGGAGAAAGAGTTCGTAAATATAATTTGTGCATATGCACCTCAAGTAGGACTAGATGAAAGTCCGAAGCTAGATTTTGGGAAAATATGGGTGGATTACGCAAGGAATTCGTCAAGGAGAAAAGATTATCATAGGAGGTGATTTAAATGGACATATTGGAAAAGATCAAAGAGGATATGAGAGTGTTCATGGAGGTTATGGTTTTGGAGAAAGGAATGATGAGGGGATTTCAATTTTGGATTTTGCTACTGCTTTGATCTATCTATTATAAATACTTACTCAAAAAGAGAGATGAGCATTTAATTACTTTTAAAAGTGGACAGCATAGAAGCCAAATAGATTTCTTCCTAACTAGAAGGATGATAGATTGTTGTGCAAGGATTGCAAGGTGATACGGGGGAAAGTTTAACTGCACAACATAGACTTGTGGTCTTGGATATGTGCTAGTCCCAAGAACACATAAAAGGTCCAAGGTAAACTATCCCAGAATAAGATGGTGGAATTTGAAAGGAGAGTACTCTAAATCCTTCGTTAATGAAGTAGTCAAACAAGGAAAATGGGATTTTAAAGGGGATACCAATGCAATGTGGAATGAGATGGCTATGTGTATTAAGAAAGTGGCTAAAGATGTTCTAGGTGAATCAAAAGGAAAGATCCATCTATAGAGAGACGTGGTGGTGGGATTGTGAGGTTCAAGCTGCCATTAGGAATAAAAAAAGCTAGTTTTAAGACATGGCAAAGAACTAAGGATGTTGAGGATCTTCAAAGGTATAGGTTAGATAGAAATGAAGCTAAGAAAATTGCGGGAAAAGCAAGGGAAAGGAAGTATGAAGAGTTATACAATAAGTTGGGCACAAAGGAAGGGGAAAAATCTATTTATAAGATAGCTAAGATGAGGGATAGGAAGAGTAGAGATCTTGACCATGTTAGATGTATTAAAAATGGAGATGGTAAAGTATTAGTTTGTGAGGAGGATATTAAGAAAAGATGGGAAACCTATTCTCTAGTTTACTAAATGAGCATTCTTCAAGCACTTATGTTTCGGACGATTACACTTTTCACCAAGGCACGGTGTCCGAACTTATATTCGTAGAATTTCGATGTCCAAAGTAAAAGAAGCTTTAAGGAGGATGAAACTCGGCAAGACACAAGGTCCGATGAAATCCCAATTGAAGTATGGAAGAGCTTAGGAACCCATGGACTAGTTTGGTTGACTAAGTTGTTTAATAAGATTATGAGCACAGGGAAAATGCCAGATGATTGGAGGAGAAGTGTTGTGGTTCCAATTTACAAAAATAAAGGAGATATTCAAAGTTGTAATAACTATAGAGGCATTAAATTGATGAGCCATACGATGAAATTATGGGAGAGAATAATTGAAACCCGGTTGAGACACTTAACTATAGTTACGGAGAACCAATTTGGGTTTATGCCGGGAAGATCTACAACGGAGGCTATTTACTTAATTAGGAGACTTATGGAAAGGTATAGAGAATGTAGGAAAGACCTTCATATGGTATTTATTGACCTAGAAAAAGCATGATAGAGTCCCTAGAGCGTTAATTTGGCAAGTACTAGAGAAAAGAAGTGTTGCAAGTAAATATGTAGATATAGTTAAGGATATGTATGATGGTTCGGTGACTAGTGTTAGAACAGTGGGGGGACAAAGTAATGAATTCCCGATAACAGTTGGGCTACATCAAGGGTCAACTTTAAGCCCATATCTATTTGCACCCGGTAATGGATGAATTAACCAAAGACATTCAAGATGAGGCCCCCTGGTGTATGCTTTTGCGGATGATATTGTGTTGATTGATGAGACCCAAGTGGGGATTAATACCAAATTAGAATCATGGAGAGTAGCTTTGGAATCAAAAGGCTTTAAACTTAGTAGATCGAAGACAGAATATCTAGTTTGTAACTTTAGTCATGATCGGGCAGATGATGAAGTGGTGATACTTGACGATAAAGAGATTCCTCGAGTGATTGTTTTAGGTACCTAGGTTCAATCATAAGTAAAAGAGGTGATTTAGAAGATGAGGTTTCCCAAAGAATTAAAATAGGGTGGATGAAGTGGAGAGGTGCATCCGGGGTCTTATGTGATCGGCGTATTCCATTAAAGCTTAAAGGAAAATTATAGGACCGTTGTCCGACCAGCATGATGACGGTGCGAGTGTTGGGCGTTAAGAAGAATCATATAGATAAACTCGGTGTAGCAGAAATGAGGATGCTAAGATGGATGAGTGGCAAAACTAGGATGGATAAGATAAGAAACGATCATATTAGAGTTGGCGGGAGTTGCTCCTATAAGTGATAAGCTAGAGAAAGTCGTTGAGGTGGCACGGCCACGTCAACGGAGACCTATAAATGCTCGTGGAGAAGTGATATAATCCATATGAAGGAACTAGAAGAGCTAGGGGTAGACCTAAGATAACCTTAGGAGAAGTGGTGAGAAAGGATATGTATAGCTTAGGCCTTGTATCTAGCATGGCCTTGAACAGAACCGATTGGAGGGCAAGAATCCATGTAGCCGACCCCATTTAGTTGGGAAAAGGCTTATTGTTGTTGTTGTTGTTGTTGTTTGAATTATTTTGAGTTTGGGTTATATTTACAACTTAAGTTGGGGTTATTTTGGGAGTTAAACATATAGGGTTGTGAGGAATCAATTTTTTTATTTAAACCTTGTATGGAATTCGTTTTTGGGAATGAATGAAAGAATTTGAAAAAAAAGAGCTCACGTTGCTTTCTCTCTCTCTCTCTCTCTCTCTCCCTCCTGGAGAAACCAGCACTTTCCCCTCTCTCCAGGTAATCTCTCTCTCCTCCTTTCACCCTTGTTTCCCACTAGAAAATTCCCCTTGCTCTCCTTTACAAAGATCTACTCTCTTTTTTCTCAAAAAAGACCTAGTTTCTTTCCTGGAAATCTTCTTCTTCTTCCCCAAGCCCCCACAGTTCTATTTTTCTTGCAGAAAAAAAATCTTTGTTTTTTTTCTTCCCTCTTTCCCTTATACGGTAGTCTAGTTGTCTTTTGTTAGTCTCCCTTCCCTTCTCTTTGTTTCTTTTCTTTCTCTCCCTCTCTCTTAGCACCTACTATCTTTCTTAGGATACGCCTTTACTTCAAAATATTTTTTTTCTCATTTCCTAGGATTCACCACTTACTTCAAAATATTTTTTCTTTCTTTTATTTCTGTTCCTAGATGCTTTCTAACCCCTATTTTGCAGCCAAGATCAGCAAGTAACATTATCTCTTCCAAAATATTTCTCATTTAACCCTAAAACAAAAACTTCTCAAGACTCCCTTTACATTGTTAATTGTTGAATTCCTTGTTAAAAATCTGATATTGATTAGGACAGCTCTATTTTTCTTTAAGTTTCTTAATACCCTTGTGTTGGATTCTATTAGGAGTTCAATTAGAGTTTGTATAGGAGTTAAATTAGAGTTTGCATTCATGTAAAATTTTATTCCTCGTAATAGTGTACTTTCTACTTAATTATAAATAGAGGGCTTGAGATCATTGATCAATAAGCCATTCTCCCAATATGTTTCTCAACATGGCATCAAAGCCTAATCTAGATTAGGGAATTAAGAAGAAAAAAAAAGAGGAGTGTCGAACTTACCTCCTCGCCTCTCTTGCTGTTTCTATCGCAGAAAAGGATCGAAACCCATCATTTTTTTTTCTTTCGGCAGTTCTTTAAACCAATCGAGTAACCATCCAAACTCATCGCCCTCTCTTGCTGTCTCTGTCGCAGAAAAGGATAAAAACCCATTGTTTTTTTCTTTCTAGCAGTTCTTCAAACCAATCGAGTAACCATCAAAACTCATCGCCCTCTCTGGCTGTTATTCAGTACCGCTGCATTCAAATCAACAACACCAAGAACAGAAAAAGGGAAAGAAGAAGAACTCTGCCATAGTCTTCCGCCATCGCCGCCAAAGTCACCTTCAGCCTTCGTCTTCATCGAAGCAAACTCAAACAAGACAACAACAATCTAGTTTGGGGATTTATATTTAACACTTGAGAATCCGAGAGCGCGAGAGGAGTAGAAGAGATTTGAAGTGAGTCAAACACTACTGCTTTGCCTCTAAAACGGCGACGGATTATCAACGACGAAAATCTGCAACCCATCGCCATCGCTAGCCAGGTACCCTTCATCCGTCTGAAACACGACTTGCACCCTTATCCTTTGGCCAAACCATATGGTTGCTTCTCTTTTTATTTAGACCAAACCAAACATATTTGGTTCTCTTTATTTTAGACCAAACTTATTGCTCTTTGGCCAAACCATATGTTTGGTTCTCTCTAAATTTAGACCAAACCAAATCATATTATTGTTTTTTATTTCTTTTTTATCAAAATCTACTGTTCTTTTAGCCAAAAAAAAAAAAAAGCGGAAAGAGGAGATTTGATCATATCATTGTTTGGCTATTGCATTCTGCGACATTTCTATTACTTCGAAAGGGTGAAGACTGAAGAACTGCAGATAAGTTTGTCAACATGACAACTATTGATGGTATTCCTGCTCCCACTGGCTCCAAACATTACCACACTCTTCATCCTCTTTCAGTAAGATTTGATGGGACAAATTATTTTATTTGGTCCCAATCTGCTTACTTGACTATTGCTGGAAGAGGACTTGGACACATTACGCGCACCACTATCAAACATACTACCACAGGCGTTTCACAGGATAAATGGATCTCAAATGACTCTCTTATTATGTCATTTCTCTTGAATTCCATGATTCCAAATATTGCCCGTGGATATCTAGTACTTGATACTGTTGCCCAAATCTAGAAGGCTACTACTGAAACATATGGACAGTTGGGGAATGATGCACAGGTTTATGAGCTACAAATGAAGCTTCATGAAACTACCCAAAAGGAACTGACTGTGGCCCACTATTATGCTGAGTTGCGATCTCTTTGGCAAGAGTTGGATCATTATGGGGATAATCACCCCACTAATCCAGATGATGTGGCGACTTATAAGAAGCACATTGATAAGATTCGAGTATATGACTTCTTGGCAGGTTTGAACGTGGAGTACGATCAGATCAGAGTGCAAGTCTTAAGTCGTTCTCCCTTTCCTACACTAGAACAATCTTATGCTCTTGTTTAGTGTGAGAAAAGTCATCAATTAGCCATGCTTCATACTCCTATCATGGATAAATCAGCTTTACAGTATGTTCGCACTAAATCTGATCCAGCTAAGGAGATTGTCAAGTGTGAGCACTGTCACAAACCATATCCTACCAAGGCAAATTGTTGGAAACTGCATGGGAAGCTTGCTGATTTTGAGAAAAAACGAGCACAAAGAAAGGGAAAACCAAAGGCTAATCTTTCTAAGATAGTTTCCATCACACCCTTTGCAGACGTTGGTTTTTCATAGGAGGAGTTCGCTACTCTGCGACGTATTCTGCAGTCTTCTACCGCCAGTACAGCCTCAACCACTGCTTCCTCTACTACCCATACCAACTCCTACCTTGCTACTTCAGGTAAAACTTTTACAAGCTTTCAAGCTTCTTCAGTTTCTACTCCTTGGATCATTAATACAGGAGCCACAGATCATATGACAGGTTTATCCTCCTCTTTCTTACAATATTCTCCAACTTCTGGAAAGGACAAAGTTCGAATTGCTGATGGCTCATATTCTTCCATTACTGGAAAAGGGACCATTCAGCATTCTCCATCACTTTCTTTGTCTAAAGTTTTACATGTTCCCTTTTCTCTACTAACTTACTCTCTATCAGTAGTCTTACACATGACTTGAATTGTAAAGTGACTTTTTTCCCATCTTACTGTGTCTTCCAGGATCTAGTCACGGGGAAGGAGATTGGATGTGGTAAACTAGACAATGGACTTTATTTGCTCGAGCCAATTGGAGAATCTGCGTCTGCTTTGACTACATCTTCTAATCCGGTCCATTCGGTAATATCAGACCTTCATCAGTGGCACCGTTGGCTAGGTCACCCCCTCTAGGAACTCTTAAGAAAATATTTCCTTATTTGGTTTCTTCTTGTAATTAGGATAATTTTTTTTTTAAAGCCTGCATTTTTGCAAAGCAGACTCGTTCTACTTATTTACCTTCTCTTCATAATAGAAAACCTATTCCTTTTATGCTAATTCATACTGATGTGTGGGGTCCCTACCGACGTGTATCTATTACTGGCCATAGGTAATGTTACTTTTATTAATTGTCACTCTCATTCTACATGGATTTATCTTTTAAATAAAAAAAAATGAGGTTTTCCGATGTTTTCATGATTTTCATAATATGATTAAAACTCAGTTCAATGCCACTGTAAAGATCCTTCGTAGTGACAATGGTACAGAGTATATTGATGGTGAATTTCAAAGATATCTCTTTGACTCTGGAATAATACATCAGACCAGTTGCGTTGATACGGTTGCCCAAAATGGGGTGGCCGAAAGGAAGAATCGGCATCTCTTAGAGATAGCCCGTTCCATTATGATTGCTATGAATGTACCTGACCAGTACTGGAGTGATGCTATTCTCACTGCTTATTACCTTATGAATAGGATGTCCAGTAGGATACTTGGTTATAAATGTCCTAATGAGATTCTTCAGGGAGCCTCTTCTTTTGTTATTCCCCCAAAGGTTTTTGGATGTGTGTGTTATGCTAGAATCACAGCCCACCAGAGTAAGCTGGCTCCCCGCGGCTTACACTGCATATTTTTGGGGTATTCTGCTACTCAAAAAGGGTACAAATGTTATCATCCTCCCTCCAGGAAAACCATTGTATCCAGGGATGTAATTTTTCATGAGTTTTGCCCTTACTATACACCCCTCCAGGGGGAGAGTCCTAGAGGAGAGGTGTTCTTTCCGACTCTAGATCTTCCTATCACACACCAACACAACTTAAGAGTCACAGAAGAGTTTCCTACCCAGAAGGAGACTTCGGCCAGCATACCTGAGGACTCTAATCCTCCCCCTTTGATTTCTGAACCATGTGAAGAACCTAGCCAGGGGGAGACCACTCCTGTGAGACACACTGTTAGGGTCCTTCAAAACTAGATTGACCAGAATAAGGAGGTGCAGACTTATCAGAGGAAGAAATACAACCGACTAAAGCAAGTGGAGAAAGGTGCTACGTTACCACTTCAGTCTCCTGCTCCAGAATCAGATTCTACTGTTCCCTTAAGGTATCTTCTTCTGATCTTCCTATTGCTGTTAGAAAAGGGGTCAGATCTTGTACTCAACATCCCATAGCTAAATATGTTTCTTATAACTCTTTGTCTGACTCCTATCGTGCTTTTATATCCTCTCTATCATCTGTATTTGTTCCTAAAAGTTGGCAGGAAGCCTATGCTGATAAGAGATGGAAGGCAGCTATGGTAGAGGAAATGCAGGCAATGAAGAAAAATGACACTTGGGAGCTCGTTACACTTCCTCCAGGAAAAAAACTAGTGGGTTGCAAATGGGTATCGTGGTTAAATAAAATATGGATGGATCAGTCAACAAGTTGAAAGCTAGACTAGTTGCAAAGGGGTTTACCCAGACCTATGGGATTGATTATCAGGAGACCTTTGCCCCTATTGCGAAACTAAACACTGTCAGAGTTCTGTTGTATGTAGCTGTGAACAAAGACTGAAACTTGCACCAACTAGACGTAAAGAATGCCTTCTTACATGGGGAGTTAGCAGAAGAGGTCTATATGGAAATCCCACGTGGTTTCTCCGATGACAATACTATAGGGAAAGTTTGTGGTTGAAGAGGTCAATTTATGGGTTAAAACAGTCCCCTAGATGCTGGTTTGGACGCCTCCTGAAGGCAATGACTTCTATTGGGTACAAGCAAAGCAATGCTAATCATACACTTCTTATTGTCTATGTAGACGACATTGTCATCACAGGGAATGATGGTGAAGAAATTTAAAAATTGAAGAACTTTCTTGGCAGAGAGTTGGAGATTAAGGATCTAGGGAAGTTACAGTATTTCTTAGGGATTGAGGTGGCTCGATCAAAGAAAGGTATATTCCTATCCCAAAGAAAGTATGTCCTAGATCTATTATCAGAAGTGGGAATGTAGGGATGTAAAGCAGTTGATACCCCTATTGAAGCTGGAGCTAAACTTAAAGAAAAAGAGAGAGAACCAGTGGACAAAGGAAGATACCAAAGGCTGGTAGGGAAGATACCAAAGGCTGGTAGGGAAGCTTATTTATTTGTCCCACACTAGGCCAGACATAGCTTATGATGTAGGTATAGTGAGCCAATTCATGCATGATCCATATTTAGCTCATATGAAGGTTGTTATCAGAATACTACAGTATTTGAAGGGAACTCCTGGAAAAGGAATACTTTTGTCACCCACTGATAATCTAAAAGTAGAAGCATACACTGATGCAGACTGGGCTGGATCTCCAGACAGGAAGTCAAGGTTACTGTACCTTTGTTGGAGGTAATCTAGTTATTTGGAGAAGTAAGAAACAGAATGTGGTAGCTTTATCTAGTATCGAAGCTGAATATAAAGCTATGATTCGTGGAGTTTGTGAGCTACTATGGTTGAAAGGCTTGCTGCAAGATATTGGAGTCCAAGTTCCAAACCCTATGATGTTATATTGTGACAACAAGACTGCTATTAGTATTACCAATAATCCGGTGCAACATGATCAAACTAAACACATTGAAATTGACAAGTTTTTTGTCAAAGGAAAGTTGGAACAAGGGCTCATCTGCATACCTTTTGTAAGATCTGGAGACCAAGTAGCAGATGTTTTCACTAAGGGTTTGAAAGAAAGAGATTTCCTTTTATTGTAGGCAAGTTGGGCATGACTAATATCTATGCCTCAACTTGAGGGGGAGTATTAGATTCTATTAGTAGTTCAATTAGAGTTTGTATAGGAGTTAAATTAGAGTTTGAATTCATGTAAAATTCTATTATTTGTAATAGTGTACTTTCTACTTAATTATAAATAGACGGCTTGAGATCATTGATCAATAAGCCATTCTCCCAATATGTTTCTCAACACCTTGCATTCAATTTAATGTTATGGTGCCAAGATCCCCATTCCCTTGTTTCCCTATTGATTCTTGTTTAGTTGTGCTTACCAGTAAGACTTATTGTGTTTATTTCTCTACTTTAGCTGTCTTAAATGCATGATTAATCAGATTTCAAGTGCTGCAAATTCCTTTCTTTACTATCTGTCAAGAATAGGTGTTTAATTCTAAGAGTCTGGTAGCCCACTTTGTAGGTCCCCTAGTTTCTAGGGTTTCTCCTACATCAAGTACTCATGCAGGCAACATTCCTCAGATCTGAGACCTCTTATCTTTTTCCCTCTATTTCCTTCCTTTAAATGCCTGCAAGTCTGCGACAGATGTGGTCCGACAAGCACTTCTTACATAAATTAAAATCCTAATAATTCCCCATCCCCGAACTTTCCACAGATTACAGCCCCATATCCTCCCTTTCCTTCGATATGAATTCCAGTTTTGTTTGAACTCTACATGATCATTAACCTTAAGACTCCTAAAATGCCAACTAACCAATATATTTAAGTAGTCATCCATTGAGGCTAAAATTCAAAACAGTCTTCCTTTTATCCATATCAGTCCTAAAGTCAGGCAATAGAGCAGTAGCCTTCTTTCCTTTCCGTAGGTAGATAAAAGTCACTCTAACCCTTAAAAGCACATCAAGCAGATCCCCCTCAACCCCCCGAAAAGAAAAAGAGAAAAAAAAAACCGCTTTAATATGAGGCTTACATTGCTGTTTGAAAATAATCAGATATGATTCTGCATTAAGAGGATCCTAGTGAATGCAGCTCTACTTGAACACCGAAACAACACTCCACTAGGGGATATGTCATTTCTGAGATCTTGATACTCGCTAAGATGAAGGACTAACATCTACCTCTATGGTGCAAAGAGAAGTAAAATACTCACATATCCTATAGGTTCTAATGGCAGTTTTGGTATACAATTTCAAACTCCACTCAGTTCCATATATGATTAATGTGAATCAAGACTTGATCAATTACCTTTGGAGAACCTAGGCGCATGTTATTTTCATAGTTGTCAAGGTGACACGGCGAAGCGAGGTGATAGAGGACAACTAGGCGACAATGCATCGCCTAGGCGACAGAGCGACACCAAGACGCCTTGACCCAAAATATGGCCAGGGACGCCTAAGCAATGCCTTGACAACTATGGTCACTCTTTACAGGACCAAATTTATGACCGGAAATTATTGAAGGACATTTGGATGTAAAAAAGGAACAAAAGAAATATTATATTTTGGTACCAATATGGAACATTCATACAGTTATGCAGGTTATATATCTACCGCATAGTGCAAAGTTTGACCCCAGTTCTGGACTAATACCAAGCTAGAAAAATTGAGCAAGAGACTTATACTTGACAAGACAATAAGTAGAGAAGCAATGACCAGAAATAAGAGAAAGTTTACATCTCAGAACAGAAGATTGATAACAGGTCAAAAACCTGGTTGAATTGTCTGCCTTATCACTAGAATAAGCTTGCAGGATTTGAAGACATCCTGGCATAAGGATGTTCAATTCCAATTTCAGAGAAGCAATAGTGCTACTAAGGAATACGGGTAAACTAGTGTATCAACCAGAATTCTTCTAAACAGTACTAGAAATTCAGAGAAGAGAATATGAAGAACTTATGGCTCAGATATGGGTCAAAAAAATGTAGCAACTAGAGAAACATCTGGAGAACTTAAGCAAAAACAAAGTCAAAAAAAAGTTGCCATGGAAGTAAGAACTAATAGATACTACTCGTCATTCAGTAAAGCATGAAGAATGCAAGAGATCAACAGGTCAAGAATCCAGCCAAGTATGCCAAATTATCCACTCAAGCAAATATTGAATCCACAGTTATCAGAAACTGAAGATTTAACTCATAAATCTCTAAGTTGTCGCAGAACACTACATCCATATTTTGCGAAGGCATCGCCTAGGAGCCCAGGCTCTTTCTTGGGTCCAAGGAGACAGCAGACCTTGTTATGCTTCACAAATTTATTTTAATTCATTTGGCAAAAATGCTTATATCTGTGTTTTATTAAATGCTGAACCATAAGGACTTACTAGCATTATACAAATTACATTGATATGACTTCTAAGTTAGATACAAGGATAATATTATAAAAATATAATTTTTATATTACATAATCAGCAATATTGCATACCAGGCAAGACCATGTTGCCTAGGCATCCACTTCCCATCGTATTGGGGCAGCCTAGTCGCTATCACAACTATGACTACATCTACATATAAAACCAAAACTGAGTTTCAAACAGTCCAAAGCCATTTGAAAATTGTGAGGCTAATGCATGTTACTTAATTAGTCCTTACTAGAGTTTATAAGGAGTCCTAGGTCTAGTAGGACTGTAGGACCAATAATGAAAAACCATTGGTTCAAAGACCCAACATCTATAGAACCCAACGAACAAGGCTTATTTCCAATAAAATAATCCGCTTGTGCAATTTACCTCCATCAAAGTCTTAAGGTTCCAAAGAACTGCCTCATATTGAATCAGAAGATGGCCTCTCATGTGTTTTTGTGGTCCCAAGTGATGTTTTAACTATATATATGTATGCAAGAAACATGTGATTCCAGATTTTAGCTCAAAATCTGCAATCAGTAAAGTCTTCCAGCTTTCTGTTAAACGATATTACGATGGGGAAAAAGACAAAAATATTACCTCAGATAGGTTACCAAACTTCTTCATGAAATGAGATATTAGGGTTTCTTTTAACTGTCCATCATCTGCTTCTATTGATGAGAGAAAATTCAATGCAGCAACTTCATCTTCCTGTGATCCATACATGGTTCTCTCACCATGTGATGCTATGTTAATAGCTTGCAACCTAGTATCTTCAACCAACTCAAGATAAGGATCAATCTGCACACAAGTATCTTTCCATCACTTTAACCATAAATCAACTTAAATAAAGATTATGATAGAAAGTGAGAAAAGAGGGGTGAGGGAGTGGTACAGAGAGGGAGGGAGAGGAGAATTTCATAAATAAGTAAATAAAATAATCAACTGAAAAAATCTTAAGGCAAAACTTCGAATATAAGACTCCCAAGGAAGGGATTGGAGATGAACCATTTTATTTGTAAGGGTTGCTTTAATAAAAGGAACCAGCTGTGGAAGATTGCCTGCTTTGGCTGAAAAGATCAGCATTGATGATGCCAAGATAAAGAGAGACCTTCTCTGAGATGGCTGCAGACCTCCTTCAGTTATGTATGCATGAACATAAAGAAGAAGAATAGTTAAACAAATAATAAGGATCCAAACATCAGCAATTCTGAGTAGATGGTCAGGATGCTTTAGAAGAATAATGTGAAAATGAGAAATTGAAGTCCAAAGCCATAAACTATTCAAAAATTTGTAGTTAATGGTTGATTCAGTGTCTAAGAACCAGTAAGTCAGTAACAATCCAGAAGAAGACAAGTAGCTTCCATTTCAGGAATTTCAGAGTTCCTAGTGTTCATAGGAATCCTATTCATACTCTACTATGATGGTCTATTTAAGTAGACTTCTGTTTTTGGTTTCTTGTTCTATTACTATGTATAAATGTCCTATTTAAAGTTGGAGTGGGATCTACAATTACACTCTGGTAATGAGTTATGACAAATCTTAGTTGGTTTAGGAACTCCAAACTCACAAAGGAGACTTTTGAATAAGGTTTGGACTTGTTTCAAGTCAATAAAGTAGGTGGTTTAATTACTAGCTTCTTCAGGCTGTATCCAATCATGGTAGCAATACAATTTGGAGAGTTATGTACATTATGTAACCGGCCATTAAGGACAGGAATTTGATGAATGAAATTGGCTTTCATCCTTTTAGTTATGTGAGATCTAGAATCACTACCTTCTGTGAGAAGTAATGAAGCCCTGGCTGGGGACCTGGGGTGCCATGTTAGTGATTCAGGTGGGCTTCCTGAAGCAATATCATATCCTTATTCGTTGTCCATCCATCAGTTCATATCGGAATTTTGAAGCTTTCTACTTTCTGTTCATGGTTATTGTTAGAGAAAATTCCCGAGATCGCAATATCATCCATTAATCGGCATCATCAAATAATCCACGAACAACCACAAACAATCTGCATTGAAAGCAGATTTACCTGATTGTCCACACACCAATAAATCACAAACAAGGGAACAGGGGTGAAAAATCATCCCTTTTTCAGTAGTTGTACCTTCCAGATAGGTGAATAGAGACCTTGGTTTGATCATAACAAAGAAGGGAATGAAAAAGGAGGCTGAAAAGCAAAGGATTCACTTAGAGATTGGCCAATATCAAGATGACTTTGATACCATGCCAATCGAATAGCAAAGGATAGAGACAGAGAGTGGAAGAGAGGAAGAGAAGAAGAAAAGAAGCAGCCAGAAAGAGGCTTATTCTATTGCATAAAGGAGGATATAAGACAGCTTTATATAAGGCTACGTTACCAAAAATAAAAGGACCTAACAAGATCCTTAAGGATCTTGATCTGGCTGCACCAGCACAGTCCTGAGATCCCAAGGGATCTTGGGAATATTCTCTAACAATTACATTGTTGCATTCTACTGCTTCTTTCACCATTCTCATTTGCTGATTCTTCTTCATATGCCTCTCTAAAGTTTTGCTACTATTTGTTATTTGCAAGTTCCAGTTTTTCACATTGATTTCCAGAAATCCTTCTAATAAGGGACAGGATAGAGAAGAAAGAACGATAAAGATGATAGGGGGAAGAAGGGGAAATCTCAGAAGAATCCATCTCGAAGAAAGGAAAGAGGAGAACAACACTCGTAAGAAGAAGAAGAAGAAGAAGAAGAAGAAGAAGAAGAAGAGGAGAGGAGAGAAGGGGGGTTGCAAACGCACACAGCTCAGGCTTTACTTCATTTTTTTCTACCCCAGAAGTCTTTTTTTTTTTTAATATTACAATGTAAGGAACCTATTTATAGCTTGGCTAAAGCTTTTCAAGAAATAGAAAACGTAGTAGACTAAAAATAGAAACTAATATCCTAGTACTAGTGACAATAAAATCGTATAGAAATAAAAACTAATTAAAATTAGAAACTACTAGGCTTTATATTTCAGCCACATGCATAAATAACTAAAAAATAGAAACTAAAGTAAGGTCCATCTCCCAAGAATAAAATCTTCATGTAATCTGATCTTGGGCCCACAAATCCTCTATGGCACTTTCCCAATAGGCCAATAATAAGCAGTGACACTGTTCACGTGAACACTGTTTTGACCTCTTTTTGGCCTTCTCAAAGACCACCTGAATTGAACAGGCTAGCTTGAGCTGGCCTGGTCAATTTCTGGATCACTTGGTCCTAGTTCCATGTTGGTTTGTTTGCATCACCTTGTTAGAAGGATTTTCTAAATTCTTCAATTTTGTGGCTGATCTTTCATATCTAATTTCTGTTTATGCACAGTTTCGAATCAGTTCACTTTTACTGCTAACTAGAATTTCCTGAATACACTGCTTTCAGTTACAAGTATGAACCTTCTTTCAAAAATCTCCTAATAGGATTAAGTTACAAATTCAGATCTGACCATCGGATTTAAACAGGAGTTTGGGGAACCACTCTTCTCCATATAACTGATATTTCACCATATTTGAACTAAATCAATAACTTGGATTGTATATCAATATAAATCTTCTGAATTCCATTTTTATCCAAAAAATCTAGATATTTTCTGGATTTTTATGAATTCATCAATTGGCATCAGAACTGTAGCAATTCCTGCAATAGTGAACACTGAACAGCAAGGACGAAGGAAGGAAGGAGGGAGAAGGAGAAAATGAATGGAAGAAAGGCAGGGGAGAGAGCTCGCCAGAGAGTCTCTTCCCTAGAGTGCTTTATTTATAAAATAGAAGGCAAATCTCAATTTAGGAAAACTGAGTTACAGCAAAAAGGTAAAGGCAAATATTACATAGGATCTTCCATATCTTTCTAAGATAGAGACCATTCTCAGGAATATTACTTGTAACTAAAATAGCAAGAAACTAAGCGTACATGGTCAAGATTTCCCATGATATCTTGACTATGTGCAAGATATATTCGTCAACACTCCCCCTCAAGCTAGAGCATATAAATCTCCTATACCCAGCTTGCAACATCCATTCTTGAAAGCAAGTCCAGAGAGTGACTTGGTAAAGATGTTACTATTCATGCTACAGTAACCTAGGAGATAATTATTCATATTTGGTGGGCCCCAAGGCCCAAGTCCAGCTTGCAAGGAGATCAGATAGGAATTGTTTTCATGGGATTGTAGAGATAATATAAGATATTGTTATTTATCTATTGGGATAATTATTTAATCAAATTTTTTAATCGGATAGGATATCTAGGATCAGTTTTACATTGCTAAGAGTTTCTTCTTCTCTATGATTTGTCTACTTTGTTTCTTCTTCATTCTATGATCTTCCTCCCCATTATGTTCTCCACTTATTCACTACTATTATGATTATTATCACTATACGCAAACCTTACCTCTTTTCATTCCACACACCTTCAAGGGAAAGAAGAAAAAAAAGTTACTTCCTTCTTGAACAAGCGCTTTCCATATCATATTATTTCTTGTCTCACTAAAACTCAAGGATGAGTGACTTCCTTCTAGAGATAATGTAGGATTTTTTTATTTATTTAAAAGGATAATTAGTAGTCACTCCACGTTTTCTAAACTTGGATGATGACGTGCAACCATTCCAACTCCCATTGGGTGTAAAGCTACATTCTTCATTATGTAATCAGATTTTTAATTCAGGTAGGATATTTACGATTAGTTTTAGTTAGTGTTAAATTGCTAAGAGTCCTAATAGGATCCTAATTTTTTTTTTTTTTTTTTTTTGTTCGTTTTAAATTACCAAGAGTCCTTTAGTTGTGATGTATTCAGCCCCCAGCCAGCCCAAAAGAGCCAAGAAAGGGGCCCAAGCCAATTCAGAAAGTTGGGCCAAACCAAAGGGGGCTGAATTCTATCTAGGGGTAGAATGGTCATTTTCCTACCCCCTGGATCAAGTCATATTTGGATGACCAAATCCAGTTTTATTTTAGGAAAATAATCTGTTTTATTTCCTATTTTGAAGTCCTAGTTGTCAAGTTAATGTTGGTCTTTATTGTTAGTTGGAGTTTTTAGTAGGTGAGGACAAGGTTCCCAATTTTTGGAACCTCATCTTGAAAGGAGTTCTATTTAAGCTAAGTTCTATTTAAGTGGGCAAATGGATCCTAATTTAGTAGGGATTCATTAGTTCAATCTGAAAAGGTCAGTGGAGGCTATAAATAGCCTAGTTATTCATGTAATTTTTCAGTTTTAAGTTGATGAAAATTATGAGTTGAAGAAAGACTTAGAGAGAAGTCATTGGACCTTTGGTAGGGTGACCTACAGCTGGGTTTGAGCTATTATTTCTGCAATTTTCAAGTTCCTTCTTCTTCAAGTACTCAAGCAACAATTTTTTTGTTCGTTTTAAATTACCAAGAGTCCTACTATAGTTGTGATGTATTAAGGCCCCAGCCAGCCCAAAAAGAACCAAGAAAGGGGTCCAAGCCAATTCGGAAGTTGGGCCAAACCAAAGGGGGCCGAATTCTATCCAGGGGTAGAATGGTCATTTTCCTACCCTCTGGATTGAGTCATATTTGGATGACCAAGTCCAGTTTTATTTTAGGAAAATAATTCCGTTTTTATTTCCTATTTTGAAGTCCTAGTTGTCAAGTTAACATTGGTCTTTGATTGTTAGTTGGAGTTTTTAGTAGGTGAGGACAGGGTTCCCTAATTTTAGGAACCATTTTGAAAGGAGTTCTGTTTTAGTTAAGTTCTATTTAAGTGGGTAAATGGATCCTAATTTAGTAGGGATTCATTAGTTGAATCTAGAAAGGTCAGTGGAGGCTATAAACAGCCTAGTTATTTATGTAATTTTTCAGTTTTGAGTTAATGAAAATTATGAGTTGAAGAAAGACTTAGAAGTCATGGGATTTCTGGGAGGGTGACCTACGGCTGGGTTTGAGCTATTATTTCTGCAATTTTCAAGTTCCTTCTTCTTTGAGTACTCAAGAAACAGTTCCAGCAAGCTTTCTTCAAGTTTCCAGCCATCAGAGTAAGTCGCAAACCCTCCCTTCAATCCGCAACCTTCCCAGCCCCTTCCCCATCAATCCCCTGCAATTTCAGCCCCTTTCCATAGCACCCTCAAGCTTTCTCATCTTCTTCTTCCCACGTTTTCAGGTCCTAACCCAACTAGGAAACCCCTTTTCCCTGCTCAGTTCTAACCCATAGAGCCCTTAATAGAGTCACAATAGCCTATAGAATAAAGTCCCAACCTTTGTTTCTAGAATCCCACACCTCATAAGATCAACCCTCTAATTTCTGATCTGGCGATGGGACACCATTCTTCTCCATATAACTCGTAAGAACCTTGAATTGTCTATATTATTATTGATCTCTTGAATCCTTTTTTTCCCCTCTAACTCTCTGCAATTCTGACAATTTCCTCGATTCTTAAATCAATTCAACTTTCTAGAAACTCATCAGTGGTTCTTCTATGTCCATTAGTAATATGGTAGCAATCTCAATTCTCAAAGGTGATATTTTCTCTTGAAGAAGATAAACTTCAAGGTGTTTAATACAGATTGAGCACCAAACCTGTTACACAGTGACATTATGCGAAACAGATCCATCCATGCATCTTTGCATTTAGGCTCTATTTGGCATAATTTATTTTTATGATCTATTTATGAATAATCAATTATGATAATAGTTTATGAGTAATAAACAATAATCTGTTGGTTACTACTAAAATAATATTTGATACAACAAGAAATATGTTTGACATAGGTGGGTGAATAATATATTATGTATCATCAATTTGGTTTTGAGTTGTGTTTGGTTTACCTTGTAAATGTGGATTGGCTTTGGTTTCAGTTCGCATTTATTAGTTTATGCTAGTTTTGTATATTTTGATATCCCTAAAATACTATTAAAGTGTAGATGTGAGCAATGCGGAGGTTTAAATCATAAACAGCCCTTGATCTATTTTTGAATTTATGTTTAAACCAACTTATTTTAATCAGAAACAGGGGTCATAAATCAAAACAAACACATTTATTTATGTTTATATGTCAAATAATCATTAATTTAAACTACGCCATAAACAGCCTTATATGCATCATATTTGTAAGGGATGGGTACATTCAAAGAGAAAACACCCAAGTCATATGATGAAAACATATCTACCCCCCTTTCAGAAAGAAAATAGATGGTAATCTGAATAGGGTATGAAAGTTAAATCAATCAAGTTCGTTCATTGCACAACCACCTGATGGTCAGCTCCACCACCAAGCATCTGCAACACATGAGATCCTACACTGGTTGTTGTCTCCTCAAATTATTTCAAATTTTGTTCCCAGAAATTTTGGGATGAAGCACATGCAATGTAGTAAGCAGTTGCATCTTACCATCTGGTTCAAGAGAGATGCTCCTGAGTGAGAATCCCAGCTGGAAACATCGAACTAGAGACATGTGACTGGAAGTCTGACAAGCCAACATGACCAATTATGCAATTGAAAGATAAATTCAAGTCCAAAACTAAAAGATTACATAATGAATTTTATAAAGGACACAACAAATAATATATATCACTATCCATCATGACTAGTGTAGGTGACCAACTAGAATTGGCATAATACACTATTTTTCACCACACACACACATATACAAGGAAAAATAGAGGACAATTAACCGGGGAAGAACCTCACCTTGGACTGAGAGAACAACAAAGCAAGGTTGTACGTGTGGGCAATTGCCTCAAAATTTGCGGGAGTGTTTTCTGAGGAAGTTGCCTGAACCCAGAGAGACGAAAGAAGAAAATCTACTTGGTGACTACTCAACCGAAGGGAAGTCAGCTCCTGGACAATGTTTAAAATGAATGATTAAAACCTCTAAATTCCCAGCCACTAGGCTCGCAACAAAGAAAAAGATTCTAAAACGAGTTGCATACATCAAAATAGTCAGGCTTTGATTTTTCAAAACACATGGAGCAGAAAGATTAAAGGAATAAAGTTCACTTCATAGAAAGCTGGGACAATGGTGTGGTTGGCTTAAATGGATAATTTTCTGGATGGTTTCATACTTTCAAAGGTTTAGGCATCTAAACTCTCTACATAAGTAACTTTTTCAAGGTACTTCCGATTCACCTAATGGAGTCCCACATTGCCCATACATATAGAAGACTAGGTCAGACTGTTCAGTCTTGTGTTGGCTCCCATACATATAGAAGACTAGGTCAGGCTGTGGAGTCTTGAGTTGGCTTTGAACCATATAAAACAAGCAGCCCTCCTCCTGAGAGACAATGCTACTATGTATTACACCCTTGAGAAAAATTTTACAACATTTTGCTGAAATTTCAATGAATTTCGGAAATTTTGACCCCAACCAAGACAATGAAATGAAATTGACTGAAGTTTCAACTGAAATCTCACAAAATTTTGATATTTATGCCCAATATCACAAATTTCAGAAATTTTGGTTGCCATCTTGCAAAATTTTGGAAATTAAGTGTGACTCCCACTCAAAAGAATATACTAAATTGCTTTTTGTGGACAACAGTTTCTCCTACCCAACCACCAGCAAGTACATGCTACCAGCAGCATCATATACCTTATCATGATCGAGGGGTTTCTTCACAACTTGGGGATCTATATTCTACGACAGGTACTCAAAGAACAATCCATGTCAATCCCATCAAACTTTCACGAAGTACTAAACAATTGAACTAAGACTTCAGGGGAGTATGATGTGATGACATCCTAAAAAATTAAGTACTTAATGATGTTAACAAGGGTCACCCCCTGGCCAAATCCTCCTAGAGGGGTATTTTGGTCCATTCCAGCCCTAAACATATTCTGAAACTAATTTTCAGAAATCTTAATTTTCAAGATTCTTGATTAGTTTGGAAGTCTTGTTTGATTTAAAGATGAGTTCCTGAGTCCATAGGAGTCTTTCTTTAGAAAGTGGCTCTTGTATGTCTTTTATTGCAAGAAGAGTTCCTTTCCTTACGTTGGACTCTTAAAGTCTTAGAAGGAATCTATTTTCGAGGAGATTCCATTAGTTATCTAGTTTAAATTAAAGTCTTTATTAGTGTGGCTGAGATTAATTGCAAGTGGAAAACCTAAATTATAAAAGTTTCCCAATTAGATTGGAGTCTTTCGATGGCTATAGATAAGCCTAGTCTTTTCCATTGTAAGTTTAGTATGATTATTCAATAAAATTGAGTTAAGGGTTCTGGCCTTGTTGAGGAGGCCATGGTTGAGTAATTGAAAGACCTTATTCAAGACCAACGTCTCCTTCAAGATTCCAGCATTCATCTTGCAAACTCCAGCATCTACAAGCAATCAAGCTTTCATATCACTTTCTTCCTATCAAACAAGTACAGCAGGCCTAAACCCCTTCTGATGTAAACCCAATTTTAGGGTTAAGAGTTTCTTGAAAGAATTCCCTCAAATTTGGGGTTTGCCCAGAATCTTCCACCAAATAATCTAACAATATGGAACACCTATGGGTATCAAAGGAAGTTGGGAGAAGCTCTTAGGAGTGATATGGGTTGATAGGAAAGTTGTGGGAAACTCTTAGGGAAGATATGGGCTGTTCTGATCTAGATGAAATTGGAGGGAAAGACTAGGAAACAAAATTGGGATCCTTAGGGTTGGTAGGGTTCTACATGGGCTGGTTTGAGATTCCCAAAATTACCATAGAGCTGAAAGGAACGGGTTTTAGGGATATGGAAAAAGGATTGGATTAAAAATTGGTGGATTCTTCGATGAATCTTAGGCAATCTTTTGAATCTTTCCCTTCTTTCTTTTCTTTTCTTTCTTTCTTTTCTCTTCTTTTCTTCTTTCTTTCTTTTTCTTTTTCTTTTTCTTCTTTCTTTCTTTTTCTTTTTCTGTTTCTGCGGCAAGTCGAAATAGGGGAGGGGTATGGCAGTGTTGTAGGGGGTAGGGGGAGGGTTTTAGGGGATCATAGGGGTCTGGGAAGATGCTGCCAGTGGTGTGGCAGCAAGGGAAGGGGAATTCTAGAGTTGCGCAGGGTAGGAAGAAGAAGAAGGAAGAAGAGAAGTGGGGGAGGGGTTGGGGAGGGGAATTATCCACTGGTTTGCAGAATTTCTGGAGGGATGCTTGCTGGAGTTTCTTGCTGGTTCGCAGGAAGAAGAGAGATTTCAGAAATCCAGACAACCACGAGGTCCTACCAAATAGGACCCCGCTGCACCTTCCTTGGCTGCAATACTTGAACAAATTTTATTAATCCAGACTAAAGAAATACAAAGAAAGAATAGACTCTTTAGAGCCTACTAAAAGACCCTAACTCTAAGTGGGATTCCTGTATAGATTAAGATCCCACCATACTAATCACAACCATTCAAATAAATAATGAAAGATCTAATGGAATCCCCTTGAAAATACATTCCCCCCTAAGACTTAAACTCTAAAGGAACTATTCTTGTAAGGGAAAATTACATATAGACCCCCTAGATCTACAATCAATTACATCTAGTACCCCTAAAAAGAAATCAATTACAAATACCCTTTAACTGTTAAGTAGTAAAGCTAAATGATGATATTGAAGTAAGGGGGCATCTGTGGTTGATTTCTTTTTAGGAGTAGTTGATGTAATTCATTGCAAATCCAAGGGGTCTATATGTAATTTGCCCTTCTTGTAAATAAAACTGTTGGGAATCTGTAGAAAGAAACGATTGTAGTAGAATGGCTTATTGATCCATGATCTCAAGCCCTTTATTTATAATAAAGTGGAAAGTAGACTATTACAAGGAATAGAAGTTTACATGAATGCAAACTCTAATTTAACTCCTATACAAACTCTTATTAGACTCCTAATAGAATCCAACACTCCCCCTCAAGTTGAGGCATGGATATCACACATGTCCAACTTGACCAAAAAAGTATAAAACATCTGTCCAGGTAAACATCTGCAATTTGATCTTCAAACTTATAGATTACGTTTGCCTTTTAAACTTCCATTTGATTTGTCCTCATCTTTACTGCAACTTTATGTCTCCAAGGAAGAACGCCCAAGTAAAAAAGTAGAATCTTCAAATGTTGAGAAGACTAAATTTCTGCACAAATCTGAGGGAAAATATATTTTTGGGGTAACAATAGCTAGGGTAAAACAGCCAAAGTGAAAGTTTTGATTTGTAGCAATGTTAGATCTTTAAATGGAAAGTTTGCCAAGGGACAATCTCCAAAGGTAGGGGAAAATTTGTCAAGATAAGTGACAATCTCCAAAGGTAATAGAGATCAAGTTCTGCAAAGGTCAAACGACAAGTCTTTTGCAAGGTTAGATCTCCGAAGGGAAGATGTCAAGTTAAGGGGCAAATCTCCAGGGTTAACAGAGATCAAGTTCTGCACAGTCAAAAAGATAGCTCTATAGCAATGTTAGATCTCCAAAGTGGAAGATTGCGAAGGTAAGGGACAAACTTTCAAAGGTAACAAAGATCAAATTCTACATAAGGAAGTCTACATGAAAGGCTTTGAATTGTAAACATCTTCAATCTCCCCCTCACGTGTAGCGTTTACATGTGGGAAGATAATAACAAAGGAAATTCCAATGGGGAAACTTGGAAAGGAAGAAATTGTAATGGTAAGATAAAAGTATCAGGAAAACAACTCTAGAGAAAATGACAAAATTTGAAAGGGGGTTGACCAAGCCTACGGTGCCACTAATGAAGGTCTGATATTACCGAATAGACCGGATTAGAAGATGTAGTCAAAGCAAAAGTAGATCCTCCAATCGGCTCTAGCAAATAAAGTCCATTTACCACGACCAATCTCCTTCCCCAGATCCTGAAGTAGCTAGGTAGGAGTTGGTAGGGGTAGTAGAGGAAGCAGTGGTCGAGGCTGTACCGGCAGTAGAAGACTGCATAATACGTCGCAAAGTAGCGAACTCCTCCTGCGAAAAACCAACGTCTGCAGAGGGTGTGGTGGAAACTGTATTAGAAAGATTAGCCTTTTGTTTTCCCTGTCTTTGTGCTCGTTTTTGCTCAAAATCAGCAGGCTTCCCATGCAGTTTCCAACAATTTTCCTTGGTATGATATGGTTTGTGACAGTGCTCACACTTAACAATCTCCTTAGCCGAATCAGATTTAGTGCGAACAGACTGTAAAGCTGATTTCTCCATAATAGGAGTATGAAGCATGACTAATCGACGACTTTCCTCACACTGAACAAGAGCATAAGACTGTTCTAGCGTAGGAAAGGGAGAACGACTTAAGACTTGCACTCTGATATGATCGTACTCCACGTTCAAACCTGCCAAGAAATCATATACTCGAATCTTATCAATGTACTTCTTATATGTCGCCACATCATCTGGATTAGTGGGGTGATAATCCCCATAATGATCCAACTCTTGCCAAAGAGATCGCAACTCAGCATAATAATGGGCCACAGTTAGTTCCTTTTGGGTAGTCTCATGAAGCTTATTTCGTAGCTCATAAACCTGTGCATCATTCCCCAACTGTCCATATGTTTCAGTAGTAGCCTTCCAGATTTGGGCTGTAGTATCAAGTAAAAGGTAACCCCGGGCAATATTTGGATGCATGGAATTCAAAAGGAATGACATAATAAGAGAGTCGTTTGATATCCATTTATCCTGTAAAACACCTGCGGTAGTGGGTTTGATAGTAGTGCCCGTAATGTATCCAACTAGTCCTCTTCCAGCAATAGTCAGGTAAGCAGATCGAGACCAGATCAAGTAATTTGTGCCGTCAAATCTTACCGAAAGAGAATGAAAAGTGGAAAAATATTCGGATCCAGTGGGAGCAGTAGTATCATCAATAGTTGTCATGTTGACAAAATTATCTGCAGTTCTTCAGTCTTCACCCTTTCGAAGTAACAGAAACGTCGCAGAATGCAATAGCCAAACAACTCAGACAATTTTTCTCCTTTTCTTTTTTTTTTGAAAATTACAGATATGCCCCTATAAAACTGGAAATTACAAATAAGTCCCTGGAATTTTGGAAAATGATAATAAGGCCCCTAAAAATTGCAAATTATGCATAAGTCCCTGTAGTTATGCTAATTTACTAATAGGTCATTGAGAGAATTCAAATTTTAAAAATAACACCTCCTTTTAATTCGATAGATTGACGGTAAGTTAAAGCACCACAAAACATAAACTCAACAGCGATTCAATCTCGATCTATCACAGGGACTTTGGCAACGAAACTGAGACTTAAACACCAGAAATTGCGAGAAAAATCAGAGGAAAACTCACTGGTAGGCGCAGGAAGCAGATGCAGTAGTAGCAGAGTGTTTTTGTCTGCTGTTTCGACTCCTCTTTTTTCGTCGATTGCACAGAAGCAGCGGCAAGAATCGGAATCAGCGAGCATTAGCAGCAGCGGTGGCAACAGGAAGCAGCAGCGGCGGTAATAGGGAGCGAGATTCTTCTTCTCTTTTTTTTTTTCTTTGGTCGATGGCGGAAGCAAGGATTAAGCAGATCTCTGTTAGGTGCGATGGGATGTTGTAGATGAAGATGAGATGTTGCAGATGAAGAAGAAGAAGCTTAGTTGCAGCGGTGATTGTTCTTCTCTTCTTCTTTATATTTTTTTTCTGGTCTTCGAAGTTTGCAACTGAAAAGATCGTGCACTGAAGAACAAGAAGAAAAAAAAAAAAAAACTAATCGTAGTAACTGAAGAACAATGGTTTCGATGGGTTTGAAAGAGAGAAAATTTCTAATCGAATTTAGGCTCTGATGCCATGTAGAAAGAAACGATTGTAGTAGAATGGCTTATTGATCCATGATCTCAAGCCCTTTATTTATAATAAAGTGGAAAGTAGACTATTACAAGGAATAGAAGTTTACATGAATGCAAACTCTAATTTAACTCCTATACAAACTCTTATTAGACTCCTAATAGAATCCAACAGAATCTTATCTTTAAATAAGAGTTCCCAAACACAAGAACTTTTACCTAGACTGGACTTTCTAACTGACTGAAACTCTTCAATAAATTAAAATTAAATTCTGAAAAATAAAGCAACAACTAAATTAGGGCCAAAGGGGCAAAAATACCCCCACCTAGAGGGTTCAGCCAACCCTAGGTGCACCCTTGGAAGTGTCGTGGGGCCCACTCCAGGGTTTCGGCCAAGGGAACAATTTTGGTTCACATCACCTTCCCTACCCTATGACTCCATCAAGAACCCACTCCCACCCATCTCCCCTCTCCGCAAGCATCCCCAGCCCCCTCCCACACCTGTAACAGCTCCAAGGTCCCCTCCCCCCACTTTTTCTCTTGCGGCAGCCTCTCTCTCTCTCCCCCTTTCTTCTATTTCTTTTAATTTTCTGTTTTCTTTTATTTGTGTTTCTTTATTTTCTGGTTCTTGCGGTAGAATTACAAGAAAGAAAAACAAAAACAAAAGAAGAAGCAAGAAAATAAATAAAAGAAAAGAAGATTGCAAGAACCATCCCATGCCTAACCTTAAGCTTCCCTTCCCCTTTCTACCCTGCCGCAAGTTTCCTACCCTTCCTAGATTATTTTAGGTTACCATATAACAACCCACATATCTTCCATCTAATTCCAAATTGTTTATATTGGTAATCCCTTATCCCAAACCCTTCCCATACCCAAACCAGGCTTCCCTTCCCTTCCCAAAATTTTTTATCAAAACCCTAGCTTTTCCCTGTCAACCCATATCCCTCCTAAGAGTTTCCAACATCTTTCTTAGATGCCTATAGGCATCCCATAATATTTTTAATTTATTTGCTGGAAGATTCTGGGCAATTTTAGGGAAACCATTGGGTCCACATCACTTGATTATATGAATATTCACAATATATAATGATTCACTTCATTACTTATTTAAAACTTCAAATTGCTTATTCATTATGCTCTTGAGTACTTAATCAATGTATAAATGTGTAATTATACATGAGGATTCAACTGCCAATCAAAGGTGGAAAAAAAAAACAGACCAAACCCTATATAGCTAACTATTTTTGCAATATGATCATTTAAATGTGTTAATAAAGCCCAAAATAGGGTTTCCATGAATGTGAATCTATACTTCAAGAATGTTTAGATGTGTGAAAATATTCAAATTTGACTGCAAACAAGCAAAGACATTTTTGGGTTGTTTTCTTAACCAAAGATACCATGGTTATGTGTGTATAAGTCCTAAAATAGGTTGTCCAAGAAGAACCAGACCTAAAAAATGCATAAAACCCACCGAGACAACAACAAAACCTGGCAAAATTTGTATCAAGTTCGGCGAGATGTTGGCCCAAATCTCGGTATCTCGGTGGTCTCGACCCTACCGAGCTACTTAGACTAAATGAGATTTCAAACTATGATTACACCCATATCCAAAATTTTGCATAAAACCCACCAAGACAACAACAAAACCTGGCAAAATTTGTATCAGGTTCGGCGAGATGTTGGCCCAAATCTCGGTATCTCGTGGTCTTGACCCTACCGAGATACTTAGACTAATGAGATTTCAAACTATGATTACACCCATATCCAAAATTTTGTACTCCACCCATCCTAAGCCTAACCTGTCACATCTAATTTTATCTTATTATCAATGCTTTCAAAGTGCATGAAAAACCAGCCATTCCTTACCTCTTCTAAGGAAGTACGTGAAGAAGAGAACCTTGAGAGACATGGCTCAGAGGTCTTCTTGTGCATTTCCGATAGAGGACAAACCAGTGATGGCATGAGCACAACGGAAAAAATACGGTGAGCCCCAACCCGAGTTTCATGGTCTGGATGGACCATTGCAGAGAGCAATTGATGAAATAGAGCTTCTGGGAAGGCCTGAAACAAATAGTTAATATGTAATGAGCAACCTGATCGAACTATATTAGAAGCCTGTGATAGAGTAGCGCACTATTGCTTTAAACACAGTAACACTTGCCTTCTTCTGATGGGATATGTTAGGGATGGAAGAAACTATCTGTGCAGTCCGATAGACAGCAGCGATAGTTGTTCTCACCATAATGATTGTAGCTGGGATATTCTCCAGCACAACAGCCATCACGTCAAGAATGGGTCCTAAATCCCCAACCTGTTCATTCAAAATCTTAGTCGTAAAGAAAAACACGAAAGCCCAAGATACAAGCATCATTATAAGAATGTAGAAGATCAAGAAAATCTATTATATAATACTACTGTGATGTGAGAAGACTTTGAGATATCATCATTGAACAAGCTACACTGCTAATGGGCACACCAATCAAACTAAAGACCTTGATACAGAATAGCAACCCAACCTAGTGGGGAAATACTAGCAATGGTGATGCAATCTGAGGTTTGAAACCCCTGGTCCAATCTCTTATGGTCAGCCTACTCAAGAAAATAAAGGAGAGGACAGAGGACAAATACGAATTAAATAAGAAGCCCAATCTAGGCATTAACAATGGAATGAGGACAAAGCATAATAAGAGTGGATGTAAGGGTATTTGGGAACAAGGGAAATCTGTTGACAAGTAATACGTTATCAACAGTTCATCTTAAACCTCTCACCTGGGAAGCTGGTAGGAAGATTTGGTTGACAAGGAAGAACAAGAAGAGGGAAGAGGGAACAGAGAAGAGCACTATCTATCATGCCATATGAGAAATCTCAAACTTAGATTCAATCTCTATATCCTCCGTCATATTACAATTTACAAGCATATGCCATACATACAGGAAAACAAAGTCTCATGAAAGTGGAAACGATTAACACCCTACTTAAATTAGGAAACCAAATCAATCAAGGAAGCTGGCAACTCTATCAAATCCCAATCATAATCTACCACTCCTATCTAAAACTCCCATATAAAAGAAGTAATACAGAATTATGAAATAACTGCAATTACATGCATAGTTTGGATAAAAGTTGGTTCAAAGTGGTTTCAAAGTGGCACTTTGCCGTGTTCATTTTCTAGGACCAAAAACATGTATCCGATGAGAAAAATAAATGAATCTTAGGTGAATATTAAGTAAAGAGATCCAGGTGAGTAGAATTGAATAGTAATAGTAGCATGGTAAAGCAGCACATAATATTGAGAATAATTTTTATCTGATATTAGCAAAAGTTTAAAGCTCCCTTCAACAAACATACTGTACCTTTAAACCTTGGGGATGAAAAAACTGAGTTAAGGATGAGCACAACAATGTATAACAAAAATTACAAACTGGAAGATCCTGAAGATCAAGTAATACATATATGCAAAAGCCACATAATAGAAGGGAAAATATTTTTATAACGGGTCATGTCATCAAAATTACTTTCTCCTACTGCATCTAGAGACAGGTACGGGAATGGCCAAACATGCATTAGAAATGGTAACTCCTAATATTTATAGCATTCCAGCCAAACTCTTTTTTTTACTAACCTTAGAGAATTTAAAAGCATCTGACACTAATCACTAACAGAACTCTGAACTTCTCCTAGGTATATACATAGAAAACTTCACCTAGGTAGCAGTATCAACTCAAGTACATTAAGCATCACCAACTTCCACAGGTAATCCTCATGCTCATGGTTCAAGTTTTGCTGAAATATTGGTTTCTCCCAAAACCAAGATGAAACCTGCTAGGAGTGTTAAAAGTCTTGAATATCTGTTGGTGTCGGTTGAAAGTTCAACCAAAACCAGTCATACTGACTCAGTTCAACCATCTTGGTCCAAAAGTGAGCTTTTATTTACCTATTTAGACGAGATCTGCGAAGTTCCATAGTCTCCCTCTTTTCAATCATCTCAAGCTTCGCAGGGGCATTTTGAAGAAAACCTCCCTTTTTCTTGCCAATCCATCCACTCTTTGTGGTTCTTCCTCCCATTTGCTGGATTAAGGTGGATTAAAGCTCATTTGAAGAAAGGTAAGTGGGTTCTTCCCAAAACCTTGATTTTTTTATAGTTGATTCGTCAATACATGTTCATTCTTGTTCAAACCAATATATGTTTAGTTTAGGTGCCTGATCTATAAACCCAAGAGTTCAAAAAAAAAAAAAAAAAAAAAAAAAAAAAAAAACTATTTATAAATGATGGATGACATGAACTCAAGTTTCTTTTGCTTCTTTAGTTTGTCTGGTTTATAAATGTATAATTTCCATAGAATGTATTTGGGAAAAAAAAATTACTATTTATAAATGATGGATGAGATGAACTTAAGTTTCTTTTGCTTATTTAGTTTGTGGTTACCGTCATCTTGACTAAGGTGGACTAAAGCTAATTTGAAGAAAGGCAAGTGGGTTCTTGGTTTCTTCCCAAAACCTTGATTTTTTTATAGCTGACTCACCAATACATGTTCGTTCTTGCTCAAACCAATATATGTTTAGTTTAGGGGCCTATATGAACCCATGTAGTTCATAAAAAAAAAATTTAATCTTAGTAATTTTTTTAATTTTCTGGTCTAAAAAGTTTATTTTACATAGAATGTATTTGGGAGGGGGAAAAAACTATTTATAAATGATGAACGACATGCAATTAAGTTATCTTTTGCTTCTTTCATTTGTGGTTACCATCATCTTGCTTTAAATGGAATGTTGGTTGCATTAAACATTATAGAGCACATTAAATGACAACTCTTTGTATTTTTCGGTAACAGATTATGCGCCTCTAAATTAGTAGGATATGAATTGGTACTTTCATTGATTTTTTATATAAAATAGCTCACTTGTTGTGTCTAGAAGCCTCAAGATAAGGTGTATGCCAAAAACCAGCTCAAAAAACACTCAGATTAGGGCCAAAAGCAGGTACTGAAATTTCCAGAGAAAACACCCTAGTTTCAGCCAATCTTGCCAAGATCTCAGCCAGATCTTAGTTTCTGTCTAGCTGAAACCAGCCTCAAAACCAAGATCTTGAACCTTGCTCATGCCAAATAAACATATAACAACGAGAAAAGTAGGTGGTAATGAATAGAACCGCAATCCACAAGCATAGCAGCAACAGCAACATCAAATGCACTTCTCAAAGAAGGCCAGTAGTAGTTAGCAGTTATCTTCTCAACGAAGGATATAAATGCAGCATCTAACAACTACACCAAAGGAGGCAGGTAGTAGGCAATAATCTATAGAAAGAAAGATAAAAGTGCAGCTCCAATAAGTTTACATAAGCCCTCCACAAAGAAGGCAAGTAGTGAGCATTATTTTTCTCAAAGAAGACCAGTAGTAGTTAGCAGTTATCTTCTCAACGAAGGATATAAATGCAGCATCTAACAACTACACCAGAGGAGGCAGGTAGTAGGCAATAATCTATAGAAAGAAAGATAAAAGTGCAGCTCCAATAAGTTTACATAAGCCCTCCACAAAGGAGGCAAGTAGTGAACATTATTCTTCTCAAATAAGGCAAAGATAGGGCCTCAAAGAGGGACCTCAGATAAATACTCAACTGACAGATAGGTTACCATAGATCCAATAGGCAATAAAAGATATTCTGGACCATGGTTCAAGTTTCGACTGTGATTGGCCGAGATTTCGGTCGTATCTCGGTTTCCAAGAAACGGAGACAAAACCATGGGTTAATTTTAAAAGTCCCAGGTTTCAACAATATTTCAGAAAATTCAGTAAACTTTTGATCAATATTTCCAGAATTTCGGAAGCTTTGACCAAAAAATGCCAAGTTATGACCATTTTCAACCAATTTCAACAGTTTCAGCAAGTTTCAGTAGTTTCTACTAGTTTTGACCAGCCCATCATGTGTAAATTTCAGTAGTTTCTACCAGTTTTGACCAGCCCCTCATATGTTGATTTTTCATTTTTATACCTAAAAATCCCTGGTTTCGACATGATTTCAACCCATCTCGGCCCCAGTTTCTCGCTGGCCAAAACCATCCTCGAATCTGAGATCTTGATCCTTGTCCCAAGACACAACAGGCAGTTATTGTTGCCAAGGACCCAAATCAATAATACTAATATTCAAATGACTTAAGCAAACAAGAGGAATAGTCTTTGATCGAGCAGACAAGACAATAATAATCTTCAATCTCCCACTCACACGTAGCAGTACACATGGAGAAGAAATAATATAAAGGATGAAAAGCAAAAAGATCACAATAAATTCCAATTCACTCTTTTGTGGCGGAAACAATCTCCATGCAGTTATGCAAGAACCAATCACGAAAAATTACAGCTTCAAATTGAAGTGATTGATGGTCCATCATAGCAATAAAATTTGTAAGAATACATTTCAATCCCCTGTTATATGACTTACTGCCAAGAAAGCACGATACTGCAACAGTTGTCAAGAAGAAGCCATCATGGCAGAGGAGTCGCAGCGTTGGCTAGGGAAAACTACGGTCGCATAGTTCAGAAATTGACTACATTCCAAGAGGAGGTGGCAGTTGCACCAAAGGGCAGAGGCTGTGGTACTCACGGTGTAGGCAAGGGAAAACTAGGCTCGCATATTTCAGAAACTGACTACATTCCAAGATGAGGAGGCAGTTGCTCCAACAGGCAGAGGCTGCATTGGTACTAGATGTGCAAAGAAAGAGAAAATTTACTGGATTTTGGGAATTTGGGGATTTGGGCTGTTATACCAAATTTGGAGTCAACTGATACAAATGATGTGACTTCTCATCGTCCACTTTATTTATAATCAGAATTAAATTCCAATTGCAAAATATATAAGAAGAAAAATAATCAAACCCTGAAGTAACAACAAAGCAATAATAGTCCAATCCCACAGTTTTCAACACAACATGAAGAATACCAATGCCTAATGAATTCATAACAAGCAATTTATAAACCTTGTCCGAGAGCTGCTTTAGACATTCTTCCAATTTAGAATGAAGAGCAGTGCTACACTTATTAGACTCATCATCAGTGCTAGATGCTTCAGCTGAGCGTTGAATGCATTTACGCAAATATTTCATTAGATCGGTTATAGCACCAAGAAGTGCTAGTGAAGATTGCATCTTCACATTTTGTGCAAGATGGATGATCAGATTAACAATGTCAACTTGCATACTAGGCTGTTTGGCAACACTTTTATGATCTAAATGCTTCACCAAGATGGATAATAACAGATGACTGTTTTGTCCTGCAGGATGACAAAAGGGTTTTAGACAAACTGCTCAACCAAAATGCAGCAATAGATGTTGTCATGGATAAAAAGAGGATCACCTGACTTCTCCATCAATGTTTGCATGCCTGACAAAACAGAATTGGCAACCCCATTCTCTGGAGACCATAGATTCCCAGAATCAAAATTACGAAAAAGCGGTTCAAGTACACGCCGTACTGTAGTTGCCTCCTTGGCTAGTCCAGCCATATTATGCAAGCAAACCCTAGCCCAATAAGTGGGGATTTTGGCTGCATCGCTGTTACAAGTAACAATAATAAAAGGATCTCATAGCATATACTAGGGATACGGTTTACTCAAAAATGAAACAAGAAAATAAAGGGTAATAATTAGATCTTACAAAGTGGGGTTCGGTTCATGTTTGATATTCACAAGGTCTGGCAATAGAGGGACCTTATCGGTAACTTCTGGGAATAATGGTTCATGACCATCAGTTTTGGAAACTTCTTGAACCCAATGTGAGTTTGGCTTGTTATCTGAGTTCTTCTGGAGCTGTATGAAGTTCTCCAAAGTCACTGAAATAATCTGCTCCAACATAAGATAGGAATAACTATTTCCGACTTATCCCAGAAGTAACCGTATAATCAAACTCCAAACACACAGGCCAGCAAATCACATTGCTTCCAATGAGCAGGTTGACAAATATAAAGCATACAAGTCATTTTTCATTTCTAAAATAAGATATGAGAAGGGGGGGGGGGGAACCAACTTACATGATCAAAGTCCACCGAGATATGGGAGTACTCACCCATAAACCATACCTAAAAATCACATAAGAGAAATTATATTAATTCAGAATTTTTTTTCTTTGGTAAACATATTAATTCAGAAAGTTACAAGTGCTATCTCAGATCAAGGAAAGCACAATAAATACGAAGATAGAACCATATCCAAATGGCAGTAGAAAATGAAATCTGATACAAAATTTGATATCAGATTCTAATTCAGTTAATAAAGTGCTTGAAAGGCTATTTTAGTCATCTGGAGAAAACCTTGAGGGCAAGGGGGTAATTTTGTGTGCCAGTATGTTGAGTGCAGGGTCAATGGGCACAGCACAAGCCTTGTCTCAAAAGGGAGACAGAGAGAGAGAAATATACAAAATGGTTTATGTGAGAAAATACAAAAATCAGAAAGCCCTTACATACAAAGAATTCTCCAATATAATCAACAAGAATATCAATGACAGCTCTAACAGAAGATTTTAGGCTGCCAAATAACATAAACAGATGAGACTTACCATGAAAGCAAGAGCTTGCAATCCTGCTGATCGTAAACGTAGAGCTCTTTCATCATTTCCAATTTCTTGAGCCAGTTGACAAAGCTTTGGAATAAAGCCTTCTAAATTGAACATGTATGTGCTGTCTATCTGATTTCATAGCACATTGAGAAGTCAGTTTTGAGACAAATTATACCACATTAATGACTTCAGACAGTTTAAGTTGCAACTAGTAAATCATTTCCTGTACTGTATCTATGCCATTGGAATTTGGAAGAACCATCTATTGACAATGATATTAATGTCATTTGAAAAAACAAAAAAAAAAATTCTCACTTGAAAATCTGTAACTTAAAGCTTACGTAATGTAAAATAACTGTACCCCTTGAGATAAAGAAATCATAAATTTGGAACTCACATTCGAATTTGGAAGAACCATCCATTGACAATGATATTAATATGTCATTTGAAAAAACAAAAAAAAAAATCTCACTCGAAAATCTGTAACTTAAAGCTTACGTAATGCAAAATAACTGTACCCCTTGAGATAAAGAAATCATAAATTTGGAACTCACGTTCTCCCCCTAAACCCCACGGGAACATTTAAAGTATCTTCTCCCCTTTCTGTAGTCAATGACAGATCATCAGGCTCTTATCAATCTAGGAGGGGAATTCATGGAAAGATACTCTAGAAGGGGAGAATCCAATATTTGAATTTTATCATAGCAAGAATGCATGTCTATGCCAGTTATAATTCTGGGCACTACATTGAAGGTGCATACAGATGAACTTATATTCCATGCCTGCAACAGCAATTTACCTGGCTATTGATGAAGTCAACAAGAGTTTGGCAGCCCAGAATGCGCATTTCATCCTGTCGAGTTTGTTCTAAAACCGTCTGGAGTACTGACAATAAGCTACTGGCATATAGTGGCCTGCAAACATAGGATGACATGACTAAATGTTATAGCAATAAATAAATTGGATGCTTACCCAATAATTACGAGCCTTTTTTAAAACAAAGGAGACAAGGAGCTCAGTTTCCCAGCAAAAGAAGTGATTGGACTCCAGCCCATATCATTTCAAATGTTTTGATCCATATGCTTACTCACAACAATGCAACAATGGAAAGAAATCATAAGATATATTTCATTGTTAAGGTTTTGATGTCTAGCCCCGAATAAGAAGCTAAGTACTGGTTTGACACCAAGTACTCCAAGTCTGCTACTATCATTCACATCAGACTTCCACAAAACATATATAAAACCCACAGGTTGTATGGTTATCAAAGCATGCAATGTTTCAATGCACCAGTATTCAAGGAAAACTCATCATTCTATCCATAAATGGAAATGGATATTGCCTTATACAACATGCATTCCTGCAATGAACAATTATATGATGAATGTTTTTCAAAGAAATTTCAAGAATTTCCTAGTTAGCAATTAAGTTACTGCATTATGCAGTAATTTCTGATGCATCATTAAATAAATAAAACAGGGGGGGGGGTGTCGGTGTGTGTGTATATCTATATATACACACATACATAAAATTAGCAGTGGGAACAATTAGGTAGTCTCGTTTCCTTAATTTAGTTAAAACAAACAGACGCATCCTCTTCTGATTAGTTTTGTGGACCCCAATAATCTTGAATATTTATACTTAAGCAATTCTAATTAATCAAGTATTTTAGACTCCTCATTAGGTAACCTACTCTACTTTCCTGTTCCAGATTTAGAAGACTATTGTTTTTCTCATAAATGATCAACCCACCTTCTGAATAAGTGTCAGATTAAGCAAATTTTACTCGAAATGTGCGCCAAATGAAGGCCCCTTACATCTCCTCCTTCTGCCTAATAGACCAATCTATTTATCAACCCCACCTATAGATTGTCAGATTAAGCAAATTTCAGTTGAACTGTCTGCCAAATGAAGGCCTCTTCCATCTCGTCTCTTTCTTCCTTTTAATAGATCAATCTCTTTCCTCTCTCTCTCTCTCTCTCTATCAAATGGATCTTTCTTTTTTCTTTTTCTTCATACTTAACTGTTTACAGGTACTTTTCAAGTCACGAAATAGTAGTTTTTCCCATTTAATTTCTGTGGCTTGAAACACTAGGTCAACCTAACCTTTTCCCATGAGTTTTCTGTTTATTTCAGCCTTAGATTTTAAAACATCTAAGGACTCTGACCAAGTTAAGAGAAGACAGTGAAGGAAAACATTCAACAACCTGGTAAGCTAGCTTAAAGAAGCTAGAGCTGGCCCAAGATTGTAATAGAACTAATAAAACTACATCTCCCAGCATAGAAATTTAGAATTCCTTCAATAATTAAAAAGTCAAATTCACGAAGCTGTCACCAATGTCTTGCAATATGCCAATATGTAATTAGTTATGCCATATAAGTGAAGAATACATTGGATCCACATGCCTAGGGAAACCCACTTGGAGAAGTTGACCCTTTTCAGCAACGTCACAAACTTTGATGCCATATTATGGTCTTTTATATAACTTCAGCTGCCAGTCGTATCCTGATAAATATAAACTACCCACTCTACTGCACCCTGAATGGTTACAATGAGAAAAATAAGATGTAATAGATGGTTTTGGTGATCGCAGACTCACATTGTCTGTGATGTCTATTGTGCCATGTAGGAACTCCTTACTGGAATCAATGATGAGGGGGCCTAGCAAAAGCATCTCAGTGAAGAGTAGTCTAACTTTATCTTCAATCTTTGAAGGAAAGGGCAATGAAGATTTATAGAGAAACAAAGACAAATATCTCTGATAACTATACAAAGTAAGGGCAGATTTGGTTGCAGGAGAATCTGTGCCCAGATCAAGGATAAGGGTCCAGTTCTTGCAAATAAAGTGTTTGTCTTGAAGTAGAAACAGTAGATGAGATGAGTACGAAACTTGATTCCTTTTTCTTTCTTTTTTTCTTCTCCTCTCCCACCCTGCTCATGCGCATGTTAAAGAGTATGTGCCTATTTGTTACCATATTATGGTAGACGCATCCTATGGAAAACCTCTTTTGCACAAGGCAGTGTGGAGCAACCAATTAAAGGAAAGCACTTTCCGACATGATAACATCATTGTAGCAAAACACACCATAAGAAGATGGAGAACTGAGTCTGAGTGAATAAATTTAGACTTAGAAATGAAAACCAAGATCAAAAGCAAACTTACATTTGCTCCTTACATGAAGTAAGCAATTTCCTGTAGATACTCAACACAACTTTTGCTGATCCAAAGTGCTCAGTTCGCAAATCCTTGTAACATCTCTGTTCTAGGTGCTTCGTAATCTGTGAAGTAGGGGCAACGAAACATAAAATAAGACAAAACTTCAAGATAAAGGAAAAAATGGACCAAAGAAAAATGCAAAACTGCCCAATGTGTAACATATTTTTCTTATTAAAAACTATGATATAAATCAGAATACTTAATTTCTTTACTGTAGGAATCCAATGGAATCGTGCAGACTGGGAAATTAAAGACGATAATCAGAGCATACTCCCCTCTAAATTAGACAAAATTTGTAATTTATGAATCCTTTCATCCTCATCATAAAACACGGCAACTTAGAAACATGTGCAACCCAATGAAAACACCATAATCATAACAGTGAAGCAACTCCTGTCAATTAATCAAGGAGAATTCGTACCTTTGGAATGCGTAATGGATTCTTTGAAGCATATTCACAAAGCTTCCCAATTTTTCTGTCATTTAGTTCGGCATCCTACCAAAAACCAACGACAAAGGAAAGGTAATCAGAAAATCAATATGCTCCGTTTGTGCTCTTATTAGGTGTAAAGATAGATCAGCCGTAAATTTTCATGATCGTCTACACTACTCCCAAGAAACAAATGTGCTAGAAATCTCACTCATACACACACTCCAGGTCTAAATATGAATTTGTTCAACCCCCTTATAATGGAAGCTAGCCCTCTTTCCCCAGTTCCAAAAACGACTGCACTTCATGAGAATCAATTAAGCTGATATTAAAAACAATTCCACTGGAAAACGGTCATCTCATTAAGAGATTAAGAAGTTACAAATGTTCTGCTCGTATAAACAATTCTGGAATAACACGTTCAACTAAGTGTCAACAGAGTACAGCATTTGATCAGTGAACCCAATTTTGCAAAAATAGAAAAATAATATCATAAACACAGAACTCAAAATTTTCAAGTGTTGACGAAGGGATTAACCTGAGATCGAGGCAAAACATCAGAAAGGAGCTTCTTGTATCGCTTTACCGGCTGCCTCGACCTTGGCCGCATTGCAGGACAGAAGAAACAGAGGTTACCACAGGCGGGAACGACCCGCCTCGACATCACACCCATGGTATCAACAAAAGGTCGTACCCCAGGGAATTGCGAAAAATCCAATGACCCAACAAAATTCAAAACAGCTTCTCAGAATTCGTTTCTCAATCTTTCAGAAATTGGGTTCTGGTGATCCCTGAAAGAATCACCAGAATACCCTGTTGCAATGTCCGAAAGACTACAAGAAATAAGGACAGATTTAGCAAAATTGAAGCAAATTCTTGAAAGGAAAAAGCCAAACCAAGTTATAAATTAAATCAAAGTTTCCTTTTTTGATCAAATTGAGGTGTCACAGCGTGACTCAGCCTGCAATCAGAAGAAGATTGAAGAAAAACCGAGGAAAATTCCCAGAATTCTCAACTTCTGATGGAGCCAAAAAAATAAATAAATAAACAAAGATTAAATCACAGTACTGTCGGCTTTTATATTTGTTGCCGAAAATTAATTGCGTTTTCAATTTATAAAATGTGATTTTCAAATTTTACTGCTTAATTTTCAAAAAGAATCACCTGAGTTTAAATGCCAAAGAGGGAAGATGCCATGGAATTAAATAAATAATAATAATAATAAACGAAAGAGGGTCTAAGTTTTTAATTTTTGATTTATTGATGGCAACGCGTTGACCAATTTCCCCTTCAAATGTATGCTATTTACCAAAAAAAAATACCTTCAAATGTATGCTTATATCTTCCCCCAAAAATAAAAAAATAAAAAACTGTTATAAAATGAAAATATATATATATTAAAGACAAGAAGAAAATTAAGAGAAGATGAATGCCGAATGGGTGAGAACCCAAGACCTTCCCATGAGAGATTGGGTTGTTAACCACTTGACTATCCTACCATTGACAAAGATGAATTATCAAAGTCTACAAGAAAATATAATTCTTGCACACACAATAAGATGTTCTTGATATGAAAGGATTGTTGATCGTCCTTCCTTAGCAAGTACCTGCAAAACACGTACTCGACCTTAGGGATCAAGGTACGTCTCCGACGAGCAAGTCAGTACCAATGAGATATGATCACAACTACTCAATAGAGAAGTCAAGTAACTGATCACACAAAATATGAATACTTACTTTCTTATGCCTACTTGAGGTGCTTATATAGTTTTAAGTATCATAGTTAAATTTGGAATATAACTCTAAGAAGAGTTGTTTACCTGACTTATCCTTCTAGGTGATTGCCTTTCCGTAGAAGTTTACTTCAATCAGACTTCTTTGAATCTAGTCGGACCGATCTTACGAAGTGTGTTCGGAACAACTAACAGTCGGAACAGAACAAAGCACATAATTAGACCGGGTTGTGTAAGGTGACCATTTTAGTCATTAACATAAGCCCCCCAGTCTCTTGGAGTCGTGAATCATGTGTTCGACCCAAGGGATTATGCAATAACCGGTCATTATGCATTTGGTCGATTAGATCAAGGTCTCTTTCTCGAAAGACGTAACGTCTCATAGGGTTAGCCATCATTAGCTCGCGTATCGATACACGTCTGATGTGGGTTTGCATAAGATATTGACACGTGTCACGGCTGTCATTTCACATTCAATGCATGCCATCATTATGAAGAGACTGTTCACTTCCAACCATCCGTTTGTCTTCCTCCATAGCCTTTGGATGGGTATCTTTAGTTGATTTAATCTTCACCGTTTATTGATCAAATATATGATTCCCTTGGATTGGAATATTTTGTCTATATATCACTAACCGTTGTTGTCACGTCCACCTAGTCAGTACCCTACCTGGCATATCCAGGCATGTAATATGTTTGTGAAATTTAAAAGTAACCGCAAACGCACGGTATCGTGTAGCTAACAGGTCAATCTCAAGGAGATATGCCACTTAGAATTCAACTTCTTAATAGTAATGCGAGAGTGGAATGATTCAATTTTTGTTAACTAATTAACTAAACTAAACGATCCTAATCTATACATCTAATGCAATTGAATTGAAACGAAAAATAAATTAAACACAATCAATGCATAAATAAAAGACAGGAAAAAAATGCGAACAATAAAAATAAAAGGAAAAGGGAAGTGATTCGAGTGTCAGCTCTGGATCAAGGGAAGGGGAGTATAATAATAATGACTTTGATCGTGGACCCTTTGCCGTAGCTTACAGTCCACCGATCGGGGGAATGGATAGTAGAGAAAAAGAAATTGCAGAAAAGAAATAATCAAAGCAATAAGAGGAAAGGGAAACCTTAACCAAAGAGAGGCACGACTGTAGGCATCTCTGATTAAGGACCCAAGGGAAGGGAGAACAATAAATAAATGCTGAAAGTAAATTGCAGAAAGTAAATAACATAAAGCAAATTGCAGAAAGTAAAATGGAAACCTTAACCAAAGAGAGGCACGACTGTAGGCATCTCTGATCAAGGATCCAGGGGAAGGGAGAACAATAAATAAATGCTGAAAGTAAATCCTAAATTAAGAATATGGAGGGGTAGATAGAAACGGGAATGGAGGGAGGAGAGAAGATTAATAAAGAAGGTTACTTACTTGCGAATTGAACAAACGATTCGAATCTCAACCAACCCTAACAACTAGATCTAGATCTAGAATGATCTAAATCTGCAATTGCTAGACCCAGAGAAAAACGAATCTAAAAACTTGAAACTTGAAACTTGAATTGCATTACATAAAAAAATTAAACCTAAACATTCAATCTAGAAATTAAAATCTCACAAATGCAAGCAAAGAAATCTAAAGAAAGCCTAAATAAACCAAAGAAAAAAGAAAATGTGCTTCTCCTAAGCTCTAGAACACGTTCTTTTTTTTTTTTTTTATTATTATTTTTTTATATGGAGTATGCTTTTCCTTTTATAGAGTTTACATGAGATATGAGGCACGACTGAATTTGAATAAAACTCAAAGTTCTTATCTGACTCAACCAATTAGGGTTTTGGCGTACCAATCGGATGAACTTAGGGATATCAAATACATAATTCCACCGTTGGATTTTAGGGTTAAGAAGTCGTAAAGCTCTCCTCCAAAAATCAGCTTGATCGGATACCGAATGACCATTCGATGAGCTTGATCGAAACTGGACAGAGACATTCAAAAACGGGATTTTTCCTCTTTTTCTTTCTGAATATAATTCTTTTTCCTCTTTTTCTTTCTTTGACCAAGTCCCAAATAGGAAATAAGATATTGAGGTGTGAAAGGACTCTTTTTCTCCATTAAGACTCTCTCAATAGTATCTCTGTAGATTTTATTAATAATTTCTAATCTTAGCCGTAGATCAAAATTTGCTTCTTTATCTCTAAAATACTTTGGAGTTGACTCATAATCACATCTCTGGCCCATCATGCTTCAGGTCAGGCCCATTTTTGCATTTGAGAATTTGAACGGACCTTTTGACGTGTAAAATTGCATGATTCATGCCCAAAACTCCAAATATTTGCTTAAATATTGAAAAGTCCTAAAATCTACAAAAACAACATAAAACCCAAGGTAGCTCCACTCTAAGTGTGTAAAATGCATGCTTTATACCCTAAGATTTCACAATAAATGTGCTCATCATAATCCACAGCCCCAAGGATCAAGTATCGAACAACCATGCCTCCCACATACGCGATAACACAATCATGAACAATAATATAATCAAGGTCATAGCATATAAACGATGAAATCACGATAAGGATAAGAAACAATATAATCAGAGCACGGAAAATAAACGATACCAATGTATATAATCCAAAAGGAAGAGAGCGAGCCAAAATCACTCTCTTAGTAGCAGCGGAAAGTAGATCAAATCATAGTTAAGTGTTAAAGATCCAAGTCTTAAAAGGAGAAATAACAATATAAAAAAAAATCTAAACAATCGTTTCCTTGGTCTTATACAAAATGTCTTCGTAAGTATAAACATATGAGATCAAGCACGGCCACTCACACACCAATGCCGAACTAATATTGGTACGAAGTGTAATCACCCTTGGGATCTTCACAGTGATCTTCATGGTAGCCAGTCCCTTGAGAGTAGTATGCCTCATTGGGGTTCGTCTCGATGTAGGTGCCATCAAATCCTTCTGTACCTGTAGAATAATCTAACAAAACAATTGGACAGAAAGGAATGAGTTCGAAAGAACTCTGCAAGGCATTTATTCCATAATACATAAGTCACATGATACAAAGCATAACATGATGCAAGATGATATGAAACAGATGATATGATTCTAACTCTATATATGCTAGTCTCTATGGTAGACATGCTTTAAGTCATAGCACCATACTTCTTTGGGTAGGTCTCAAATCACTCTTCCCTCAACCATTTAAGATATCTTGGGTTCTCCGGTGGTAATTGGGTCCTGCATCCATCGGGACAATCCATGGCTGGGGTTCAAGTCACCACTCTCTCACATCACCATTGGTATAAGTATTGGCGCATCTCTTTCATTTTCACTTTTCGTTTCTGCAACTGCTTGAGTGAGGAACTGAAACTACTTCATTTTTTTTTAGGTGCTTTCCTTCTTGCAAACTGGTGTTTTACTTTGTTTTCTTCAAGAGGCTTTGAACCAGTAAGTGTAAAATCCAGCTTTTACCTAACCTTGACCCGACCCGGTCATTGTTATGTTTGTAGGTCCGAAGACCCGAAGTGGTGGTAGAAGGGACTTATGGGCCCTACTGGTTGATGACGTAATGTCGGGATTCCAGTTTATGGACATTGATGATGCTGCTCCTTCCTTGAGCACATTACCAGTGTTAAGTTAGAATCTGCGCACTGATGAAGAGTGAGACAGTTGAGATATCAAATGGACTCCGGTGCAAAATCTGAAGGTACTCCCTAAAACTAGACCTCTTGAGTGAACTGTAGGAGAAAACCCCATGCAATTTGGCCTTGTATAGCCCTCCAAGTCCGCACCTAAAGTTGCTGAACTATTCTGTAAAATTCTGCAAAAATATGTTTTGGTCGATACTATCGACCAAAGGTATCGACCAACAAGTTTGCTGAACCCAGATTTAAAGATTCTTGGAATATTCTTTTCTATTTATTTATTCCTCGAGACTAGAGCCCTATTCTCACGTTTTTAACATCTGGGAACGTGGGAGAGCCTCCCAAGAACTCCTCCTTGGTAGTGGTGAAGCATCTTCTTCATCAATCATTGCCAACCACTCATTCATACTTTCTTGTTCCACTTTAAAGTTATGACTCTCTCTCTCCTAATCACTTTCTCACTCATCTTTTCTCTATTTTACTATTTGGACCATGGCCAAGGTGCTGCAACCTTGCATACACCTTGCCATGAACCTTCTAAACCCCATACAATGATGTTTTCACCGATATGACTATGATTGTGAAATCCAGCCCAAACCTAGCCAGGGCACCCGATCTGTTTTGGGTAAAGAAGGATTAGTTTAAATGTTGATTTTAAAGTTGGACCGTGATTTCAGTTTTGTTTAAATGTTGACTTTGAAGTTTGACCGTGATTTCAGTTTTACTATCTTTGAAAATCTTAGGAAGCCATGTCAGACCTTTCTCTTAGGGTTGATCCAATGTCCCAAAATGAGGGATGATGTCTTTGTGGGCCATCTCAGTAGAAGATATGGTGTTTGACCCAAAACCCATGGATATTGATGATGGTGTTTCCTTATGGAAACTTTAATTGATTTGGTATTGAACTACTCACTAGTGAAGAAGAACTTGGTTGATGGACCTAAAGCTTAGTTGGACCTGGTTTGAAGACATCCCTCCATACTAGGTAAGTAGTATGATGTGTTGAAAGAAGCCCATCCAAAAATATTGAAGTTAGGCCCATTAAATCCCTATTTTTGAACAAGCTGTCCATGCAGTGGCATTTTGGTAATTTTCTGTTTTTAAGGTTTTTAAAAGCTTTATTTATTTTAATTTCGTGGTAAACATTCCCACTAGGTTTCTAACTCTCTATGGAACGTGGAAAGGACCTTAGAACTTCCTCTTTGGCAACCAATCAATCAACAGGGTCAATTTGGTGAAATCCTAGTAATTCTTGGACTCTTTGTGCTATTTAAAAGGGGGAACTCCATGTTTTTCACTCTCAATCTGTTCTAAGCCTTTGGAGAACGTGGGAAGAGCCCTAGATCCTCTCCTTCGAAGCCAAGGAAGACCCTCAAACATTTGTTCAGATTTCTTCATCGGTTTCTCTTCTAAAAGGTTAATATTCAATTCGCTTCTTCTTTAATTCATTCTTTATTCTCTACTTCTGATATTATGATTATGAGAAGCGTATTACACTGCTGTAATGACCTCTTCTCTAATTCTTTTAGCCCTAGAGTGAATCCCCCAATTCACTCTATGTTCTTGAAGCCATATGGCGATGATTCTTGAATTTGACTCCACCAAAATCTTGATGATACTTTCCCTGAATTTTCTACCTATCTTTATGATTGTGGGGAAGGTCTCATACTATTACCATGACCTTCCCTTGTGTCCTCAAGATTGAGGAGTTGATCCTTGTTTTTCCTTGGACCATTGGAAACCAAAAGGGTAAGATTTTGAGGGGAAATTCTTGGGTAACTCTCATGAGAGGGTAACCAATTGGCAACCTTTTATTTTCTGTTAATTCATTGGACCCTCCCCAAAACCTTTCTTGATTGTAAATTCTTTCCCTAGGGTGAATCTTTATTCTCCCTAGTCTTCCCATGGGATATTAGGATTTCTTTCCTTTGAATTTATTTACATTCTTTCCTCTCATTGGTAGACCCTTCCTAATTCCATTCTTGATTTTGAAATATTAATGAGATGTTCCTTTATCTATCTTGGGTTGTTTTTGTAAGAGTTAATTATGGGTAACTCTCATGGGAGGTAACCAACTCTTATGAGAGGTAACCATATCTGAGACCCTAATGTTCTTTTATCTGTTGGAAACTTCCCAACACCTTTTCAGATTGTGCATTCTTTGTTTCTCTTTCCCTAGGGTGAATCTTGATTACCCCTAGCCTTTCCATGAGAGCCATCAGTTTTGATCTGAATCTGCGCACCGAAGAGGGGTGAATTAGTTGAAATACCTAATGAACTCCTGTGCTCAATCCGATTATATTTTCCGAGACTAGACTTCTTAATGGACTTCCAGGAGAATACCCCACTCAATTTGACCCCATATAACCTTCCAAATCCCTGTCCGAAGTTGCTGAACTATGTTTGTCAAATCCTGCTTGCGCATCAAAGAAGATGAGCTTAGTTTCTGGACCTAATGAACTCCAATTCTTGATCTGAAAGTATTTCTGGAAACTGGACTTCTTGATTGACTCGTAGAAGAAAACCTCATTCAATTTGACCCTGTATAGCCCTCCGAATCCCTATTTGAACCTTGCTGTCCTGATTGGTCGATTCATTGGTCGATTGGACCAACAGACCAATCAATCGACCAATGGTGTCTGAATTTACCAATTTGGTCCTGTCTCTTCTATTTAAGTCTAATCTCGGGAATACTCCACCTCCTCTGCCTCCTAAGCCTCTGGAATGAGTTAGAACCCTAATCTAATCAATTCCCTTGCATTCCTTGGTGATCTCTCTCAAGACTTGAAGAAATCTTCATCCTCCTACAGCAAAGGTATGTCTACTCTCTTTTCTTTCTTCTCCATCTCTGATTTTCTTTCTTTAATCTGTTTTTGACTGAGATCAGGAAGAAGATGATGCACTCTTGCAACCATCCACTCCATGATCTCATCTTGTTCCTTGAGATCTATGATCATCATCATGATCTCAACCCCAGCCAGTTGGATTCTTGAAACCTTAACCCTAACCCTTGTATGATCTTTCTGGAAACCTTTTGTAACCTCCCATGTGAGGGAAACCTCATGGGCAATGTTTCTATTAACCTAAACCAGAATTTCTATGATTTCTTGTTATTTCTTGATAACAATCATTCCCTCTCTTTCCGTGATCATAACCTTCTCATGAGAGCCATAAAGGTTGAAACCCTAGTTTCTTGGGTCAAATCAAGAACCCAGCTTTTGACCATGACTTGATGATTTTATCTTCCTATATGATTCTAATACATCTTAGGAAGTTCCCCTTCGAATTTCGGATCAATCCGACTTCAAATGAAGAAGTTATGGCCAAAACAGTTTTCACTATCCCGTATTGACTCGATTGGTCGACTGATTGGTCGACTGGGTCAGTAGACCAAGGCAATCGACCAATCAAGTCAGTAGCTTCAATTTTTGCTCGATTTGATTCGTTTGCTCTCTGATCTTTTAGGTATCTTTCCTAATGTTATATCTATGATTATTAGGGGTTTATTTGCCATGTTTGGTGTCTCTCTCTTTGATCTTTGGATTATCTTCGGCGATAATCAGGTAAGGACAGTTAATTCCTTAACTACATAGATTGCTTGTTCTCTGGTTTCTACTTTATGAAACTATGAAATTACCTACTGTTATTGTATTTTAATTCTGATCTCCTCCTGTGGGAACAATAGCACTTATTTATATCATCTTTTCATTGTTTATGTTATATGAATTACTTATTACTGCTTAATCTGATGTTGCTTTTACATTCTCTTTTATATGATGAACTGCTGGTTGTGTATGTCATGACTGATCTGAGAATGTGGTTGCTTAAGTTTGGTTTGGGATTGGGAAGTGTCCTTTTGACACTTCTGTCCTTGGACATTATCGGAAATAGTATGGGATGTTTCCGGGGTTGCCCATCGACACTTTCCCGAATCAATGGTTGTCATACCTAGGGATGTCTAGTAGTGTTTGGCTAGGATATACCCCTGTTATATCAGACCAATTCGGAAGGGTATTGAGACTGAACGACCCGTGGTAGCAATGGGGATTCACGGGGACTCAAGACCGGTGAGTTGTATCCGTGAGAGGATGGGAATCACATTGTGGGGGCCATTTATTGGAGGGTTGCATATGGCTAGACTTGGGCTCATGGGCGCTCAAGACCGGTGAGTTATATCCGTGAGAGGACATGAGAGCTTCCCGTTTACCATATGTGGATAACCAATAGGGTTGATGAGTCCAGTGAGTAATATCCGTGACTCTAGTGGAAAGGATACCGGAAGGATCCCGAGAGGGGAGGAATGGAAGTATCTGGACCTGAGTTGATGTAACTGAGTAGATGACTTGCATTGGGCTAGGTTTTTCCCTGACATACGCCAATACTTATGCCAAATGGTTGTGAGAGAGTGTGTTGACTTAACCCCCTACCATGGTTTGTCCTGAGGGATGAAGGACCCATTACCAATCGGCTGCTCAAGACCGGTGAAATGATCCGTGAGAGAATCCAAGATATCTTAAATGGTTGAGGATGTGAGCGGACCTTCCCAAAGAAGTACGGTGCTATGACTTAAAGCATGTCTGCCATAGAGACCAGCATACATAGAGTTTTCAGATGCATACATACATCACTTGTTTCATATTGCATTGCATCTTGTTATGGTTTGCTTCCATGTTGTTTATGTTGTTATGGATTAACTTGCCTTACTGAGTTTCTTTCGAAACTCATTCCTTTTTTGTACAAACTGTTGTTAGACTTCTCTACAGGTTTGGATTTCTTTGACGGCCCGTATGAGGAAGCGCAAGGTGAAGAAGATGAAGACTGAAGGAGAAGAAGAGCTGATTGAAGATGTGGAATAGTTTTCTCTACATTCTTCTAGACTTATCTTTTACTTTACATGTATTAGCTTAGAGCTTTACTTAGATTTCGATCTACCTTCCGCATATGTTTGTGGAGTATATTTCCGCTATACTATATAGTTGTCTTTTGATTTGGTATCTTGTTAATTCCGCACTCTGATAATCTATAGTGATCCTTCTGAGATCCTTTCTTGACTTTTATTATAAATTACTTGAACATTATGATTTGTTCTTGCTTTTGATTATGTTATTGTGCGAAATGGATATGATCGTTCCTAAACTTGATCTTTAGGGTTGTGGATCACACTCTCGGGTATGCCAGTTAGGGTACCGGCTGGGAGGATGTGACAATGATTGATTCACCTCATGATCATTAACTACACATTTCCATGATTTATTGCTTACCAACTTGCTTTATTTACCAAAACTGAGATAAAGCTCATGATTAACCTAATCTATACCTTGCATATGTGTTCCATGTTACTTCTAAACGATTCCCTACCTAATCCCCCATGTTTTCCCCTAATTTGCATTGAGATGTAGCCAATGCCATGACCTACAACTCTTAACCTTAATATGTCGATTTGGGGATTTCCAAATGGACCATTGGATTATGAAAGTTTCTTGATAATTAGTGTCCCCATGTTGTGCTTAGACTATCCTCCAAGTTTCGTGTCAATCCGAGACCCAGAAGACCAAATCTGGGCAAGAATCCAAAAAGCCAGCTTGCTGTCCTGGAATTGATTTGGTCGATACTATTGGTTGATACTATCGACCAAATGTATCGACCAATAGAGTTGCTGTCAACAACTTTTGCCTAGTTCTGATTCGTTTGATCTCCAATTGTTCTGATTTCTTCTCTAACCTTTCATATATGCTTGTTTAGGACTTTAAGGCTATTTGGGCCACTTGCTTGTGATCTTGGACCATTCTCTTCTCCGATTCAAGGTAAGGATAGTTATCGATATAATTACCTAAGATGTGGAATTTTGACTTGGTATCCCTAACTTAGTAAATATAGTTTCTATTTCATATTCTTATCATGTTAGACTTGCTACATATATCTTTCAACAGTAGCTTTGTGTTTACATTATGTTATTTCAATGTCTTATCATGTTTATCAATTTCAATATATGATGACTTATGTCAATGTCATATCTTGTGAACTGATATGATGAACTTGGGCATGTGATTGCTTAAGTATAACTTGGGATTGAGGGGTACCCTACTGGTGCTTCTGTCCTTGGACATCGGAGGGAATAGTATGGGATGTTCTCCGAAGGTGTCCATCGACGCTTCCCGGGTTATTGAATGACATACATAGGACTTGTCTAGATGTATGGCTAATATGTCCCTATCATATCAGACCCGATTCGGAAGGGCATTGAGACCGAACAACCCGTGGTAGTAGTGTGGATTTGTGGGTGCTCAAGATCGGTACCCACTCCGTGAGGGGACATAAATTGCACTACGGTTACCCGAAAGGGGCCATGTATTGGTAGGGTTGCAAATGGCTAGACTTGGGCTCACAGGCACTCAAGACCGGTGAAATGATCCGTGAGAGGGATGTGAGAGCTTCCTGTTTACCATTTGTGGATGACCAATAGGGTTGATGAGTCCGGTGAGTAATATCCGTGACTCTAGTGTGAAGGATACCGGAAAGGATCCCGAGAGGGGAGGAATGGACGTATCTGGAACTGACATGATATGATTAAGTAGATGACTTGCATTGGGCTAGGCTATACCTTGACATGCGCCAATACTTAGAGCAAACGGTAATGTGAGAGAGTGGTGACCGAAACCCCCAACCATGGATTTATCCGAGAGGGATGCAGGACCCAATTTCCCCCGGTGATGAGTGACTGAGACTACCTAAAGAAGTATGGTGCTATGAATTAAAGCATGTCTACCATAGATGACCAGCATACTTAGAATAAAATCATATTGCATTATATGCCTCATATCATCTGCATCATGTTATGATTTTCTTGTGGTTTATGTGTGGTGGAATAACTTCCTTGCTGAGTTCTTTTGAACTCATTCCTTTTCTGTTGCAATATTTTGTTAGGCTATTCTACAGGTGATTACTTTGATGGCACCCTCCCTGAGGCGGACCCGGATACCTCATACTACTATCCGGAGACTAGCTACATTGAAGACTTCGGTGACCATACCGAAGAAGATCACCCGGCGTACCAGGGTTAGCCCTGGAGTTGTATGGGAGCAGTCATGTTGGATCTCCATGGTCCTCACCTTTGAAGAGGACATATCCATTGTGGAGGAGACTTATGAGTAGTTACCCCTTCTTTTTGTGACAATTAAACTTAGAAGAATTGTAATAGCTTTAACTTACCTTCATAACTTGAGACTTGTACTTAACTAAATTTTGACCTCACTTCCGCTTGGTGAAGGAGTGGATTCCGCCCACTGCCTTCTTAACTTATCTGATTTGATATTTATTTCCGCACTCTGATTATCCTTGATATCTTATTCCTGAATTCTATTTTATTGATTGTAGCTTAATATTGATTGTTCATGATTGTGTTATTGTCGATGTGGCTGATGTGGTCTCTGAACTATGGATCTTCGGGGCTGTGGATCACATCCCGGGTATGCCAGATAGGGTACCAGCTGGGTGGATGTGACAGTAAGTCTTCTTCATCTTCCTCTTTTGTTTTTTATGATTTGTATGATAACCAATAGGATTTTCTTCAAACACTTATACATCTGTTTCTTTTCATTTTCTTCTGCTTCTATTGGTACGTTTTTCTTTTTATTTTTCCATTGCAAACTCCTTCTACTTAGAGAATCATGGTTGTAGTGAGGAAAACCTCTAATGTTCTGAACCCCAAAGAAATGTAAGTGAAAGACCTTCTAGTTTTGCTTCTTCACTAGATACCAAAAATCTTAAAAACCCCGTGTGAAACCCAGCCCAAACCTAGCTAGGACACCCTCTCTATTTTGAGTGAAGAAGGGCTTATTTAATGTTTGACCTTGAAGTTGGACCTTGTTAATAGTGTTGCTATCTTTGAAAGTCTTAGGAAGTCATGTCAGACCTTTCCCTTAGGGTAGATCCAATGTCTCGAAGTGAAGGAAGAGGTCTCTGTCTGCCCTCTCTGTAGAAGACATGGTGTTTGACCCGAAACCCATGGTGTCACACCCCACCCGCCGGTCTCGGTTACCCACCTGATAACCCGTGGGAGTGATCCGTCACAGGATCCATGGTTTTAGTCTATCAACAATAATAAATACAAATAAAGACAATCAAGAGCAAGAATAGTTCAATTAATGAATCAAAGGATTACAGGAGTCCAAATACTCCAATAAAATAATCAATGAAAGAATAATAAATCAAAATGAATATGAGTTCAGCGGAAGCAATTTAAAAAGAGTTAAATTATTTTCTTTTCAGTTTCTTTTTCTAAAGCTATAAACTTAGACTCAAGTTTATCAAGATGAGGGGTCCTCCAATTCTCCTCTATACGGTGAGCAAACTATCTGGCAACTTGTCTCCTCCGCCCATCAGTGGGTGCGATAAGCGCATTCCATGCACTTGCAGGAGCTCCCGCACAGGCTATCTCCATTTCCCATTGTCGGTGCCACATCTTCATACGGGAAGGTTCCTTAATAGAAAACCAATCCATCTTCCGACACATTTCCTACATCTGCGCAGACTAATTAAACATATACAAATAAAGGAGTGAGTTCTAGAGAACTCAGTAAGAACAAACAATAATTCCCATCCATATGTCCAACAAATCAGAAATGCATATATGATATGTATGAGTGTAAAGTGTGAATGCCACTAGATCTAACTATGCAAGTCTCTAACAGTTGACATGCTTTAAGATATAATACTAGCCCTCCTCTGGGTAGGTCTAGTCACTCTGATCCGGCAAGGATTGGTTACCTCTGTAGGGATCCTGGGCAAAATGGAAAGTCCACACCTGGCTCTCAAACCATGGCCGGGGTTAAGTCAACACTCTCTCACCACGACCATTGGTAATGAGTACTGGCGCATGTCAGGGTTTCTAATCCAATGCAAGGTCATACAAGTAACACACTACATGAAGTCCAGATACATCCCCTATGGCGCCAACCAACTCGGTTCAGTATCTTTTGCAACTTAGGAATGAGAACCCTCACGGACTGGCTACCGCTATTGGACTTCATTCCATAACCCTATGGTCATCCACATATTGTTGGGGCGGAATGCTCTCATGACTCCTCACGACACCGGGTCCGTTCCTTGGACGTCCATGAGCCCAACCTTAACATATGCAACCCTACCATTTATATGACCAACAGTGGACCAACGTCACATCACTGTCATCACGGGTTACCCGGTTTCAATTCCCCTATTGAAAGGGTAGTAGCATGTGGGGTACCTAGCCATGCAACTCTAGACTCTACTTGAGAATGTCATCCAATAGTTATGACAGTGCTGGAGACCTTAGCAGGCATGTGTCCCATACCACAGCCTTCTGATATCCCAAGCTAAGATATCCCAATGGAATACCTCATCCATCAGAACCACATACTAACCATCATCAGTATATAACATTCATAACCATCATAGTATATCACATTCATAACCATCATAGTATAAGTAAAGACAGTGTAAACAACAGTCATATAACAAGATCAGCATATGAAACATGATTACAGCAGTATATAGAATAAAAGAACAGTGAAAGAAGACACTAGACTAGCATGTTCAAGCCAATTTATAAAGATAGGATTGTAAGTCCTTACCTGCATACAAGTAATTCGTCCGTAAAAAGAAATCCGTAAAAAATTATAAAACTTTATCTTCAAACAGAGGACACCTATACATAGGGTTACAATAAGGTATAAGTCAAATGAATCAAATCGGATCAAAACCAAAAGCCATTTGGTCACTATGTACCAGCCGGTTGCTCGTGCCGGTCGCTTAGGTTAAGCGACCGCCACTAGTGACCGCCCCAAAAACAGTAAGTTTCAGATCTGAAACTCAGGCTTTTGATCATCCGTTTTCAATCCGGATTTCAAGTGATCATAGTCTGAATCTCGAATCTAACACTCCTATAGCCAATGGGTGAAAGGAAACCTAACAATCATCATAAATGGATTACCCAGAAACCTTCCATTGATCAGATCACCCCTTTTCACGAAAGCAGGGTTTTGTTTTCGGATCTGATCTAACCAAGATCATCAAAAGGATAGACAATGCAATGGAAGGATCAAGAACAACCAAAGATGAACACTGAACTACCTTAATCATAGCAAGTGGTGAAACATAAGTGAACAGGGAATCACTTACCTCAACTGGATTGACTATGAATAACAGTAGAACCTTCTTGGACTCTAACAGCACTTCAGATCTGCTTTCGGAACTTCTCCGCAGCCGTTTAACCTCCAAAAATGGTAACCACGAATAAAATATTCGTAAAATAGGCGAGGGTTACTATTTATAGAAGTCTAGGGGCAAAATAGGGCAAAACCCCGCAACTAGAACCAGGCGGTCGCTTGGTTCAATCGACCGCCACTAGCAACCACCCCCATGTATTTTGCCATACAAGGGTGCTTTACTATGGGGTTGATGTCCAAGTACAACCTAGCCCTATAGAAGAGATGGGGGAGATCTTACCTTCATTCCAGACATCTCCAGACATCACTTGCCTTCCAGAAGTCCAACTATCAAGCAAGGCAGGCTCTTCAGTCAGAGAATCTAGATCCATGGGTTCAGGGTATGGATCATGGACTTCTATCCAGACACTCCACAAATTTACCCGACTAGACCTCCGGCTTCTTGGACCTACAATACGGATCCCAGGTTTGAAATACGGGGGTTGTTACACATGGAGTTTGATGATGGTGCTCCATACTTGGATGCATTGTCGGTGTTTGATAAGAAACTGTACCTTGAAGAAGGGGAGTTTAGTTGATGTACCTAATGCACTTCTGGACATGTTTTGAAGGTAATTCTCTGACCTAGACTAGTTGTTTGAGTTGTAGCAGAAAGCCCAAGTGAATTTGAGTTGACTGGCCATTCATTTCCCTGATCTAAGTTACTGTTCTTGCTTGGTCGACTGGCTGGTAGACTGGCTAGTCGACCAAGCAGTCTACCAACTGCATTTTAAGCCCGAGAATTTTGGGGTTTTTGGTCATTTTGGGTTCTACTTAAGTGGACTTTGTGGCTTTAACCTATTCCACTGCTAGAACTCTTTGAGAACATGGAGAGACTCCTCTTAGGCCCCTCCTTGGCATTGGTGAAGATCTTCTACAAGAATCATTGTCACATCCACCCAGCCGGTACCCTTTTTGGAATACTCGGGATGTGATCCACAGTCCAAGGATCAATGATCTGAGGTCCATGCCTCCCACATACACGGTAACTTAATCATGAACAGTAATAATCAATGGTAAAAACAGTTAATACTAAGTATCCTGAATAAGATAAGATTAAGTAAATCAGAGTGCGAAAGACAATAACATTAAAGTATAAGCATAATCATAAGGGTGAGAGAAGGTATGATAACCACTCTCTCAGAGCAGCGGAAAAGAAGTGTAATAACGTCAATTACATGTCTAACTGTCAAAAGATAATCTCAAAGATAAGTTAGTTACAAGACCAAAGGTTCCATAAATACACCAGGGGAATGGGGCACTATGCTAGGGTTTCTTCTATACTAATGGTAGTCTCCTCAACAGTACGGATGAAGTAAACCCAACACTGCCGCTCCCGCACAACTGTGGGGCTAACCCTGGTGTGGATAGTAATCCTCCTCAGCTCCAATATACGGATCCTCACCGATGCCACTACCCGGAGGGTAGTATGTGGAATCATAGTCCGCCTCAAAGGAGGTGCCATCGTAGTCTTCGGTACCTGGAATATAATCTAAAACACTCGCACAAAAAGGAATGAGTTCGAAGAACTCAGCAAGGAAGTTATTCCATAATTAGAAATCATACACATTCAGAACATATAATAATGCAATGTGATATGGAACATATGATGCAAATATGAGTCTAACTCTATGAATGCTAGTCTCTAGGGTAGACATGCTTTAAGTCATAGCACGGTACTTCTCTGGGTCGTCAGTCACTCTCCCATTTCCATATCTTGGGAATGCCCGGGGAAGATCGGTAAAGTCATCAAAAAGCCGTGGTAAGGGGATCGGTCACCGCTCTCTCACATCACCATTTGGTCAAGTACTGGCGCATGTCACAGTAAAGCCTAGCCCAATGCAAGTCATCTACTCAGTCGGTCAAGTCAGATTCAGATACGTCCATTCCTCGCCCCCGGCGATCCTTTCCAGTATCCTTCACACTAGAGTCAGCGAAATCCCGGATTTCAGACTCATCAACCCTATTGGTCATCCACATATAGTAAACGGGAAGCTCTCACGTCCTCTCATGGATTGGTTACCGGTCTTGAGCGCCCGTGAGCCCAAGTCTATCCATATGCAACTCTACCAATAAATGGCCCCTTTCAGGTATCCGTAGCATGGTTTATGTCCCCTACCGGATTGGTTACCGGCCTAGAGCGCCCATCCAACCATACACTACCACGGGTTGTTCGGTCTCAATGCCCTTCCGATTCGGGTCTGACATGACAAGGATAAACCTAGCCACCCAACTAGACAGTCCTATGTATATCATCCAATAACTCGGGAGAGTGTCGATAGGCACCATCGGAGAACATCCCATACTATTCCCTCCGATGCCCAAGGACAAGAGTGTCAGTAGGACACCCCCCAATCCCAAGTCATACGTAAGCAATCACATATCCAATCTCATCATTTCTCATGCATCCAATGCATATCCATAATAATAATCAAATCATGATATTGAAACGAATCATTATAAACATAAGCAATTCAAAATGATAAAGTAATACACAAGAGTATAAAGATTTAAATGCTACTGTTCTAACACATATGTAACAGTCTTATAATGATTGAAAGAAAATTAAGAGGTTTCATTCTTTAAATAAAACACCATTCAATATTTGATGACTTATATGTTTATAGAGATAACCATCTTTACCTTGGATGAATCGATGATGAATTGAGAATACCAAGAATAGTCCAATAGAATTGTTAAGGCCCTAAACAAACATCAATAATAAGTTAGAAAAGAAGTCGGGAAGATCGGATGTTAATTGGATCAAAATTGGCCAAGGTTGCTGTTTGCCAACATTTTGGTCGATGGTCTTTGGTCGATGGTATCGACCAAAAGGATCGACCAAAAGGATCGACCAAAATTTCCTTCGAGACGGAAATGTGGACTTTTGGGGGTTTTCATCCGAAATGAGTCTTCCGGTGTTCGGATCAATCTGGAACTTGGAGGCATACTTAACAATAGTAGTAGGACACTATAAATCAAGAAATTTACCCAATCCAATGGTCTAAACAAAAAGCCCCAATTTGAGCTATCAAGTTAAAGTGATAAACATCATGGCATGAGTTGGAATTGATTGCATTGATGAGGAATGGCATGTAATAGTTAGAGGAACTAATAGAAATTCGATTGGAATCATATGGCAATGTTAAACATGAACACAATACATCCTATAACTCAGTTTGGTACCAAATGGCATGATGCTAATAGATAAATCATAGAATACATATGCTAGGCATGAGGTAGAAGCATAGCATCAATGAATAGTTAAGGAAATCATGGATTGAACATGAGTAGACACTTGAAGTGGTGGTTGCAAGGTTGCAGCACCATTCCCAATGTCTCATCAGCAAGGTGGCAATAGAAAAGAGTAGAAAATGGTAGGGTAGAGAGTGGAATGATGATTCATACCTTAGTGTGGAAGATGAAGACAAGAATCAATGATAAACAAAGAGTTTTTGTGTCACGCCCTCCCAGCCGGTACCCTATCTGGCATACCCGAGAGTGTGATCCACAGCCCGAAGATCAGGTATCGAGTGATCAACCTCCCACATAAACAATAACATAATCATGAACAATCATAACAAGAGTGCGGAAGATAAATCATAGATCCAATAAAGAAAGAATGAATCATAAATGAATCAGAATAATAGATATAATCAGAGTATCAAACAGATAAGTAAAGTGAGGCAAAAATCCCACTTTACAACCAGCGGAAAAGTAGCTCTAAAGAATAAACTAGACAAAACCTAATCCCAGTAGCAAGTACATTGGGTAACTAAATTGTTCTCCACTTTATAGACAACATCCTTGTAAGTGTAAATCTCATAAATGGCACAAGGACGCTTCCACTCAATGGTCGGACTAAGCATCGTACGGAGCATAACCACTCGCGGGATCTTCAGAGTAATTGTGGTAACCGCAATCACCTTCCTGGAGATATGCCTCTTTGCCTTGCGCTTCTTCATAGGGACCGTCATAGTACTCAGTACTGCAGGATAGTCTAACAACATTGTACAATAAAGGAATGAGTTTCAAAGAAACTCAATAAGGCAGTTAAAATCCATAATAACATAAATGGCAGGATTCCAGAACAAACATAAATGCAATATGATATGAGACAAGCAATGAATGAATGAATCTAACTCTATGTATGCTGGTCTCTATTGGCAGACATGCTTTAAGTCATAGCACCGTACTTCTTTAGGAAAGTCCACTCACATCCTCAACCATTTAAGATATCTTGGATTCTCTCACGGATCATTTCACCGGTCTTGAGCAGCCGATTGGTAATGGGTCCTTCATCCCTCGGGACAAACCTTGGCAGGGGGTTAAGTCAACACACTCTCTCACAACCATTTGGTATAAGTACTGGCGCATGTCAGGGTAAAACCTAGCCAAATGCAAGTCTTCTACTTAGTTACATCAAGTCAGATCCAGATACGTCCATTCCTCGTCCCTGACGATCCTTTCCGGTATCCTTCACACTAGAGTCCTCATAGTCCCTGACTACGGACTCACCAACCCTATTGATCATCCACATATGGTAAACGGGAAGCTCTCACGTCCTCTCACGGGTTGGTTACCGGTCTTAAGCGCCCGTGAGCCCAAGTCTAACCATATGCAACCCTACCAATAAATGGCCCCCACAATGTGATTCCTGTCCTCTCACGGGTTGGTTACCGGTCTTGAGCGCCCATGAATCCCCATTGCTACCACGGGTCGTTCGGTCTCAATACCCCTCCGATTAGGGTCGACATAACAGGACATCCTAGCCAAACACTACTAGACAATCCTAGATATGTCATCCAACAGTTTAGGAAGGTGTCCAGAGGGCATCTCCGGAAACATCCCATAATATTCCCGTAGTAGTCCAAGAACGAAGTGTCAAAAGGACACCTCTCCTTTCCAAACCATACTTAAGCATACTCATGCATCAATTCATATCATCACATATATGGTAACTTCATATATGGAAAGAAATCAATAATTACAATCACTTTTATAACATTGGTAAGTAAATCATACATGAATCAATTTAATATGAATAAGTAATGCTACGTAATCAAAGTTATGCAACAGTAGTATATCATTGTAAGAATCTAATTTAGGAATCATATCTATGATATTCAAATATAGAAACTAGATTCATGCTATCTATGTAATTAAGGAAATAACCATCCTTACCTTTTATAACTCGCAAAGGAATCCTAAGAAATCAAGTAAGATCTCGGCAAACTTGAGAAGAAGGTCCTAAACAAGTATATACAACATATTAGGAAAGATCCCTAACAGAAAAGATACCAAAACATCCAACATAGACCAATTTTGGAGTTGCTGTACTCATTGGTCGAGTGGATTGGTCGACTGGTCCAATCGACCAATCGATCGACCAATGAAGACGATAGCCTAAAAAAACAGAGTTTTAAGATATGAAATCCGAATTTGGTGGTTCAAAAGGGTACTAATCAAGGGGTAGACTACATCAGTAGTATTCTAACATATAGGGGACCTCAAAACACTAATCCAATCAAGATATCAAGATCCAAATTAGGAAACAAAAAGTTACCATAATTAAATCAACCATGGATCTTGATGAATTTGAAATAGAAAACAAAGACAAGAACAATAGGAGGATGGATCATTGCTTCAGGTAAAGGTATCATGAAAACATACTTAGATCTTCATGGAATAAGGCTTAGAAGCATAAATCTAAATAAGGAAATAAAACCTACCATATATGTAACTACCATGCATCATGAAGAACACATAGTAAGGTAGAAGAGAACAACTAGAGATTTATAGATTATGGATCATGGAAGGAAAACACAGTAATTAACTACTAACATGATCAACATAGAAGATCCAAAGAGATCAGAATTCAGATTAGGAGTTTAACAAAGATTAGATCATGGTTTGATCATGATTCCTTCAAAAGCTTGCAATGATCATGATTAAGATCATTGTTCTAGCCTCAAATCCTTAGGATGATCATGAGAACATGTTCAGAGATGTTTGCAACAGAGAATGCAGCATCTCTTCTACTGTCTCAACTCAAAAAGGAAAGAAAAACAAAGATGGAGGAGAAGAAGAGAGAGTAGACATACCTTTTGATGCAAAAAGAAGAGTTTCGACGAAGATCCGTCAAGAAAACACCAAGGATGCAAGAGAGATGACTTGCAGAGGTCTTTGGTTCGTTCCAGAGAGTTTGGAGGCAGCAAATACGAAGTGGACTCGAGATTGGACTTAAATAGAGCAAGAACAACCTAATTGCCAAAGACAGCACTCATTGGTCGAGTGGATTGGTCGATCTGGTCCGATCGACCAATCGATCGACCAATCTTGACAAACAAGACCAAAACAGGGAATTGAAGGTCCAGATCAAATCCAATCCTAAAGGGGTTTTGCACACAAGTCAAGTGACTTACCTAATAGGTAGAAATGCCTTCAAACCAAGATAGAGAGCACTCCAAGTCCATCAACTAATCAGATCTTCATCAGGATTCAGTTTCCATAAATAGAACCTCAACATCAACTTTCATGGATTCAAAGCCAGACACCAAGTCCTCTACTGGGATGGCCCAAAGCTGACTTCTTACTTTACTTCGGGTCATCGGACCTACAAATAACAAGGTTTCCGGGTCAAGGTTAGGGCTGGGTTTTACATTTTGATGAGGTGCCCTTCACACTAACCAAGAAGCTGCTTTGGGAAGCTCTCCCCACGTTTCCAGGTGAGAAAATGATTGCAAAAGGGCTCAAGGCTTGAGGTTATAATAAATAGAAAAGGAATATTCCATGGAATCATTAACTTGGCAGACTGGGATATTTTGGTCGATGGTCCTTGGTCGATGGTATCGACCAAAAGGATCGACCAAAATATTTCCAGCAGAAAACTAAGGTTTAGAATAGCAACTTCAAGTAGGGATTTGAAAGGCTATACAAGGTCAAATTGAGTGAGTTTTTCTTCCACAATTCAATCAAGGAGTCTAGTTTCGGGGAATACCTTCGGATTGTGCACAGGAGGTCATTTGGTACATCAACTATATTAATTTTCTCCGATGCGCAGACTTTCCTTAAACACTTACAATGCATTTAAGCAAGGGGTATCATTGCCAATGTCCATGGGCTCAGTCTCCAAATCATGATCATCAATCAGAATGGTTCATAAATCTCTTCTTCCACCGCTTCGGGTCTTCGGACCTGAATACAACAGTGGATCCGGGTCAGGGTCAGGGTTAGAATAGGGATGGATATTACAATCATAGTCTCTCCTCTCAAACTCCTTCTACAAGGTATGTAATCTCTCATTCTCTCTCTAATCTACTCTCATCTCATCTTATTCTTGCTGTTGAGACTATGAAGATGGTGCTGCAACCTTGCAACCACCTCTTCTTTTGTTATCTCCTTGCATTTGTATAAACCCCTCTCATTCTATCAATGCTATTGTCACACCCCACCCGCCGGTCTAGGTTACCCGCCTGACAACCTGTGGGAGTGATCCGTCACAGGATCCACAGTTTTAGTCTATCAATAATAATAAATGCAAGTAAAGACAATCATGAGCAAGAATAAGTTCAATAATCAAATAAAAGGATTACATGAGTCCAAATACTACAATAAAATAATCAAGGAAAGGATAAATAATGAAAATGAGTTCAGCGGAAGCAATCAAAAAGAGTTATATGATTTTCTTTCCAGTTTCTTTCTCTAAAGCTAGATAATGTCTTTCATGAATTTCTAGAAATGGGGTCCTCCAGTCCTTCTCCATTCGGTGAGAAATCTGCCTGGCAGCCTGTCTCCTCCGCCCATCAATGGGTGCTATAAGCACATTCCATGCACTCACAGGAGCTCCCGCACAGGCTATCTGTAACATCCAGCCCAAAACCTAGCCCGGACACCCTTTTTATTTTGGGATAAAGAAAGACTTGTTTGATATTAGACCTTAAAGTTGGACTTTAGTTTCAATATTATTATCTTTGAAAACCTTAGGAAGCCATGTCAGACCTTTCCCTTAGGATAGATTTGTAATGTTTGGCCTTATCCTACCTTGGCCCGGCCCGGGACCTATTATGTTTGTAGGTCCGAAAACCCAAAGTGGGGGAAATGAGACTTGTGGACCCTTTTGGTTGATGTTTTGGTGTCGGAACCCAAGCCCTTGGACATTGATGATGATGCCCCTCACTTGAGAGCATTGTCAGTGTTAGTTTTGAATCTGCGCACCGAAGAGGGGTGAATTAGTTGAAATACCAAATGAACTTCTGTGCTCAATCCGAATATATTTCCTGAAACTAGACTTCTTGATGGACTTGTAGGAGAAAACCCCACTCAATTTGGCCCCATATAGCCCTCCAAATCCCTGTCTGAAGTTGCTGAACTGTGTCTGGCAAATCCTGCTTGCGCATCGAATAAGGTGAGCTTAGTTGGTGGACCTAATGACCTCACATTCTTGATCCAAAGGTATTTCTGGAAACTAGACTTCTTGATTGACTTTTAGGAGAAAACCTCACTCAATTTGACCTTGTATAGCCCTCCGAATCCCTATTCGAAGTTGCTGAACTATTTCTGGATTTTCTGCTGAAACCTGTTACCTGTTTTGGTCGATGCCATCGACCAAGGACCATCGACCAAAGTTGCCCAAAATCGAGATAAAGATGCTTTTTGGATATTCCTTCATCTATTTAAGTGAAACCTCGAACCTAGAACGATATTTCACTCATTTCAACACCTGAGAACGTGGGAAGGCTCTTCTTAGGCTCCTCCTTAGCTTGGGTGATGACCTTCTACAAGAATCCTTGTCTCTCTTCTCCAACTACCATCTTCTAAGGTATGATTCTCTCTCTTGCTCTCTATTCTACTCACTTCCCTTCTTCTTTTACTGATGAGACCGTGGCCAAGGTGCTGCAACCTTGCAAACACCTTGCCATGAACGTCTCTTCCCATTCATACTTGCTTTTCCTTCATTCTTGCTATGCTTCACTTGCATCTTGATCCTGACATATACATTACCATGATTCCTTGCTTAACAACTTGATTTCTTATACTAAACTGAGATGTGGAGTATGATTAGTCTAATCTCTGGCTTGCAAATGATTGTAATCACGTTCCTAACCTATTCCCCAACTAATTCTCTAGCTTCCCTTTCAATTACATCAATTTCTCATGAATGCTAGGATTCTTGTCTTTAGAACATAGGACCTCAATTTGGGGGTTTTCATTTGGACCATTGGATTGTGATAATACTTGCTAGGTAGTGTTCTTACATTGTTATTAATCATCCCTCCAAGTTTCAGATCGATCCGAACCCCGGAAGACCCATTTTGGACCAAAATCCCCAAAATCCACTATTCTGTCCCGAAGACAATTTTGGTCGATCCTTTTGGTCGATACCATCGACCAAGACCATCGACCAAGACCATCGACCAAACTTGTTGCTGACAGCAACCTTGCTCCATTTTGATCCGTTTGACATCCGATCTTCTCGACTTCTTCTCTAACTTATTATTGATGTTTGTTTAGGGTCTTAACAATTCTTTTGGACTAATTCTTGGTATTCTCAATTCATCATCAATTCAACCCAAGGTAAGGATGGTTATCTCCATAAACATATAGATCATCAACTTATGATTTATGTTCTTATTTATGAATAGAATCTCTTGATTTCTTTTAATCGTTATAAGACTGTGATATATGTGTTAGAACAGTAGTATTGAAATCTTTATAATCTTGTCATGTTACATTACTATTCTTGTTTACTTATGTCTATGATGATTCATTTCAATATCATGACTTAACTTGTATTATGAAGATGTATTGGATGCATGAGAAGTGATGAACTTGAATATGTGATTGCCTACGTATAACTTGGGATTGGGGAGTGTCCTATTGACGCTTCTGTCCTTGGGCACCGGAGGGAATAGTATGGGATGTTCTCCGAAGGTGCCTATCGACTCTTTCCCGGGTTATTGGATGACATACATAGGACTGTCTAGTGGTTTGGCTAGGATGTCCCTGTCGTATCAGACCCGAATCGGAAGGGCATTGAGACCAAACGACCCGTGGTAGCAGTGGGGATTTGTGGGCACTCAAGACCGGTAACCAACCCGTGAGAGGTCATAAATCTCATTGTGGGAACCATTTATTGGTAGGGTTGCAAATGGATAGACTTGGGCTCACGGGCGCTCAAGACCGGTAACCAACCCGTGAGAGGACGTGAGAGCTTCCCGTTTACTATTTGTGGATGACCAATAGGGTTGATGAGTCCGTAATCCGGGATTACGCTGACTCTAGTGAGAAGGATACCGGAAAGGATCGCCGGGGGCGAGGAATGGACGTATCTGGATCTGAGTTGATATGACTGAGTAGATGACTTGCATTGGGCTAGGCTTTACTGTGACATGCGCCAATACTTATACCAAATGGTGATGTGAGAGAGTGGTGACTAAATCCCCAACCATGGTTTTTTTGAGGACTTTATCGATATTCCCCGGGCATTCCCAAGATATGGAACGGGAGAGTGACAGACGACCCAGAGAAGTATGGTGCTATGACTTAAAGCATGTCTACCTTAGAGACCAGCATTCATAGAGTTAGAACCATACTTGCATCATGTGTTCCGTATCATATTGCATCATGTTATGGCTTGTATCATACGGTTTATATTTTATGGAATGACTACCTTGCTGAGTTCTTTCGAACTCACTCCTTTTTGCAACATATTTTGTTAGACTTTCCGGCAGGTACTACCACTGTTGACTGTGGCAGTCAACCCTCTGGAGGCCGAGTTGAAGACTTGTATCATACTGGTGGCGATGAACCAGTTGATAAAGATGAGTAGACCGAGATAGGGACTTGTTTGTTGCAGTTCAGTTTTATATTTGTGTGTTAGGGATGGGATGTCGCCTCATTCCCTTTTTAACCTTTTATTTGAATTGTCGGGACTATAGCTTAGTTGTTTCACTTGTTATTTGGTGAATCGGTCGTAATCTTTACTTTTAGTCGTTTCATCTTCCACTAATATTGTAGGATGGGTTTCCTCCCTCCATTTTACACTCGATTGTTTATACTAATGAAATCCTTTCTGCACTCTGATATTATTTGTGAAACCTTCTAAGATCTTTTCTAGACTTTCATTACTAAATTATTTGAATACAAGGAATTGTTCTTGCTTTTGATTATATTATTGTGCTAAGTGACTATGATCGTTCCTAAACTTGATCGCGGGACTGTAATTCACTCCCCGGGTAATCCAGATAGGGTATCCCCTTGGTGGATTTAGGGCGGGATGTGACACTATCTCCATTTTCCATTGCCGGTGCCACATCTTCTTCATACGGGAAGGTTCCTTCATGGGAAACCAATCCATCTTCTGGCGTAAATCCTCCATCTGTACAAGCTAATAAAACATAGACAAATAAAGGAAAGAGTTTTGGAGAACTCAGTAAGAACAAACAATGATTCCCATCCATTTGACAAACCAATCAGAAATGCATATATGATATGTATGAATGCAAAGTATGAATACCGCTAAGATCTAACCATGCAAGTCTCTAACAGTTGACATGCTTTAAGATATACACTATCCCTCCTTTGGGTAGATCTAGTCACTCTGATCCAGCAAGGACTGGTTACCTCTGTGAAATCCAGCCCAAACCTAGCCAGGACACCCTATCTGTTTTGGGTAAAGAAGGGTTAGTTTAAATGTTACACCTTAAAGTTGGACCTTGATTTGATCTTAGCTTGTTGCTTGTAGACCCTTTTGGTTGATGATTTGGTGTCGGAACCCAAGCCCATGGACATTGTCGATGATGCCCCTCACTTGAGAGCATTGTCAGTGTTAGTTTTGAATCTGCGCACCGAAGAGGGGTGAATTAGTTGAAATATCTAATGAACTCCTGTGCTCAGTCCGAAGGTATTTCCCAAAACTAGACTTCTTGATGGACTTGTAGGAGAAAACCTCACTCAATTTGACCCTGTATAGCCCTCCGAATCCCTGTTTGAACCTTGCTGTCCTGATTGGTCGACTCATTGGTCGATTGGACCAATTGACCAATCAATCGACCAATTGGTTCTGAATTTACCAATTTTGTCCTGTCTCCTCTATTTAAGTCTAATCTCGGGAATACTCCGCCTCATCTGCCTCCTAAGCCTCTGGAATGAGTTAGAACCCTAATCTAATCAATTCCCTTTCATTCCTTGGTGATCTCTCACAAGAGTTGAAGAAATCTTCATCCTCCTGCAGCAAAGGTATGTGTATACTCACTCTTTCTTCTATCTCTGATTTTCTTTCTTTAATTCTGTTCTTAGTTGAGATCAGGAAGAAGGTGCTGCACTCTTGCAACCATCCACTCCATGATCTCATCTTGTTCCTTGAGATCTATGATCATCATCATGATCTCAACCCCAGCCAGTTGAATTCTTGAAACCCTAATCTTGAAACCCTAAACTTTGAAACCCTAACCTTGTGTGGTCATCCGGAGAACCTTTGGTAACCTCCCATGTGAGGGAAACCTCATGGGTCATATTTATGTTAATCTAAATTTGACCTTCTATGATTTTCTTGTTTTAATTGGCCAATCATTAATTCCCTTACATTCTGTGATCTCAACCTTTTCCTGCGAGCCAAAAAGGGTGAAACCCTAACTTCTTGGATCAAACCAAGAACCCTTAGTTTGATCTTGTTAACATCCAATCAATGTGTTTTCCTTACTAGATCTGTAACCTTTCATATCCTAGTTATTTATCCTTAACCATACTATATTTTCTTCATGATCCATGTTTAACCTAATTAGGATTTCTAATTATTCTTTCTTCGTTCTTGTTCTTGATTGAGATCAGGAAAAACATGATGCATCCTTGCAACCATCTATTCCATGATCTCATTCTATTCTTCGAGATCTATGATCATCATCATGATCTTAACCCTAGCCAATAGATTCTTGAAACCCTAACCCTAACCCTTGAATGATCTTTCTGGAAACCCTTGGTAACCTCCCATGTGAGGGAAACCTCATGGGCAATGTTTCTATTAAACTAGATTTCCTATGATTTCTTGTTATTTTCTTGATAACAATCATTCCCTCTCATTCCGTGATCATAACCTTATTATGGGAACCATAAGGTTGAAACCCTAGTTTCTTGGGTCAAATCAAGAACCCATATCTTGACAATGACTTGATGATTTTATCTTCCCATATGATTCTAATACATCCGTGGAAGTTCCCCTTCGAATTTCTGATCAATCCGACTTCAAACGAAGAAGTTATGACCAGTCTAAATTCTGCAATTCCGTACTGACTCGATTGGTCGACTCATTGGTTGATTGGGCCAATTGACCAATCAATCAACCAATGAGTACAGCAACCTCTTTCTTGGTTTGTTTTGATTGTTTTGATATCTTTCCTTCTATGTACCTTTCCTAATATGTTGTGTACACTTGTTTAAGACTTTCTTCTCAGGTTTAGTCAAGGTCTTACTTGATTTACTAAGTTCCTATATGAGTTAGAAGGTAAGGACAGTTATTTCCTTAACTACATAGATTACTTGTTCTCTGGTTTCTACTTTGTGAAACTATGAGATTACCTACTGTTGTTGTACTTTAATTCTGATCTCCTACTGTGAGAACAGTAACACTTGTTTATATCATCTTTTTCATTATTCATGTTATATGAATTACTTATTACTGCTTAATCTGATTTTGCTTTTACATTCTCTTTTATATGATGAACTACTGGTTGTGTATGTCATGACTGATCTGAGAATGTGTTTGATTAAGTTTGGTTTGGGATTGGGAGGTGTCCTTTTGACACTTTTGTCCTTGGACATTATCGGAAATAGTATCGGATGTTTCCGGGGTTGCCCATCGACGCTTTCCCGAATCATTGGTTGTCATACCTAGGGATGTCTAGCAGTGTTTGGCTAGGTTATACCCCTGTTATATCAGACCCGATTCGGAAGGGTATTGAGACTGAACGACCCATGGTAGCAATGGGGATTCACGGGCACTCAAGACCGGTGAGTTATATCCGTGATAGGACGGGAATCACATTGTGGGGGCCATTTATTGGAGGGTTACATATGGCTGGACATGGGCTTATGGGAGCTCGAGACCGGTGAGTTATATCCGTGAGAGGACATGAGAGCTTCCCGTTTACCATATGTGGATAACCAATAGGGTTGATGAGTCCATAGTCCTGGACTATTAGGACTCTAGTGGAAAGGATACCAGAAAGGATTGCCCGGGGCGAAGAATGAAGGTATCTGGACCTGAGTTGATGTAACTGAGTAGATGACTTGCATTGGGCTAGGCTTTACCCTGACATGCGCCGGTACTTATGCCAAATGGTTATGAGAGAGAGTGTTGACTTAACCCCTGCCATGGTTTGTCTTAAGGGATGCTGGACCCACTACCAACAGGAGCCGTATGCGTGACCTACCCAAAGAAGTACGGTGCTATGACTTAAAGCATGTCTGCCATAGAGACCAGCATACATAGAGTTTAGATGCATTCATACATTATCGGTTTCATATTGCATTGCATCTTGTTATGTTTTGCCACATGTTATTTATGTTATTATGGATTAACTTGCCTTACTGAGTTTCTTTCGAAACTCATTCCTTTTTGTACAATCTGTTGTTAGACTTCCCTACAGGTTCGGATTTCTTTGACAGTCCATATAAGGAAGCGCAAGGTGAAGAAGATGAAGACTGAAGGAGAAGAAGAGCTGACTGAAGATGTGGAATAGTTTTCTCTACATTCTTCTAGACTTATCTTTTACTTTACTTGTATTAGCTTAGAGCTTTATTTAGATTTCGATCTACCTTCCGCATGTGTTTGTAGGGTATATTTCCGTTATACTCTACAGTTGTCTTATGATTTGGTATCTTGTTATTCCGTACTCTGATATTCTATAGTGATCCTTCTGAGATCCTTTCTTGACTTTTATTATAAATTACTTGAACATTATGATTTGTTCTTGCTTTTGATTATGTTATTGTGCGAAATGGATATGATCGTTCCTAAACTTGATCTTTAGGGCTGTGGATCACACTCTTGGGTATGCCAGTTAGGGTGCCGGCTGGGAGGATGTGACAACCTCTGTAGGGATCCTGGGTAAAATGGAAAGTCCACACCTGGCTCTCAAACCATGGCTGGGGTTAAGTCAACACTCTCTCACCACGACCATTGGCATGAGTACTGGTGCATGTCGGGGTTTCTAATCCAATGCAAGTCATAATGGTAACATACTACATGAAGTCTAGATACATCCCGTATGGCACCAACCAACTCGGTTCAGTATCCTTCGCAACCTAGGAATGAGAACCCTCACGGACTGGCTACCGCTATTGGACTCCATTCCATAACCCTATGGTCATCCACATATTGTTGGGGCAGAATGCTCTCATGACTCCTCACGACACCTGGTCCGTTCCTTGGACGTCTATGAGCCCAACCCTAACATATGCAACCCTACCATTTATATGACCAATAGTGGACCATCGTCACATCACTGCCGTCATGGGTCATCCGGCTTCAATTCCCCTACCGAAAGGGTAGTAGCATGTGGGGTACCTAGCCATGCAACTCTAGACTATACCTAGGTATGTCATCTAGTAGTTATGATAGTGCTAGAGACATCAGCGAGCATGTGTCCCATACCACACCCCTCTGATATCCCAAGCTAAGATATCCCATTGGAATACCCCTTCCATCAAAACCACAAACCATCAACCATTATCATATCATATTCATAATCAACAAAGTATATTTGAAATCCAGCCCTATCCTAACCCTGACCTTGACCTGGAAACGCGGTTGTTTGTATGTCCGAAGACCCGGAGCAAAGGAAGAAGCCAACAATGGGCCATCTCAGTAGAAGAAATGGTGTTTGACCCAGAATCCATGGAGATTGATGATGGAGTTCCATACTTGGAAGTCTGTGCAGATCTGGAAAGAAAGCTACATCTTGACGAAGGTGAGTCTAATTGATGGACTTGAAGTATAGTTAGACATGATTCGAAGGCATTTTTCTATACTAGATAAGTCATATGTTGTGTTGGGAGAAGCCCATGAGGTTTGGACTTGAGTTGGGCCTCCAATTCCCTGTTTGGGCCTTGCTGAACAGCTTGGTCGATTGGTTGGTCGACTTGGCCAATCGACCAAGCAGTCAACCAACAGGGTGTTAAATCCGAGAAAATCCAAAATTAAGGTTTTTCACTTTCTATTTAAGTAAACTTTGTGTTTCTTAGTATCCTTTGCCTCCAAAACTCTTTGAGAACGTGGGAAGACTCTTTCAAAGCTCTCTCTGGTGATTTCGAAGGATCTTTGCTAGATCTAAAGTTTCTCATCTCCAATCTGTCAATCTAAGGTTAGTGATCTCTTCTGTGTTGTGAATTATTCTTCTACGATCTTATTCTTGATTGAGATTGGGAAGAAGATGCTGCATCCTTGCAACCATCTCTTCCATGATCTCCTTCTATTCTTAAGGGTTTATGATCATCATAGTGACCTCAACCTTAATCCTTGTAAGACCCTTTTGAAACCCTAATTTTACCCTTTTGATTCACTTTCTTAACATGATTGAATCCAATTCTCATGACGAACTTGTGTTTGATTTTGATTTCCTTCTTCTAGGATGAGATTTGATCATCCTTAGTCTTTTATGTGATTTCATAGTATATTTTTCATCGAATTCTAAGGTTTTCACCCAATTGGGGAAACCATGATTTCAAATTGGAAGGTAGTGTTTTTAATTCATTAGTAAGGCCTAATCTATACTCCTTTAGTGTTAGAATACTATTCTAAAGGTTTCCTCCAAGTTTCGTGAAGTTTCAAATCTTCTAGATTGAGTTTCGGATAAAAATCCACTGATTTGCTTCATACTGACTCAGTTGGTCGACTGGGTCAGTTGACCAACCAATCGACCAAGCAAGTCAGTAGCTCTGTTTTTCGCTCAGTTTGATTCATTCGCTCTCCAATCTTTTAGGCCTCTTTCCTAATGTTGTATCTATGATTGTTAGGGGTTTATTTGCTAGGTTTGGAACCTCTCTCTTTGATCTTTGGATAATCATCATGGATTTGCTACTGATATTGTACTTTCTATTTAGGATGTACTGCTATAAGTACAATAGTACCTTACTTGTGAAATCCAGCCCAAACCTAGCTAGGGCACCCTATCTGTTTTGGGTAAAGAAGGGTTAGTTTAAATGTTACACCTTAAAGTTGGACCTTGATTTGATCTTAGCTTGTTTCTTGTAGACCCTTTTGGTTGATGATTTGGTGTCGGAACCCAAGCCCATGGACATTAACGATGATGCCCCTCACTTGAGAGCATTGTCAGTGTTAGTTTTGAATCTGCGCACCGAAGATGGGTGAATTAGTTGAAATACCTAATGAACTCCTGTGCCCAATATGAATATATTTCCCGAAACTAGACTTCTTGATGGACTTGTATGAGAAAATCCCACTCAATTTGACCCCATATAACCTTCCAAATCCCTGTCCGAAGTTGCTGAACAATGTCTGGCAAATCCTGCTTGCACATCGAAGAAGGTGAGCCTAGTTGATGGACCTAATGAACTCCCATGCTTGATCTGAAAGTATTTCTGGAAACTAGACTTCTTGATTGACTCGTAGAAGAAAACCTCACTCAATTTGACCCTGTATAGCCCTCTGAATCCTTGTTTGAACCTTGCTGTCCTGATTGGTATACTCATTGGTCGATGGACCAGGTAGACCAATCCAATCGACCAATGAGTTCTGTTTTTGCTAATTAGGTCGTGGCTGCTCTATTTAAGTCCAAATATCAGGATTACTTCGCCTCCTATGCCTCCTAAGCCTCTGGAACGAGTTAGAACCCTAATCTAATCAATTCCCTTGCATTCCTTGGTGATCTCTCACAAGAGTTGAAGAAATCTTCATCCTTCTGCAGCAAAGGTATGTGTATACTCACTCTTTCTTCTATCTCTGATTTTCTTTCTTTAATTCTATTCTTAGTTGAGATCAGGAAGAAGATGCTGCACTCTTGCAACCATCCACTCCATGATCTCATCTTGTTCCTTGAGATCTATGATCATCATCATGATCTCAACCCCAGCCAGTTGAATTCTTGAAACCCTAATCTTGAAACCCTAACCCTTGAAACCCTAACTTTGTGTGGTTATCATGAGAACCTTTTTGGTAACCCCCATATGAGGGAAACCTCATGGGTAATGTGGAGGTTGGTCTAAATTCAATATTCTTTAATTCTTCTTGTTGTAATTGGCCTATCATCAATTCCCTCCCTCCTGCGATCTCAACCTTTTCCTGCGTGCCAAAAAGGGTGAAACCCTAACTTCTTGGATCAAACCAAGAAGCCTTAGTTTGATCTTGTTAACCTCCAATCAATGTGTTTTCTTTACTAAATTGTAACCTATCATCATCTTTAATTCTTTATCTTTGATCATAATATATTTTCTTCATGATCCATGTTTAACCTAATAAGGATTTCTAAATTATTCTTTCTTCGTTCTTGTTCTTGATTGAGATCAGGAAGAAGATGCTGCAATATTGCAACCATCTATTCCATGATCTCATTCCATCCTTTGAGATCTATGATCATCGTCATGATCTCAACCCTAGCCAAAAGGGAGAGATTTTGAGGGGAAATTCTTGGGTAACCCTCTTGAGAGGTTAACCAATTTGGGAACCCTTTTATTTCTGTTAATTCATTGGACCCTCCCCAAAACCTTTCTTGATTGTAAATTCTTTGCCCTAGGGTGAATCTTTATTCTCCCTAGTCTTTTCGTGGGATACATGGATCCTTGTTAGTAAATCCTTAATCGTATGATTAGAATTTCTTTCCTTTCACTTTAATTGAGAACCTTATTTTCTCTCATTGGTAGACCCTTCCTAATTCCATTCTTGATTTTGAAATACTAATGAGATGTTCCTTTATCTATATTGGGTTGTTTTTGTGAGAGTTAATTATGGGTAACTCTCATGGGAGGTAACCAACTCTTATGAGAGGTAATCATACCTAAGACCGTAATGTTCTTTTATCTGTTGGAAACTTCCCAACACCTTTTCTGATTGTGCATTCTTTGTTTCTCTTTCCCTAGGGTGAATCTTGATTACCCTAGCCTTTCCATGAGAGCCATCGGTTATGTATGATGAAACCCTAACCCCTTTGTTATAGACCTTTTGAGATTGATTTTCGGACTAAGATCTCCCCCATGTCTTCATTAGGGTTAGGTTGTACTTGGTCATCAACCTCATGGGCAATGTTTTTATTAACCTAAACTAGATTTCCTATGATTTCTTGTTATTTTCTTGATAACAATCATTCCCTCTCTTTCCGTGATCATAACCTTTTTATGGGAACCATAAGGTTGAAACCCTAGTTTTTTGGGTCAAATCAAGAACCCATTTTTTGACCATGACTTGATGATTTTATCTTCCCATATGATTCTAATACATCCTAGGGAGTTCCCCTTCGAATTTTGGATCAATCCGACTTCAAACGAAGAAGTTATGGCCAAAATAGTTTTCACTATTCCGTACTGACTCGATTGGTCGACTGGGTCAGTAGACCAAGGCACTCGAACAATGAAGTCAGTAGCTTCAATTTTCGCTCAGTTTGATTCGTTTGCTCTCTGATCTTTTAGGCATCTTTCCTAATGTTATATCTATGATTGTTAGGGGTTTATTTGCTAAGTTTGGAGCCTCTCTCTTTGATCTTTGGATTATCTTCGGCGATAATCAAGGTAAGGACAATTGATTCCTTAACTGCATTGATTGCTTGCTCTCTGGTTTGTACTTATGAAACTATGAGATTACCTACTGTTGTTGTACTTTAATTCTGATCTCCTACTGTGGGAACAGTAGCACTTGTTTATATTGTCTTTTTATTATTCATGATATATGAATTACTTATTATTGCCTAATTTGATTTTTGCTTTTACATTCTCTTGTATATGATTAATGTAAAAGCAAAAATCAAATTAGGCAATAATAAGACCGGTGAGTTGTATCCGTGAGAGGACGGGAATCACATTGTGGGGGCCATTTATTGGAGGGTTGCATATGGCTAGACTTGGGCTAATGGGCACTCGAGACCGGTGAGTTATATCCGTGAGAGGACATGAGAGCTTCTCGTTTACCATATGTGGATAACCAATAGGGTTGATGATTCCTTGAGTAATATCCGTGACTCTAGTGGAAAGGATACCGGAAAGGATCCTGAGAGGGGAGGAATGGAAGTATCTTGACCTGACTTGATGTAACTGAGTAGATGACTTGCATTGGGCTAGGCTTTTCCCTGACATGCACCTGTACTTATGCCAAATAGTTGTGAGAGAGTGTGTTGACTTAACCCCTACCATGGTTTGTCCGAGAGGGATGCCTGGACCCATTACCAACAGGAGCCGTATGCGTGACCTACCCAAAGAAGTACGGTGCTATGACTTAAAGCATGTCTACCATAGAGACCAGCATACATAGAGTTTAGATGCATACATACATTACTTGTTTCATATTGCATTGCATTTTGTTATGGTTTGCTTCCATGTTATTTATGTTGTTATGGATTAACTTGCCTTACTGAGTTTCTTTCGAAACTCATCCCTTTTTTTTGTACAATCTGTTGTTAGACTTCTCTACAGGTTCGGATTTCTTTGTCGGTACGTATGAGGAAGCACAAGGTGAAAAAGATGAAGACTGAAGAGCAAGAAGAGCTGACTGAAGATGTGGATTAGATTTCTTTTGTTTCTTCTAGACTTATCTTTTACTTTACTTGTATTAGCTTAGAGCTTTACTTGGATTTCGATCTACCTTCCGCATGTGTTTGTAGGGTATATTTCCGCTATACTCTACAGTTGTCTTTTGATTTGGTATCTTGTTATTCCGCACTCTGATATTCTCTAGTGATACTTCTGAGATCCTTTCTTGACTTTTATTATAAATTACTTGAACATTATGATTTGTTCTTGCTTTTGATTATGTTATTGTGCGAAATGGATATGATTGTTCCTAAACTTGATCTTTAGGGCTATGGATCACACTCTCGGGTATGCCAGTTAGGGTACCGGCTGGGAGGATGTGACATTACTTATGTTGTCTTTTCCTTATTCAAGTATATATGCATGCCTACTCATGTATGTTGTTAATGAACTGATCATGCTTTTATATTCTTTTATGTGATGATATGTCAATTATGTATGATGTGACTGATCTGAGAATGTGATTGATTAGGTATGATTAGGGATTAGGGAATGTCCTTTTGACATTTCTGTCCTTGGGTATCAGAGGGAATAGTATGGGATGTTCTCTGAAGATGCCCATCGACGCTTTCCTGGATTATTTGATGTCATACCTAGGGCTGTCTAGCAGTGTTTGGCTAGGATGTCCCCGTTATATCAGACCCGATTCGAAAGGGTATAGAGACCGAACGACCCGTGGTAGCAATGGGGATTCATGGGCGCTCAAGACCGGTAACCAACCCATGAGAGGACACGAATCACATTGTGGGGGCCATTTATTGGTAGGGTTGCATATAGTAGACTTGGGCTCATGGGTGCTCAAGACCGGTACCCAACTCGTGAGGGGACATGAGAGCTTCCCGTCTATTATATATGGATGATCAATAGGGTTGATGAGTCCGTAGTCAAGGACTATGCTGACTCTAGGGTGAAGGATACCAGAAAGGATCGCCAGGGGCGAGGAATGGACGTATTTGGAACTGAGTTGATATGAATGAGTAGATGACATGCATTGGGCTAGGCTTTACCTTTACATGTGCCAGTACTTAGACCAATGGTGATGTGAGAAAGCAGTGACCTAACCCCTAGCCATGGATTATCCCGAGGGATGGAGGACCCACTACCAACTAGCGTTGTGAGATGAGACCTTCCTAAAGAAGTACGGGGCTATGACTTAAAGCATGTCTGCCTATAGAGACCAACATACATAGAGTTTAGATGCATACATACATTGTCTGATTCATATTGCATTGCATATTGTTATGTTCTGCAGCATGTTATTTATGTTGTTATGATTAACTTGCCTTACTGAGTTCATTCAAACTCAGTCCTTTTTGTGCAACCTCTTGTGTTATATTCCTCTAAGGTATTGATTACTATGAAGGGCAATATGAAGAAGCACCAGTTGAAGAAGCGTACTACACGCAAGGTGTTGGCTACAATGAAGATCACATTGATGATCCTATGTTTGGTCACGTTGCGTACTATGATTAGACCTAATGTGGTGTGGGACGTCTTAGTTGGATTGATGAAGTCCACTATTTTGAAGACATTATCTATATAGTAGAAGACTCTTAGTTTAGTTTGATTTCCATTCCTTTACTTTCTTTTAAGAACATTTGTATTCTTTTAGACTTACGTGCTACATTTCCATTGTAACTGTGGAGTGAGAATCTGCCTCACTCTACTCCTTTTTGATGTTTACATCTGGTATCATTTTCTACACTCTGATTATACTGTCATTCTTTTCCTTATTAGGATCTCTTATTTATAATATTATACTTTGATTATATCTGTTCATGATTATGTTATTGCCTATGTGGGAGGATGATTTCCTCGATATTTGATCTTCGGGGCTGTGAATCACACACTCGGGTATGCCAGATAGGGTACCGGCTAGGTGGATGTGACAGAGTGGTATCAGAACCCAAAGTTCAAGGAAATCCTAACCACAGAAAACAATAACGGAACATTCCTGAGTGATCTAAAAATGACTCAATTATTCTTAGAAGTGAATAATAGAACACTTGGACTAGAAATTTAATAAATGAAGCATAATTTGTTATTTGAATAATACACATATTGCATCATGTTATGTTATGTGATCATGTTATTTATGTTATTGTGGATTTAACTTGCCTTACTGAGTTTCTTTGAAACTCACTCCTTTTGTAGAATATCTTTTGTTAGACTTCTCTACAGGTTCTGAACACTATGACGGTCCATATGAGGAAGTGCAAGGTGAAGAGGTATACTTCACGCAGGGTAATAGCAGTTACGACGATTACGGTGAAGATCCCTCGTGTGATCATGCTTCGTACTATGATTAGCCCGACCGTGGAGTGGAAGCGCCCGTGCCTAATTTCAGAAGTCTACACTTATAAAGATATTCTTTATAAAGTTGAAAACTCTTTGGTTTAGTTTTGTTTACTTTCTCTTTTGGGAACAGTTGTACCTTTTTCCTTTCATTTGAGCTACTTTCCGCTGCACTTGTGGAGTGAGACTCTGCCTCACTCTACTTCTTTTGATTAGATACTTATCCGTAATCTTTTGCACTCTGATATTATATAATCTTGTTCTTTCCTTATTTAGATTTCTTGATTATTATTATTACACTTTGATTTTATCTGTTACACTTTGATTTTATCTGTTCATGATTATGTTATTGCTTATGTGGGAGGATGATTTCCTCGATACTTGATCTTCGTGGCTGTGGATCACACACCGGGTATGCCCAGATAGGGTACCGGATGGGTGGATGTGACAGTTTAGGTTTTACTTATTTGGGCCAGCATAGTCAGTCTGGCGGGGTTAGACCTGCAGGAGTTGTTTATCCTTCTAGGCCTGAGATTGCTAATCCTAGACCTACATTTCAGAGACCTCTTGCTGTAGCGACTTCAGTTGGACAGAAGGACTCTAGTTGTTTCTTTTGCAAGCAGACCGGTCATTATGCTTGTTTTTGTCTGAAGAAGCCTACTCAGCTTGTTGCCCCTGCCTTCCCTCTGGCAGAGTGTTCAGCATGTTTGGTGTTGAATAGAATTCATTTCATGAAGTTGTAATAGGTACATTGTTAGTTGCTTCATTTCCAGCATTTGTTTTGTTTGATACGGGTGCATCTCATTCATTCATCTCATCTACATTTGCTTTGAAGACTAACCTAACACCCAGGTGTTTATCTAGTTGTTTGATGATTAGTACCCCTGTTGGGTCTATTGTAAAGCTAGATAGAGTGTTAGAAGAATGTCCTGTGTTGGTTTGTTGAAAGATTTTTAAGGCGAACTTAGTGTTGTTTGATATGAAGGATTTTGATGTAATTTTGGGAATTGAATGGCTGACATCTCACAATGCTGTGATCTCGTGTTCTTCAAAAAGAATTCAGTTTCCAGTTAGTGAGAATTCAGTTTTTGAGTTCCAAGGAGAAAAAGAAGGATTAGTAAGAAGACTTTAACTGCATTGATGCAAGTCTGTGCATTAGTGGAAAGTGCTTCACCTGGAAGCAAGGTCAAGGAGAGAAAGAAGCTTGAAGAAGTCAAAGATGCTTGTGATTTTTCTGATGTGTTTCTAGATGACCTGTCAAGACTGCCCCCTGATAGAGAAGTTGAGTTTTCCATTGACTTAACTCTAGGAGCTGCTTTGGTATCTAAAGCTCCATATAGAATGGCGCCTACCGAGTTAGAAGAGTTGCAAACACAACTGAATGAGCTCTTAGAGAGAGGTTTTGTACAGCCTAGTGTATCACCTTGGGGAGCTCCAGTCTTGTTTGTGAAGAAGAAGGACGGTAGCATGCATCTATGCATTGATTACCGGGAGTTGAACAAGTTGACAGTCAAGAATAGATATCCGCTGCCCCGTATTGATGATCTTTTCGATCAGTTGAAAGGTGCAGCCGTGTTCTCGAAGATTGATTTGAGGTCTCGATATCATCAGTTGAAGGTGGAGTCAAGTGATATTTTCAAGACAGCGTTTAGAACAAGATATGGACATTATGAGTTTAGAGTTATGCCTTTTGGTTTAACTAATGCTCCTATTGTGTTCATGGATCTCATGAACCGAGTATTTCATGATGTGCTTGATAAGTTTGTGATCGTCTTCATTGATGACATCTTGATCTATTTGAAGAATGAAGAAGTGCATATGAAACACTTAAATTTCACATTGCAAAGGTTGAGAGAAAAGAAGCTCTATGCTAAGTTTAGCAAGTGTGACTTTTGGCTCTCAAGGGTTGTAATATCCAGCCCTATTCTAACCTTGACCCTAACCCGGATCCACTGTTGTTTTTAGGTCCGAAGACCCAAAGCGGTGGTAGAAGAGACTTGTGGACCCTTTTGATTGATGACTATGAGTCGGAGACCGAGCCCATGGACATTGACGATGATACCCCTTGCTTGAGTACATTATCGATGTTTCATGAAAGTCTGCGCATTGGAGAAGATTGATTTAGTTGAAGTACATAATGACCTCTCGTACACAATCCGAAGGTATTCCCTGAAACTAGACTTCTTGATTGAATTGTAGAAGAAAACCCCATTCAATTTGACCTTGTATAGCCCTCCAAATCCCTGCTTGAAGTTGCTGAACTATACCTGTTTTTCTGCTGAGAAATATTTTGGTCGATCCTCTTTGGTCGATCCCATCGACCAAGGACCATCGACCATCGACCAAAGTTTCCCAATCAGCCAAGTTAATGATTCTTTGGAATATTCCTTAATCTATTTATACTAGCCTTGTGTTTTGAGCCCTATTGCAATCATTTTCACTCCTGAGAACGTGGGGGGAGCTTCCCAAAGCAATTCCTAGGCATATGTGAAGGATACTCCACCAAAACTCATTGTTAATCATTGTTTCTTGTCTCCATCTACAACTACAAGGTATGATTCATCATTCCACTCTTTTCTCTACCTTTTTCTATTCTTTTCTTTCCCTCTTTTGCTGTTGAGACCTTGGAGATGGTGCTGCAACCTTGCAACCATCACTCCAAGTGTCCACTCTTACTTAACCTATGATCCTCTTAGCTATCTATTGATGCTATGTCCCCATCTCAAGCCTAGCATATGTATTCTTTGATTTTCCTCTTAACATCATGCCATTTTGTACAAAACTGAGTTGTATGGTATGCTATGTACATGTTTATCACTAGCATATGATTCTAATCGAATTTCTATAAGTTCCCCTAGCTAATGCATGCCTTTTCAATGCCAATGCAATCAATTCCAATTCATGCTATGATGCTTGTCTCTTGAACTTGATAGCTCAATTTGGGGCTTTTTATTTAGACCATTGGATTATGTTAATTTCTTGATTTGTAGTGTTGTCATACTATTATTAAGCATTCTTCCAAGTTCCGGATCGATCTGAACCCCGGAAAACCAATTTCGGATCAAAACCCCCAAAATCCACTATTCTGTCCCGAAGAAGTTTTGGTCGATCCTCTTTGGTCGATGCCATCGACCAAAGTTGTTGCTGACAGCAACCTTAGCCAGTTTTGACCTGTTTAACATCCGATCTTCCCGATTTCTTCTCTAACTTATTATTGATGTTTGTTTAGGGTCTTAACATTTCTTTTGGACCATTTCTTGGTAATCCTCAATTCATCATCAACTCAACCTAAGGTAAGGATGATTATCTCCATAAACATATAGGCCATAAACTTATGACTTGTGCTTATACTTAAAGAACATGGTCTCTTGACTTCTTTTAATTATTATAAGACTGTTATACATGTGTTAGGACAGTAGTATTTCGATTCATATACTCTTGTCACATTAATTTATGATTCTTGATTACTTGTGTCTATGATGAATCATTTCAATATTGTGTTTTAACTTTTATTATGAAGATGTATTGAATGCAAGAGAAATGATGAACTTGATTATTTGATTGCCTACGTATAACTTGGGATTGGGGAGTGTCCTATTGACACTTCTGTCCTTGGGCATCAGAGGGAATAGTATGGGATGTTCTCCGAAGGTGCCTATCGACACTTCCGCGAGTTATTGGATGACATACATAGGATTGTCTAGTTGTGTGGCTAGGATTGTCCTTGTCGTGTCAGACTCGAATCGGAAGGGCATTGAGACCTAACAACCTATGGTAGTGTATGGTTTGATGGGCGCTCTAGGCCGGTAACCAATCCGGTAGGGGACATAAACCATGCTACGGATACCCGAAAGGGGCCATTTATTGGTAGGGTTGCAAATAGCTAGACTTGGGATCACGGGAGCCCAAGATCGGTAACCAATCCGTGAGAGGACGTGAGAGCTTCCCGTTTACTATTTGTGGATGACCAATAGGGTTGATGAGTCCGTAATCTGGGATTATGTTGACTCTAGTGTGAAGGATACTGGAAAGGATCGCCAGGGGCGAGGAATGGACGTATCTGGATCAGACTTGATACGACTGAGTAGATGACTTGCAATGGGCTAGGCTTTACTGTGACATGCGCCAATACTTATACCAAATGGTGATGTGAGAGAGCGGTGACCGATTCCCCTACCATGGTTTGAGATGACTTTACCCAATTACCACGGCATTCCCAAGATACGGAATAGGTTGAGGGAGAATGACTGACAACCCAAAGAAGTATGGTGCTATGACTTAAAGCATGTCTACCATAGAGACTGTCATTCATAGAGTTAGAATCATATTCGCATCATATGTTTCATATCACATTGCATTTATGTTATGTTTTGTATATGTATGATTTTAAATTATGGAATAACTACCTTGCTGAGTTCTTCGAACTCGTTCCTTTTGTACAAAGTTTTTAGACTATCCTACAGGTATCGAAGATTCTGATGGCGCCTTCTTCGAGACGGACTTTGATCCCGCATACTACTCTCCGGGTGGTAACTTCAGTGAAGATCAGAGTTTTGGTGCCGAAGAGGATTACTCTTCGTACCAGGGTTAGCCCCACGATAGTGCAGGAGCGGCAAAGCTGGGCTTTCTTCATCCACACCTATGAGGAGACGATCATTAGGATAGAAGAAACCCTAGTCTAGTGCCCCATTTCCCTGGTTTATTATGGAACAATTGGTTATGTAATTAACTTCCTTTGAATTATATTTTGAAACATGGGATTGTAACTAACTTGATTATACTTTTTTTCCGCTGCTTCGAGAGAGTGATTTTCACTTATTCTCTCATATTTACGATCGCGCTTACATATTGACATTATCCATTTTCCGCCCTTTGATTTATTGAATCTTATCTTATTCATGATATCTATTATTAGTTGCTTTTACCTTGATTATTATTGTTCATGATTGTGTTATCGAGTATGTGGGAGGCATGGTCCCTTGATTCTTGATCCTTGGACTGTGGATCACATTCCCGGGTATGCCAGATAGGGTACCGGCTGGGTGGATGTGACAAGGGTAGTATTTCTTGGCCATGTGGTTTCAGACGAAGGTATTCGTGTTGTCCGGAAAAGGTGCAAACTGTTGTCGATTGGGAAAGACCGAAGACTGTGATTGAGATAAGAAGTTTCCTTGGATTGGCGGGATACTACAGAAGGTTTATTGAGAACTTTTCTAGGTTGGCTGCTCCTATGACTAAGCTAACTAGAAAGGAAGAGAAGTTTGTGTGGACTAAAACTTGTGAGAAGAATTTCGAAGAGCTAAAAGTTAGATTGACAAGTGCTCCGGTTTTTACTATACCTGATAGTTTCGGTGGTTTGACAGTCTACACTGATGCTTCTAAGATTGGTTTGGGTTGCGTGTTGATGCTACATGGTAAAGTGGTGGCATATGTCTCTCGACAATTGAAGAATTATGAGCGGAACTACCCCACTCATGATTTAGAACTTGCCGTCATTGTCTTTGCGTTGAAGATTTGGAGACATTACCTGTAAGGTGAGAATATCACTATCTTCACAGATCATAAGAGTTTGAAGTACTTCTTCACCCAGAAGGAATTGAACATGAGACAAAGGAGATGGTTAGGGTTGGTCTCTGATTATGACTGTGACATCCAGTACCACCTAGGTAAGGCTAATGTTGTTGCTGATGCTCTTAGCAGAAAAAGTCAAAAGAAGGTATTGGACTTGAATGCTTTGAGTCAACCCTTGTTGTCTTCAATTGCGGGTTTTGGTTTGGAAGTTGTTTCTGAAGGTTCGGATTTTGTTCTCTTTGCTATGATAGCAGGATCCACCCTTAGTGACAGAATAGTTGCCCTACAAGGTTCCGATCAAGAGTTGAAAGAGAAGAATGAGAAGATTGCTTTGAATCCCGAAATGGACCTTGATTTAGTATGTCTATGGATGGTACTTTGTTGTTTAGAGGTAGACTTTGTGTGCTGGCTGTTGAAGAAGTCAAGAAGGAAATATTGAAGGAAGCACACCAGTCAATCTTTACAATACACCCTAGAAGTACCAAGATGTACAAGGACTTAAGGGAACATTTTTGGTGGATTGGTTTGAAGGCTGATGTTGAAGATTTTGTTGCCAAGTGTGAGACTTGCCAACGGCTGAAAGCCGTTCCTCAACCCCCATCTGGATTGCTTCAGCTTCTTCCTATTCCTAGATGGAAGTGGGAAGATATCTCTATGGACTTTGTGACTAGCTTGCCTCGGACAAGTAAAGGTAATGATACTGTGTGGGTGATTGTTCATAGGTTGACCAAATCAGCCCATTTTATTCCTATGAAGATCACTCATACTTTGGATAAGCTAGCTAGGCTTTATGTAGACAATGTGGTTCATTTGCACGGAGTGCCTGTTAGTATTGTTTTTGATCGTGATCCTAGGTTCACCTTAAGGTTTTGGAACAATATACAGAAAGCCTTGGGAACCCAATTGAATCTGAGTACAGCTCATCATCCATAGTCTGATGAACAATTTGACCGGACAATTCAAATCTTGGAAGATATGCTTAGATCTTGTGAAATGGATATGGGTGGCAATTAGGATGAAAGATTAGCTTTGGTTGAGTTTGCCTCTAACAACAGTTATCAAGCAACAATAGGCATGGCTCCATTAAAAGCTTTGTATGGTAACACTTGTAGGACGCCTTTGTATTCGACTGAGACCGATGAAAGAAGAGTCTTGGGTCCAAAAATGATTGAAGCTACAAGTGTGATGGTTGACATGATTAGAGAAAGGATCAAGTCTACCCAGTCTAGATAGAAATCTTATGCTGACAAGAGAAGAACCGATTTAGAAATTTTGATTGGAGAGAAAGTTTTCCTCAAAGTATCACCTATGAAGGGGGTGATGAGATTCAATGTTAAAGGAAAGCTTAGCCCTCGTTTCATTGGACCTTTTTGAGATTCTGGAGAAGGTTGGACCTGTTGCATACCGTTTGGCCTTGTCCCCATCTTTTTCTGGAGTTCATAATGTGTTTCATGCTTCGATGCTTCGAAAGTATATAGAGAACCCGGAACACATACTGTCACATCCACCCAGCCGGTACCCCATCGGGCATACCCGGGTATGTGATCCACAGTCCAGAAGATCAAGTATTGAGCAACCATGCCTCCCACATACGTGATAACACAATCATGAACGATAATAATCATGGTTTAAGTATATATAAAGAATCATGAATAAGATAAAATAGATAATCACAGTGTGGAATAAAGATGATACCAAGATATATATAGAATCCAAAAGGAGAGAGAGTGATCAAAAGTCACTTTGTCACATGGCAGCGGAAAGTAGCAATTTAAGTTAAGTTTACAAATCACATCTAATGAGTATATCAAAGAAAGTTAAATTACAGATCCGGTTTTAAAGGAGAATCCAAAATGTAACATTAAACAAATGTTTCTTCGGTCACATAAAACACATCCTCATAAGTGTAGATGTCACATCCACCCAGTCGGTACCCTATATGGCATACCTGGGAATGTGATCCACAATCCAAGGATCAAGCATCGAGGGACCATGCCTCCCATATGTAATTCAATCAAGAAGTCTAGTTTCGGGGAATACTTTCGGATTGAGCACGGGAGTCCATTAGGTACTTCAACTAAATCATTCTTCTCCGATGCGCAGACTTTCACTAAACACCGACAATGTACTCAAGTAAGGAAAATCATCGTCAATGTCCATGGGCTTAGTCTCCGACTCATAATTATCAATCAAAAGGGTCCATAAGTCTTTTCTACCACCGCTTCAGGTCTTCAGACCTAAAAACAAAAGTGGATCCGGGTTAGGGTCAGGGTTAGGGTTAGGATAGGGCTGGATTTTACAGTAGATATCCGAAGTCCTAGTACAGCTGCTCCAACACCAGTGTTGGGCTAATCCTAGTGTGCAGCATAGTCCTCTTCGGTACCCTCAACGTAATCTTCATAGTAGCCACTACCCTGAGGGTAGTGTGGCTCATCATAGGGTGCTTCGAAGGACGTGCCATCGGACTCTTCACAAAGCAAATGCACAGAAAGGAATGAGTTCAAAGGAACTCAGCAAGGCAGTTAATCCATAATACATAAAACATATGATTCAAGTCATAACATGATGCAAATGATATGAGACAAATGATGCAATTATGATTCTAACTCTACATATGCTAGTCTCTATGGTAGACATGCTTTAAGTCATAGCACCATACTTCCTTGGGTAGGTCTCAAATCACTCTTCCCTCAACCATCCAGGTATCTTGGGTTCTCTGGTGTGAATTGGGGCTTGCATCCATCTCGGACAATTCCATGGCTGGGGTTTAGGTCACCACTCTCTCACATCACCATTGGTATAAGTATTGGTGCATGTCACGGTAAAGCCTAGCCCAATGCAAGTCATCTACTCAGTCATACCATGTCAGATCCAGATACGTCCATTCCTCACCCCGGGCGATCCTTTTCGGTATCCTTAACACTAGAGTCACGGATATTACTCACCGGACTCATCAACCCCATTGGTCATCCACAAATAGTAGACGGGAAGCTCTCACATCCCCTCATGGATATGACTCACCGATCTTCGAGCGCTCGTGAGCCCAAGTCTGACTATTTGCAACCCTACCAATAATGGCCCCTTTCGGGTATCCGTAATATGATCTATGTCCTCTCACGGGTTGGTTACCGGTCTTGAGCGCGCCCATCAAACCATACTACTACCACGGGTCGTTCGGTCTCAATACTCTTTCGATTCGGGTCTGATATGACAAGGACATCCTAGCCATACACCTAGACAAGTCCTAAGTATGTCATCCAATAATCCGGGAAAGCGTCGATGGACACCTTCGGAGAACATCCCATACTATTCCCTCCAATGTCCAAGGACAGAAATGTCAGTAAGACATTCCTCAATCCCAAATTATACTTATCCAATCACATTCTCAATTCATCATATCACATATACATGAGACATCATCATATTGAAAGTCATATCATAACATTGCATAATTCAAGTGTAATGTAAATAACAATAATGATATACAAGAGTAATTAAACATATTACTACTGTGAAATCCAGCCCAAACCTAGCCAGGACACCCTATTTGTTTTGGGTAAAGAAGGGTTAGTTTATATGTTACACCTTAAAGTTGGACCTTAATTTCAGTATTATTATCTTTGAAAGCCTTAGGAAGTCATGCCAGACTTTTCCCTTAGGGTAGATTTGTAATGTCCAGCCTTATCCTAACCTTGACCCGGCCCGGAATCTGTTATGTTTGTAGGTCCGAAGACCCGAAGAGGGGGAATAAGAGACTTGTAGACCCTTTTGGTTGATGATTTGGTTTCGGAGCCCAAGCCCATGGACATTGACGATGATGCCCCTCACTTGAGAGCATTGTCAGTGTTAGTTTTGAATCTGTGCACCGAAGAGGGGTGAATTAGTTGAAATACCTAATGAACTCCTGTGCCCAATCTGAGTATATTTCCCGAAACTAGAATTCTTGATGGACTTGTAGGAGAAAACCCCACTCAATTTGACCCCATATAGCCCTCCAAATCACTGTCCGAAGTTGCTGAACTATGTCTGGCAAATCCTGCATGCGTATCGAAGAAGATGAACCTAGTTGGTGGACCTAATGAACTCCCATGCTTGATCTGAATGTATTTCTGGAAACTAGACTTTTTGATTGACTCATAGAAGAAAACCTCACTCAATTTGACCCTGTATAGCCCTCTGAATCCTTGTTTGAACCTTGCTGTCTTGATTGGTATACTCATTGGTCGACTGGACCAGTAGACCAATCCAATCGACTAATGAGTTCTGTTTTTGCTAATTAGGTCGTGGCTGCTCTATTTAAGTCCAAATATTGGGATTACTTCGCCTCCTATGCCTCCTAAGCCTCTAGAACGAGTTAGAACCCTAATGTAATCAATTTCCTTGCATTCCTTGGTGATCTCTCATAAGAGTTGAAGAAATCTTCATCCTCCTGCAGCAAAGGTATGTGTATACTCACTCTTTCTTCTATCTCTGATTTTCTTTCTTTAATTCTGTTCTTAGTTGAGATCAGGAAGAAGATGCTGCACTCTTGCAACCATCCACTCCATGATCTCATCTTGTTCCTTGAGATCTATGATCATCATCATGATCTCAACCCTAGCCAGTTGAATTCTTGAAACCCTAACCTTTGAAACCCTAACCTTGTGTGATCATCCGGAGAACCTTTGGTAACCTCCCATGTGAGGGAAACCTCATGGGTAATGTGGAGGTTGATCTAAATTCAATATTCTTTAATTCTTGTAATTGGCCAATCATCAATTCCCTCCCTCCTGTGATCTCAACCTTTTTCATGGGAGCTAAAAAGGGTGAAACCCTAACTTCTTGGATCAAACCAAGAACCCTTAGTTTGATCTTGTTAACCTCCAATCAATGTGTTTCCCTTACTAGAATTGTAACCTATCAATCTTTAATCCTTTATCCTTGATCATACTATATTTTCTTCATGATCCATGTTTAACCTAATTAGGATTTCTAAATTATTCTTTCTTCATTCTTGACCTTGATTGAGATCAGGAAAAAGATGATGCATCGTTGCAACCATCTATTCCATGATCTCATTCTATTCTTTGAGATCTATGATCATCATCATGATCTTAACCCTAGCCAATAGATTCTTGAAACCTTAACCCTAACCCTTGAATGATCTTTCTGGAAACCCTTGGTAACCTCCCATGTGAGGGAAACCTCATGGGTAATATTTATGTTAACCTAAACTAGATTTCCTATGATTTCTTGTTATTTTCTTGATAACAATCATTCCCTCTCATTCCGTGATCATAACCTTATTATGGGAACCATAAGGTTGAAACCCTAGTTTCTTGGGTTAAATCAAGAACCCATATTTTGACCATTACTTGATGATTTTAACTTCCCATGTGATTCTAATACATCCTAGGAAGTTCCCCTTTGAATTTCGAATCAATCCGACTTCAAATGAAGAAGTTATGGCCAAAACAGTTTTCACTATTCCGTACTGACTCAATTGGTCGACTGGGTCAGTAGACCAAGGCACTCGACCAATGAAGTCAGTAACTTCAATTTTTGCTCAGTTTGATTCGTTTGCTCTCCGATCTTTTAGGCAACTTTCCTAATGTTATATCTATGATTGTTAGGGGTTTATTTGATAAGTTTGGAGCCTCTCTCTTTGATCTTTGGATTATCTTTGGCGAGAATCAAGGTAAGGATAGTTATTTCCTTAATTGCATAGATTACTTGTTCTCTGGTTTCTACTTTGTGAAACTATGAGATTACCTACTGTTGTTGTACTTTAATTCTGATCTCCTACTGTGAGAACAGTAGCACTTGTTTATATCATCTTTTTCATTATTCATGTTATATGAATTACTTATTACTGCTTAATCTGATTTTGCTTTTACATTCTCTTTTATATGATGAACTACTGGTTGTGTATGTCATGACTGATCTGAGAATATGTTTGATTAAGTTTGGTTTGGGATTGAGAGGTGTCCTTTTGACACTTCTGTCCTTGGACATTACCGGAAATAGTATGGGATTTTTCCGGGGTTGCTCATTGACGCTTTCCCGAATCATTGATTGTCATACCTAGGGATGTCTAGCAGTGTTTGGCTAGGTTATACCCCTGTTATATCAGACCCGATTCGGAAGGGTTTTGAGACCAAACGACCCGTGGTAGCAATGGGGATTCACGGGCACTCAAGACCGGTGAGTTATATCCGTGAGAGGACGGGAATCACATTGTGGGGGCCATTTATTGGAGGGTTGCATATGGCTAGACTTGGGCTCATGGGCACTCGAGACCGGTGAGTTATATCCGTGAGAGGACATGAGAGCTTCCCATTTACCATATGTGGATAACCAATAGGGTTGATGAGTCCGGTGAGTAATATCCGTGACTCTAGTGGAAAGGATACCGGAAAGGATCGCCCGGGGCGAGGAATGGAAATATCTGGACTTGAGTTGATGTAACTGAGTAGATGACTTGCATTGGGCTAGGTTTTTCCCTGACATGCGCCGGTACTTATGCCAAATGGTTGTGAGAGAGTGTGTTGACTTAACCCCCTGCCATGGTTTGTCCTGAGGGATGCAGGACCCATTACCAACCGGCTGCCCAAGATATCTTAAATGGTTGAGGGAACCCAAGATATCTTAAATGGTTGAGGGTGTGAGCGGACCTTCCCAAAGAAGTACGATTCTATGACTTAAAGCATGTCTGCCATAGAGACTAGCATACATAGAGTTTAGATGCATACATACATTACTTGTTTCATATTGCATTGCATCTTGTTATGGTTTGCTTCCATGTTATTTATGTTGTTATGGATTAACTTGCCTTACTGAGTTTCTTTCGAAACTCATCCCTTTTTTTTGTACAATCTGTTGTTAGACTTCTCTACAGGTTCGGATTTCTTTGACGGTATGTATGAGGAAGCACAAGGTGAAGAAGATGAAGACTGAAGAGCAAGAAGAGCTGACTGAAGATGTGGATTAGATTTCTTTTGTTTCTTCTAGACTTATCTTTTACTATACTTGTATTAGCTTAGAGCTTTACTTGGATTTCGATCTACCTTCCGCATGTGTTTGTAGGGTATATTTTCGCTATACTCTACAGTTGTCTTTTGATTGGTATCTTGTTATTCCGCACTCTAATATTCTATAGTGATCCTTCTGAGATTCTTTCTTGACTTTTATTATAAATTACTTGAACATTATGATTTGTTATTGCTTTTGATTATGTTATTGTGCGAAATGGATATGATCGTTCCTAAATTTGATCTTTTGGGCTATGGATCACACTCTCGGGTATGCCAGTTAGGGTACCGGCTGGGAGGATGTGACAACTACTGTTAAAAGACAACTACAATAGTCATATGATGTCTAAATAGAGTCGATAAGCAAAGTATATCGAGTTGCCAATCATCATTGAATAAACACATAGTCTATGTCATATGGGTATAACTGTCCTTACCTTAATCGAATCGAGAATAATAGCAAATACCACTTAGAATAGTCCCTAACTTAGTGCTTGAACCCTAGATAACATATAAGTAACATTAGAGAAGGAAACAATCAAATTGGAGATCAAACAAAGTGAAACGAGAAAGAGTTGAGTTGCTATTTTCCTTTGGTCGACTGACAGATCGACTGACTGGTCAACTGACCAGTCGACCAAGAGGATCAAGAACGGGCAGCATAGGGAAATTGGGCCCGAAACCTATCTTCCGGGTCTCGGATCGATCTAAAATTCGGAGGAAATGATCATAGCAATATAGGGACACTATACAATGAAAATTATCATGATCCAATGGTCCAATTAGGAATTCCCAAATTGAAACCCTATGTTCTATATGCTAAACATCAAGAATTGAAATGGGGTTTGTTGCAATGGCAAGAAATGATGGGGAATCAACTAAAGAAGTGATAAGAACTATACTAGAATCATAAATCAATAATAAATCAGACCTAGCATGCATCTACACATCAGTTTAGGTTGATAAGACAAGTTGGAATGACAAGAATCATAGAAATGCAATGCTATTGATTGTATTGAATGCATAGCATAGCAAGAATGAAAAGAAATTAATGGAGATGAAAGGGAAACACATGTCTAAGTGTTTGCAAGGTTGTAGCACTTCAGCCATAGTCTCAATAGTGAGAAAGAGTGGAGGAAAGAGTAGATTAGAGAATGAGAGAGAGGAATCATACCTTGAGGAAGTGAATGAAGAGGGAATGCAATGATTGAGACCAAGAATCTTCACCAACTTAAAGAGAGGGCTTTGGGAAGCTCACTCTTCGTGCTTTGGAGTGCCAATGATTAGGTTAGGCTTCTATTCATGAGTTCCCAAAAAGTAGGGCTAAAATAATAGAGAATTTTGTAATTTTGTAATTTTCGAATTTACTATTCTGTTGATCGACTGATGGGTCAACCAAGCCTTAACAACAACTTCAATTAGGGAAACGGAAGGCCAGACTGATCCGAATGGAGTTGGGTTTTCTCCTACAAGTCAATCAACAAGTCTAGAATAGATAAATACCTTCGGAACGAGATCAGAAGTGTATCACATACTTTAACTACGCTCTCCCCTTTCTAAGTGCAGTTTCTGAGTGAACACTAATAGTGTATCCAAGTAAGGGGCATCACAGTCAATATCCATAGGCTCTGAGTCATGCACCAAATCTTCAACTAAGAGGGCCCACAAGTCTCTTCTTCCACTACTCCGGGTCTTCGGACCTACAAACACCAATGGATCCGGGTCAGGGTCAGGGTTAGGAAAGGGCTTGATTCTTTCTCTAATCATGTCAACCATTGCACTTGTAGCTTCAATCATCTCTGGACCCAAGACTCTTCTTTCACAGGTCTCAGTCCAATACAAAGGCGTTCTACAAGTGTTACCATACAAAGCTTTAAATGGAGCCATGCATATTGTTGCTTGATAACTGTTGTTATAGGCAAACTCAACTAAAGCTAAGTGTTCATCCCAATTTCCACCCATATCCACCACACAAGATCTAAGCATATCTTCCAAGATTTGGATTGTCCGCTCAGATTGTCCATCAGACTGTGGATGATGAACTGTACTTAGATTCAATTCGATTCCCAAGGCTTTCTGCAATCCATTCCAAAACCTTGAGGTGAACCTAGGATCACGATCAGAAACAATACTCACAAGCACTCCGTGCAGACGAACCACATTGTCTACATAAAGCCTAGCTAGCTTATCCAAGGTGTAAGTGATCTTCATAGGGATAAAATGGGCTGATTTGGTCAACCTATCAACAATCACCCACACAGTGTCATTTCCTTTACTTGTCCGAGGCAAGCTAGTCATGAAGTCCATAGAGATATCTTCCCACTTCCAACTAGGAATAGGAAGGGGCTGAAGCAATCAAGACGGAGGTTGACAAACGGCTTTCACACGTTGACAAGTCTCACACTTGGCAACAAAGTCTTCGACATCAACTTTCAAACCATTCCACCAAAAATGTTCCCTTAAGTCTTTGTACATCTTGGTACTTCCTGGGTGCACTGTAAAGATTGATTGGTGTGCTTCTTTCAATATTTCCTTCTTGATTTCTTCAACAGCTGGCACACAAAGTCTACCTCTAAACAATAAAGTACCATCTATAGACATACTAAAATTAGGGTCCATTCCGGGATTCAAAGCAATCTTCTCAATCTTATCTTTCAACTCTAGATCAGAACTCTGCAAGGCAACAATTCTATCTCTAAGGGTAGATCTTGATATCATAGTAGAGAGAACAAAATTTGAACCTTCAGAAACAACTTCTAAACCAAAACCCGCAATTGTATACAACAAAGGATACTTTGATGTTTGTAGGTCCGAAGACCCGGAGTGGTGGAAGAAGAGACTTGTGGGCCCTCATAGTGGAAGACTTGGTGTATGATTCAGAGCCCATGGACATTGACAGTGATGCCTCTTACTTGGATACACTATCAGTGTTTAGAGAGAAACTACACCTAGAAGAAGGGAAGCTTAGTTGAAGTACCTGGTGCAATTCCGGTCTTGTTTCGAAGGCATTTGTCTAATCTAGACTTGTTAATTGACTTGTAGGAGAAAACCCAACTCAATTTGGACCAATCTAGCTCTTCATTTCCCTGGATCAAGCATGCTGTCCATGCTTGGTCGACTGATTGGTCGAATGGGCCAGTCGACCAAAGGATGCCCAAATCCGAGAAAAAGATGCTTTTTGAATATTCTCTTCTCTACTTAAGGGAGCCTCATGTTTTGAACCCTATTTCACATTCCTAGCTTGCTGAGAACAAGGGGAGAGCTTCCCAAAGCATTTCCATGGTAGTAGTGATGGTTATTCCATTCAAATCATTGCCAATCATTGCTTCTTGTCTCCATTTGCATCTACAAGGTATGTGTGAAACCCAGCCCTAACCTTGACCTGGAAACCTTGTTGTTTGTAGGTCTAATGACCCGGAGTAAAGGAAGAAGTCAACTGTGGGCCATCTCAGTGGAAGATATGAAGTTTGACCCTGAACCCATGGATGTTGATGTTGGTGTTCCAATTATGGAAACTTGCTCTGACCTAGAAAGGAAACTACACTTGACTGAAGATGAGATTAGTTGAAAGACTTGGAGTATTATCTGACTTGGTTCGAAGGCATTTCTACACCCTAGGTATGTCACTTGATGTGTGTATAAAAGCTCTTTAGGTTTGGTATTCATTTGATCCTCCAATTCCCTGTTTGGGCCTTGCTGAATTGATTGGCCGATTGATTGGTCGACTAGGCCAGTCGACCAACTGTGTGTTAAATCCGAGAAAATCCAATTTAAGGGTTTTTCACTTTCTATTTAAGCACACTTCGTGTTTCTTAGTGTCCTCTGCCTCCAAAACACTCAGGGAACGTGGGAAGACTCATTTGAAATTGTCTTCGGTGATTTCAAAGAATTCTCCGCAAGATCTGAGGTCTCTCATCTCCGATCTGCCAATTCAAGGTTAGTAATCTCTTCGGTGTCATGATTTATCTTTTGATCTTGTTCTTGTTTGAGATTGGGAAGAAGATGCTGCATTCTTGCAACCATCTCTTTCATGATCTCCTTCTTTTCTTTAGGGTCTATTGATCATCATAGTGATCTCAACCCTAACCCTGAAAATTCTTCTTGAAACCCTAATTCTTCTTATGGATCTAAATTCTTAGCCGAATGAATCTAATTTTCATGACATACTTGTGTTTGATTCTGATTACCTTTTTCTTGGATGAGATCTAAATCATCCCTAGTCTTTCCTGTGATTTTGTAGTATATTTTTTATCGAATTCTAGGATTTTCACCCAATTGGGGAAACCATGATTTCAAATTGGAAGGTAGTGTTTTTCATCATTATTAGTGCCTAATATTTGCTCCTTTAGTGTTAGAATACTATTCTAAAGTTTTCCTCCAAGTTTCGTGAAGTTTCGAACCCTGTAGATTAAGTTTCGGATCAAAGTCCCCGTATTTGCTTCGTACTTACCCTGTTTGTAAAATCCGGCCCAAACCTAACCAGGACACCCTTTTTGTTTTGGGATAAAGAAAGACTTGTTTGATGTTAGATCTTAAAGTTGGACCTTGATTTCAATGTTATTATCTTTGAAAGCCTTAGGAAGTCATGCCAGACATTTCCCTTAGGGTAGCTCTGTAATGTCTGGCCGTATCCTAACCTTGACCCGGCCCGGAATCTGTTATGTTTGTAGGTCCGAATACCCGAAGTTGGGGGAAAGGAGACTTGTGGACCCTTTTGGTTGATGATTTGGTGTCGAAACCCAAGCCCATGGACATTGACGATGATGCCCCTCACTTGAGAGCATTGTCAGTGTTAGTTTTGAATCTGCGCACCGAAGAGGGGTGAATTAGTTGAAATACATAATGAACTCCTGTGCTCAACACAAAGGTATTTCCCAAAACTAGACTTCTTTATTGACTTGTAGAAGAAAACCTCACTCAATTTGACCCCGTATAGCCCTCCGAATCCTTGTCCGAATTTGCTGAACTATTGCTGACTTTTCTGCTGAAACTTGTTTTGGTCGATCCTCTTTGATCAATGCCATCAACCAAAGAGCATCTACCAAACAAGCCCAGATTTGAGAAAAAGATGATTTTTGGATATTCCTTCCTCTATTTAAGTGAAACCTCGAATCTAGAACCATATTTTACTCATTTCAACACCTGAGAACGTGGGAAGGCTCGTCTTAGGCTCCTCCTTGGCTTGGGTGATGATCTTCTCCAAGAATCATTGTCTCTCTTCTCTAATCTCTTCTCCAAGGTATGTAATCTCTCACTCTCTATAATCTACTTCTACCTCATCTTGTTCTTGCTACTGAGTTCGTGAAGAAGGTGCTGCAACCTTGCAACCACCTCTTCTACAAGCTCTTTTGCTTTGATTAAACCTCTCTTCACCCTTTCCATGCTATGATTCTCAAACATGATGTTCTTGCTTTCTTATTTTGATTTTTCTCTTCTTTACAACATGAATTCATCTCTTAATCTGATTTTCTCTTTCAATTAGGTCTGATTATATGTTAGTAATTGTATATATTCTGTTGTTCATCATTCTATTGATTAAATTCCTAGGTTCTCTTGAAGTTGCAATGATTTTCATTGAAGACTATGGTTCTAGCATATAGAACATAGGATTTAAATTTGGGGGTTTTCATTTGGACCATTGGATTGTGATAATACTTTCTAGGTAGTGTAATGACATTGTTATTAATCATCCCTCCAAGTTTCGGATCGATCCGAACCCCGGAAGACCAATTTCGGACCAAAATCCCCAAAACCCATTATGCAGCCCCGAAGACAATTTTGGTCGATCCTCCTTGGTTGATGCCATCGACCAAAGACCATCGACCAAACATGCTACTGTCAGCAACCTTGCTCCGTTTTGACCCGTTCGACCTCCTATCTTCCCGATTTATTCTCTAATCTCTTATTTATATTTGTTTAGGGTCTTAACACTATTACTGGATCATTCCTTTGTGACTCTTGGATCGTCATCAACTCAACTTAAGGTAAGGACGGTTGTTACCATAACTACATAGATTATGTGATTCTTGCTTCTATGTTAGAGACTTAGTAGATTTACCTTCTTTATCATATTTCCTACAGTATATGACTGATATAAATACTTCAAGTATAGTAGTGCCATGTTTATATATTCTTTTGTTATCATGATTATGTATTCTTAATAAATTCATATGTAATTGATCATGTTATGGTATGTATCATTCTATATGATGAAATGTCATTTATGTATGATATGATGGAATTGGAATGTGATTGAATAGGTATGATTTGGGATTGAGGAATGTCCTATTGACATTTCTGTCCTTGGACATCGAAGGGATAGTATGGGATGTTCTCCGAAGATGCCCATCGACGCTTTTTCCGAATTATTGGATGACATACATAGGACTTGTCTAGATGTATGGCTAGGATGTCCCTGTCGTATCAGACCCGAATCGGAAGGGCATTGAGACCGAATGACCCGTGGTAGTAGTGTGGATTTGTGGGCACTCAAGACCGGTAACCATCCCGTGAGAGGACATAAATCGCATTGCGGGTACCTGAAAGGGGCCATTTATTGGTAGGGTTGCAAATGGCTAGACTTGGGCTCACAGGCGCTCAAGACCGGTAACCAACCTGTGAGAGGACGTGAGAGCTTCCCGTTTACTATTTGTGGATGACCAATAGGGTTGATGAGTCCGTAATCCGGGATTACGTTGACTTTAGTGTGAAGGATACCGAAAAAGGATCGCCCAGGGTGAGGAATGGACATATCTGGATCTGAGTTGATATGACTGAGTAGAAGACTTGCATTGGGCTAGGCTTTACCTTGACATGCGCCAATACTTATACCAAATGGTGATGTGAGAGAGTGGTGACCGAATCCCCTACCATGGTTTGAGAGGATTTTACCCAACTACCACGACAGTCCCAAGATACGGAATGGGTTGAGGGGGAGTGACTGATGACCCATAGAAGTATGGTGCTATGACTTAAAGCATGTCTACCAATAGAGACCAGCATACATAGAGTTAGATTCATACATGCATCATCTGTCTCATTACATATTGCATCATGCTATGTTCTGTATCATGTAATTTATGTTATTATGGAATGGCCTGCCATGCTGAGTTCTTTTGAACTCACTCCTTTTTGAAATATCTTCTGTTAGACTCTATTGCAGGTACTATTACTGTTGACTATGACAGTCAACACTCTGAAGATCAAGTTGATGACCTGTACCCCACTGGTCACGGTGTACAAGTTGATAAAGACTAGTAGTTCGAGATTGGGACTTATTTGGAGCAGTTCAGTTTTGCACTTATGTGTTAGGGATGGGATATCACTTCATTTCCTTTTTAACCTTTTTATTTGATTTGTCGAGACCGTAGTTTAGTTTGTTCCCTTGTCATTTTGGGAACCGGTTGTAACCCTTAATTTTATTCGATCTACCTTCCGCTAATGTTGTAGAGGGAATTTCCGCCTCATTCCACATTTTGATTATTTATTTTATTGGTATCTTTTCCGCACTTTGATGTCCTTTGTGACCCTTCTGAGATCCTTTCTTGACTTTTATTATAAAATTATTTGAATGAAAAGAATTGTTCTTGCTTTTGATTATATTATTGTGCTAAGTGACTATGATCGTTCCTAAACTTGATCGACGGGACCATAATTCACTCCCTCGGGTAATCCAGATAGGGTACCCCCTTGGTGGATTTAGGGCAAGATGTGACACTGTTGGTCGACTGGTTGGTCGACCGGGTCAGTAGACCAACCAATCGACCAATGAAGCTAGAAGCTCTGTTTTTCGCTCAGTTTGATTCGTTTTCTCTCCAATCTTTTGGGCTTCTTTCCTAATGTTGTATCTATGATTGTTAGGGGTTTAATTGCTAAGTTTGGAACCTCTCTCTTTGATCTTTGGATTATCTTCGACGATAATTAAGGTAAGGATGGTTATTTCATAATAACATTGATCGTGTATATTTTGGTTTCTAGTTTAAGAAACTCTGAGTTTGACTACTGATATTGTATTTTATACTTATGATGTACTACTGTAAGTACAATAGCACTTTACTTATGTTTTCTTTTTCATTATTCAAGCTTATATGAAATGCTTATTACTGCATATTGTTTTAATGATTGGATCATGCTTTTACATCCTCTTTTGTATGATGAGGTGTTGATTGTGTATGCCATTACTGATCTATGAATGTGATTGATTAAGTATGGTTTGGGATTGTGTCACATCCTCCCAGCCGGTACCCTATCTGGCATACCCGAGAGTGTGATCCACAGCCCGAAGATCAGGTATCGAGTAATCAACCTCCCACATAAACAATAACATAATCATGAACAATCATAATAAAAGTGTGGAAGATAAACCATAAATCCAAATAAGGAAAGAATTAATCATATATAAATCAGAGTACTAGATATAATCAGAGTGTTTAAACCAGATAAGTAAAGTGAGGCAAAATCCCACTCTACAACCAGCGGAAAAGTAGTTCTAAAAGAGAATAAGCAAGACAAAATCTAATCCCGGTAGCAAGTACAATGGGTAACTAAATTGTTCTCAACTTTACAGACAACATCCCTATAAGTATAAATCTCATAAACAGCACAAGGGCGCTTCCACTCAATGGTCAGACTAAGCATCGTACGGAGCATAACCACTCGCGAGATCTTCAGTGTAATTGTTGTAACCGCAATCACCTTCCTGGAGATATGCCTCTTCTCCTTGCGCTTCTTCATAGGGGCCGTCATAATATTCAGTACCTGCAGAATAGTCTAACAAACATTGTACAATAAAGGAATGAGTTTCAAAGAAACTCAGTAAGGCAGTTAAATCCATAATAACATAAATGGCAGGATTTCAGAACAAACATAAATGCAATATGGTATGAGACAAGCAATGAATGAATGAATCTAACTCTACATATGCTGGTCTCTATTGGCAGACATGCTTTAAGTCATAGCACCATACTTCTTTAGGAAGGTCTCAATCACTCATCATCAGTTGGTAATGGGTCCGGCATCCCTCGGGACATTCCATGGCTGGGGGTTAAGTCACCACTCTCTCACATCACCATTGGTCTAAGTACCGGCGCATGTCAGGGTTAAGCCTAGCCAAATGCAAGTCTTCTACGTAGTTACATCAAGTCAGATCCAGATACGTCCATTCCTCGTCCCTGACGATCCTTTTCGGTATCCTTCACACTAGAGTCCTCATAGTCCCTGACTACGGACTCATCAACCCTATTGATCATCCACATATGGTAAACGGGAAGCTCTCACGTCCTCTCACGGGTTGGTTACCGGTCTTGAACGCCCGTGAGCCCAAGTCTATCCATATGCAACCCTACCAATAAATGGCCCCCACAATGTGATTCCTGTCCTCTCACGGGTTGGTTACCGGTCTTGAGCGCCCATGAATCCCCATTGCTACCATGGGTCGTTCGGTCTCAATACCCCTCCGATTAGGGTCTGACATAACGGGACATCCTAGCCAAACACTACTAGACAGTCCTAGATATGTCATCCAACAGTTTAGGAAGGTGTCCAGAGGGCATCTCCGGAAACATCCCATAATATTCTCGTAGTAGTCCAAGGACAGAAGTGTCAAAAGGACACCTCTCCTTTCCAAACCATACTTAAGCATACACATGCATCAATTCATATCATCACATATATGGTAACTTCATATATGGAAAGAAATCAATAATTACAATCACTTTGTATATAATTGGCAAGTAAATCATACATGAGTCAATTCAATATGAATAAGTAATGCTACTGTTATCAAGATTATGCAACAGTAATATATCATTGTAAGAATCTAATTAAGGAAACAAATCAATGCTATTCAAATATAGAAACTAGATTCATGCTATCTATGTTGTTAAAGAAGTAACAATCCTTACCTTTTATAACTCGCAAAGGAATCCTAAGAAATCAAGTAAGATCTTGGCAAACTTGAGAAGAAGGTCCTAAACAAGTGTATACAACATATTAGGAAAGATCCCTAATAGAAAAGATACCAAAACATCCAACACAGACCAATTCTGGAGTTGCTGTACTCATTGGTCAAGTGGATTGGTCGACTGGTCCAGTCGACCAATCAGTCGACCAATGCAGACAGTAGCCTAAAAAAAACAGAGATTTAAGATATAAAATCCGAATTTGGTGGTTCAAAAGGGTACTAATCAAGGGGTAAACTACATCAGTAGTATCCTAACATATAGGGGACCTCAAAACACTAATCGAATCAAGCCATCAAGATCCAAATTCTGAAACAAAAAGTTACCATAATTAGATCAACCATGGATCTTGAAGAATTCAAGATAGAAATCAAAGACAAGAACAATAGGAGAATGAATCATTGATTCAGGTAAAGGTATCATGAAAAGCATACTTAGATCTTCAAGAAAATAGACCTAAGAGCATAAATCTAAATAAGGAAACAAAACCTACCATATATGTAACTATCATGATTCATGAAGAAAACATGGTATGGTAGAAGAGAAACAACTAGAGATTGATAGATCATGGATCATGAAAAGAAAACACAGCAATTGACTACTAACATGATCAATATAGAAGATCCAAGGAGATCAGAATTCAAATCAGAAGTTAAACAAAGACTAGATCATGGTTTGATCATGATTCCTTCAAAAGCTTGCAATGATCATGGTTAAGATCATTGTTTTAGCCATTAATCCTTAGGATGATCATGAGAGACAAGTCCAGTGATGTTTGCAACAGAGAATGCAGCATCTCCTCTACTGTCTCAACTCAAAAAGGAAAGAAAAACAGAGATGGAGGAGAAGAAGAGAGTGTAGACATACCTTTGATGCAAAAGGAAGAGTTTTGACGAAGATCCGTCAAGAAAATCACCAAGGATGCAAGGGAGATGACTTGCAGAGGTCTTTGGTTCGTTCCAAAGAGTTTGGAGGCAGCAAATACGAAGTAGACTCGAGATTGGACTTAAATAGAGAAAGCAAGACCTAATTGCCAAAGACAGCACCCATTGGTCGAGTGGATTGGTCGACTGGTCCAGTCGACCAATCAGTCGACCAATGCAGACAGCAATTCCAAAACAGGGAATTGAAGACCCAGATCAAATCCAATCCTAAAGGGGTTTTGCACACATATCAAGTGACTTACCTAATAGGTAGAAATGCCTTCAAACCATGATAGAGAGCACTCAAAGTCCATCAACTAATCCGATCTTCATCAAGATTCAGTTTCCATAAATAGAACTTCATCATCAACTCTCATGGATTCAAAGCCAGACACCAAGTCCTCCACTGGGATGGCCCAAAGCTGACTTCTTACTTTACTTCGGGTCACTGGACCTACAAATAACAAGGTTTCCGGGTCAAGGTTAGGGCTGGGTTTTACAGATTGAGAGGTGTCCTTTTGACACTTTTGTCCTCGGACATCAACGGAAATAGTATGGGATGTTTCCGGGGTTGCCAATTGACACCTTCCTGAACCATTGGTTGTCATTCTTAGGGTTGTCTAGTAGTGTTTGGCTAGGATGTCCCTGTTATATCAGATCCTAGTCGGAAGGGTATTGAGACCAAACGACCCGTGGTAGCAATGGGGATTCATGGGCGCGCAAGACCGGTAACCAACCCATGAGAGGATAGGAATCACATTGTGGGGGCCATTTATTGGGAGGGTTGCATATGGACAGACTTGGGCTCATGGGCGCTCAAGACTGGTAACCAACCCGTGAGGGGACATGAGAGCTTCCCGTTTACCATATTTGGATAACCAATAGGGTTGATGAGTCCGTAGTCAGGGACTATGAGGACTCTAGTGTGAAGGATACTAGAAAGAATCGCTAGGGGCAAGGAATGGACTTATTTGGAACTGAGTTGATATGACTAAGTAGATGACTTGCATTGGGCTAGGCTTAACCCTGACATGCGCTAATACTTAGACCAATGGTGATGTGAGAGAGCGGTGACCTAACCCCCAGCCATGGATTGTCCTGAGGGATGACAGACCAATTACCAACCGAGCCGAGTGACTGAGACTTACCCAGAGAAGTATGGTGCTATGACTTAAAGCATGTCTGCCTATAGAGACCAGCATACATAGAGTTTAGATGCATACATACATTATCTGTTTCATATTGCATTGCATCTTGTTATGTTCTGCAGCATGTTATTTATGTTGTTATGAGTTAACTTGGCTTGCTGAACTCATTCAAACTCACTCCTTTTGTGCAATCTTTTTGTTAGATTATTCTACAGGTACTGACTACTATGAAGGACAATACAATGAAGTGCAAGCCAATGAAGCGTACTACACACAAGGTGCAGGCAACCATGAAGATCACACTGATGATCCCACGAGCTATCACATTGCATACTACGATTAGACATAACGTAGAATGGAAACATCTGTGTTGGATTGATGAAGTCCACTATTTTGAAGACGTTATCTATAGAGTAGAAAACTCGTAGTTCAGTTTGACCTTCTTTCCTAACTTTCCTTTAGAAACAGTTGTAATTCTTTTTAGACTTACGTGCTACATTCCGCTGTAACTGTGGAGTGAGATTCCGCCACACTCTACTTCTTTTTGATGTGCTTACATCTGGTATCATTTTCCGCACTCTGATTATACTGATATTCATTTCCTAGTTTGGATATTTTGTTTATTATAATAAAAAGTTGATTATTTTCTGTTCATGATTATGTTATTGCATATATGGGAGGATGATTTCCTCGATACTTGATCTTCGGGGCTGTGGATCACACACCAGGGTATGCCAGTTAGGGTACCGGCTGGGGGGATGTGACAGAGTGGTATCAGAGCCCAAGGTTCAAGGAAATCCTAACCACAGAAAACTATAATGGAACATTCTTGAGTCATAGATCCAGAAGTGACTCATCTACTCTTAGAAGTGAATAATAGAACACTTGGATTAGAAACTTACTTAATGAAGCATAACTGAATTTTTGAATAATACACAATAATTATATTTTAGCAAATGTCATATAATGCAATAAAAGGAAAGTGCATAATACACAATAATAAAGAGAAACAAAATGAACTTCATTAATTTTAAGAAAAGTTTACAACGACTACATCTAATAAAGCATAAAGGGAAATCCTAAGTACAATCTATCTAAGTGATCTCCCTCGATCTCTGAATGCTCTAAAGTCCTCGACCATCTGAGTAATCTGAGACTCTATACACTCCTGCCATGACTCCATAGCACTATACATCTGCTCCTGTCTGACCTCCATCCTCTCTAGCATGGAAGTCATTGATCTCATCTACGCACCCAAATCTAAAGTCTCTGGGACTAAGTGTGAAGGGACTCCAATCTCAAAATGTGGTGATCTGGGAATCTCCTGATACTTTGGATCAGCCTCATGCATCTCTGTGTCCTCCGCTGCCTGATCATCAGAATCTGGACCAGCATCACCCTCATCTACTGGAACCTCATCCTCATCCTCATCTGTCTCATCATCATCCTCACCCTTTGGACCTGGAGATCTCTCAATCTGGGTAAGCCGCATCTGTCACATCCACCCAGCCGGTACCCCATTTGGAATACCCGGGATGTGATCCACAGTCCAAGGATCAATGATCTGAGGTCCATGCCTCCCACATACACGGTAACACAATCATGAACAGTAATAATCAATGGTAAAAACAACTAATATCAAGTATCATGAATAAGACAAGATTAACCAAATCAGAGTGCGGAATATAGATAATAAATATGGTATGATCAAAATCATAAAGGGTGAGAAGGTGTGGTAGTCACCCTCTCAGAGCAGCGGAAAAGTATTAAATCAAGTTAGTTACATATCCAAGTATCACCGGAATAATTCAAAGACACGTTAATTACAAAATCCAAGGTTCCACAAATACACCAGGGGAATGTGGCACTATGCTAGGGTTTCTTCTATACTAATGGTAGTCTCCTCAACAATACGGATGAAGTAAACCCAGCGCTGCCGCTCCCGCACAACTGTGGGGCTAACCCTGGTGCGAATAATAATCCTCCTCGTCTCCAATATACGAATCCTCAGCGACGCCACTACCCGGAGGGTAGTATGTGGAATCATAGTCCGCCTCATAGGAGGTGCCATCGTAATCTTCAGTACCTGGAATGTAATCTAAAACATTTGCACTAAAGGAATGAGTTCGAAGAACTCAACAAGGAAGTTATTCCATAATTAGAAATCATACACATTCAGAGCATATAATAATGCAATGTGATATGGAACATATGATGCAGATATGAGCCTAACTCTATGAATGCTGGTCTCTAAGGTAGACATGCTTTAAGTCATAGCACCGTACTTCTCTGGGTCGTCAGTCACTCTCCCATTTCCATATCTTGGGAATGCCCGGGGAAGATCGGTAAAGTCATCAAAAACCATGGTAAGGGGATCGGTCACCGCTCTCTAACATCACCATTTGGTCAAGTACTGGCACATGTCACAGTAAAGCCTAGCCCAATGCAAGTCATCTACTCAGTCGGTCAAGTCAGATTCAGATACGTCCATTCCTCGCCCTCGGCGATCCTTTCCGGTATCCTTCACACTAGAGTCAGCGAAATCCCGGATTTCGGACTCATCAAACCTATTGATCATCCACATATAGTAAACGGGAAGCTCTCACGTCCTCTCACGGATTGGTTACTAGTCTTGAGCGCCCGTGAGCCCAAGTCTATCCATATGCAACTCTACCAATAAATGGCCCCTTTCAGGTATCCGTAGCATGGTTTATTTCCCCTACCGGATTGGCTACCGGCCTAGAGCGCCCATCCAACCATACACTACCACGGGTTGTTCGGTCTCAATGCCCTTCTAATTCGGGTCTGACACGACAATGATGAACCTAGCCACACAACTAGACAATCCTATGTATGTTATTCAATAACTCGGGAGAGTGTCGATAGGCACCATCGGAGAACATCCCATACTATTCCCTCCGATGCCCAAGGACAGAAGTGTCAGTAGGACACCCTCCAATCCCAAGTCATACGTAAGCAATCACACATCAAATCTCATCATTCTCATGCATCCAATGCATATTCATAATAGTAATCAAATCATGATATTGAAACGAATCATTATAAACATAAGCAAATCAAAATGATAAAGTAACACAACCAATGTATAAAGATTTAAATGTTACTGTTCTAACACATATGTAACAGTATCATAATGATTGAAATAAATCTAGGGATTTCATTCTTTGAATAAAGCACAGTTCAATACTTGATGACTTATATGTTTATGGATATAACCATCCTTACCTTGGATGAGTTGATGATGAATTGAGAATACCAAGAATAGTCCAATAGAATTGTTAAGGCCCTAAACAAACATCAATAATAAGTTAGAAAAGAAGTCGGGAAGATCGGATGTCATTTGAGTCAAAACTGACCAAGGTTGCTGTCAGCAACAACTTTGGTCGATGGTCTTGGTCGATGGTATCGACCAAAATTGTAAAATCCAGCTTTTACCTAACCTTGACCCGACCCGGTCATTGTTATGTTTGTAGGTCCAAAGACCTGAAGTGGTGGTAGGAGGGACTTATGGGCCCTACTGGTTGATGACGTAATGTCGGGATTCCAGTTTATGGACATTGATGATGCTGCTCCTTCCTTGAGCACATTACCAGTGTTAAGTTAGAATCTGTGCACTAATGAAGAGCAAGACAGTTGAAATAGCAAACGGACTCCTGTGCATAATCCGAAGGTACTCCCTGAAACTAGACCTCTTGAGTGAACTGTAGGAGAAAACCCCATGCAATTTGACCTTGTATAGCCCTCCAAGTCCGCACCTAAAGTTGCTGAACTATTCTGTAAAATTTCTGCAGAGTTTGTTTTGGTCGATACTATTGGTCGATACCATCGACCAAAGGTATCGACCAACAAGTCTGCTGAGCCCAGATTTAAAGATTCTTAGAATATTCTTTTCTATTTATTTATTCCTCGAGACTGGAGCCCTATTCTCGCGTCTTTAACATCTGGGAACGTGAGAGAGCCTCCCAAGAACTCCTCCTTGGTAGTGGTGAAGCATCTTCTTCATCAATCATTGCCAACCACTTACTCCTACTTTCTTGTTCCACTTTAAAGGTATGACTCTCTCTCCTAATCACTTTCTCACTCATCTTTTCTCTATTTTACTGTTGGGACCATGGTCAAGGTGCTGCAACCTTGTATACACCTTGCCATGAACCTTCTAAACCCCATACAATGATGTTTTCACCGATATGACTATGATTGATTCACCTCATGATCATTGACTACACATTTCCATGATTTATTGCTTACCAACTTGCTTTATTTACCAAAACTGAGATGAAGCTCGTGATTTACCTAATCTATACCTTGCATATGTGCTCCATGTTACTTCTAAACGATTCCCTACCTAATCCCCCATGTTTTCCCCTAATTTGCATTGAGTTATAGCCAATGCTATGATCTACAACTCTTAACCTTAATATGTCAATTTGGGGATTTCCAAATGGACCATTGGATTATGAAAGTTTCTTGATAATTAGTGTCCCCATGTTGTGCTTAGACTATCCTCCAAGTTTCATGTCAATCCGAGACCCGGAAGACCAAATCTGGGCAAGAATCCGAACAGCCAGCTTGCTGTTCTGGAATTGATTTGGTCGATACTATTGGTCGATACTATCGACCAAATGTATCGACCAATAGAGTTGCTGTCAGCAACTTTTGCCCAATTCTGATTCGTTTGATCTCCGATTGTTCTGATTTCTTCTCTAACCTTTCATATATGCTTGTTTAGGACTTTAAGACTATTTGGGCCACTGCTTGTGATCTTGGACCATTCTCTTCTCCGATTCAAGGTAAGGATAGTTATCGATGTAATTACCTAGGATATGGAAATCTTGACTTGGTATTCCTAACCTAGTAAATATAGTTTCTATTTCATATTCTTATCATGTTAGACTTGCTACATATGTCTTTTAACAGTAGCTTTGTGTTTACATTATATTACTTCAATGTTTTATCATGTTTATCAATTTCAATATATGATGACTTATGTCAATGTCATGAATTGAATGTTTATTATGACGTTGTATCTTGTGAACTGATATGATGAACTTGGGCATGTGATTGCTTAAGTATAACTTGGGATTGAGGGGTACCCTACTGGTGCTTCTGTCCTTGGACATCGGAGGGAATAGTATGGGATGTTCTCCAAAGGTGTCCATTGACGCTTTCCCGGGTTATTGAATGACATGCATAGGATTTGTCTAGATGTATGGCTAGGATGTCCCTATCATATTAGACCCGATTCGGAAGGGCATTGAGACCGAACAACCCGTGGTAGTAGTGTGGATTTGTGGGCGCTCAAGACCGGTATCCACTCCGTGAGAGGACATAAATTGCATCACGGTTACCCGAAAGGGGCCATTTATTGGTAGGGTTACAAATGGCTAGACTTGGGCTCACGGGCACTCAAGACCGGTGAAATGATCCGTGAGAGGGACGTGAGAGCTTCCCGTTTACCATTTGTGGATGACCAATAGGGTTGATGAGTCCGGTGAGTAATATCCGTGACTCTAGTGTGAAGGATACCGGAAAGGATCCCGAGAGGGGAGGAATGGAAGTATCTGGAACTGGCATGATATGATTAAGTAGATGACTTGCATTGGGCTAGGCTATGCCCTGACATGCGCCAATACTTAGACCAAACGGTGATGTGAGAGAGCGATGACCGAAACCCCCAACCATGGATTTGTCCGAGAGGGATGCAGGACCCAATTCCCCCCGGTGATGAGTGACTGAGACTACCTAAAGAAGTATGGTGCTATGACTTAAAGCATGTCTACCATAGATGACCAGCATACTTAGAATAAAGTCATATTGCATTATATGCCTCATATCATCTGCATCATTTTATGATTATCTTGTGGTTTATGTGTGGTGGGATAACTTCCTTGCTGAGTTCTTTTGAACTCATTCCTTTTCTGTTGCAATATTTTGTTAGGCTATTCTACAGGTGATTACTCTGATGGCACCCTCCCTGAGGCGGACCCGGATACCTCATACTACCATCCGGAGGCTGGCTACGTTGAAGACTTCGGTGGCCATACCGAAGAAGATTACCAGGCGTACCAGGGTTAGCCCCGGAGTTGTATGGGAGCAGTCATGTTGGGTCTCCATGGTCCTCAACTTTGAAGAAGATATATTTATTATGGAGGAGACTTATGAGTAGTTACCCCTTCTTTTGTGACAGTATACTTAGAAGAATTGTAATAACTTTAAATTACCTTTATAACTTGAGACGTGTACTTAACTAAATTTTTGACCTCACTTCCGTTTGGTGAAGGAGTGGATTCCGCCCACTGCCTTCTTAATTTATCTGATTTGATATTTATTTCCGCACTCTGATTATGTCTGACACCTTATTTCTGAATTCCATGATCATTCATTGTTAGTTTATGATTATTATCTGTTCATGATTGTATTATCGTCGATGTGGATTATGTGGTCCTTGAACTATGGATCTTCGGGGCTGTGGATCACATCCCGGGTATGCCAGATAGGGTACCGGCTGGGTGGATGTGACAGAGTGGTATCAGAGCCCCAGGTTCAGTAAGACCCTAACGACGGAAGCCATGATGGAACATTCCGAGTTACCGATCAAAAAGGGTAACTCAACTATTCTTAGAGCTGAATAATAGATAACCGAGATTAGTAACTGAGTAAATGAAACTTAACTGATTATGGAATAAGATACAATAATATAAGCAAAACAACTTGATCTCATTAATCACATAAGAAAATTTTTACAAGTCTGAAAGAAAGTACATCTGGGAAACATAAAAAGGAAAACTCCTAATGCTATCTATCTAGGTGATCTACTCCGACGATCTGTCTGATCCCTCCTCGATCTGAACTCATCCTCGAGCCGTGTAAACCTCTCACCTAAAGTGTGCATGTATGTCTCCATCCTCATCTGTCGAGCCTCGATCCTCTCGAGTATGGAATAAATCGGAGGCGATGAGAAGTCACACCTGGAGCCTCAGAAGTCTGGTGAGATGGACCTCCATCCTCGGAGAATCGTGGAGCGGGAATCTCCTGATGCCCCTGGTCATCATCCTGAACTGGAGCATCACCCTGATCATCATCGTCTCCATGCTCATCTACATAGTCATCCTCGGCATCCCCATCGATGCCGGCCTCATTGTCTGATCTAACCGCATTACCAAGCCCCATTTTCTTGACCGACCATGCACGAGAGGTCCTCACCTATCTCTATATCGGGAATCGTCGGTGTGTCCTCTAAATCCACCGGAAGTCTTTGGAAAATGCGTGTCAAGACCCGGCCGAAAGCTAAGTTCCCCGACCCCGGGAGACTCAACTCGGTCTATCATGATATGCTGCATGATGTGAGCCAAGTCTATCTGCACGCCAGTGTAAATGCAATAGATGACTAGTGCCTCCATAATCGTCACCCTACTGTGATGCCCTGCCTTCGGAATAATGTTTCGCCCGACAAAGCGAGCGATGACTCGGGCAGATGGTATCATAGAAGTGCCACTCCTGGGCATGAAGCAGTTCTCGTCGTCCCACAGAGTCTTGCATATCTCGTGTGTCTCGTATGGAATGAGACCCTCCAGAATGTCAGTGCGAGGAGGAATCCACAAGCGAAAGTCTGGTATAGACGGCACTCCCAAGATCCCAGCCAACTCGCTGGTAGTGAATGTGATCTCAACGCCTCTGACCACGGAGCAGATGACAATCCGAGGACCATCTCGCGGGTCATCCTCGAATCGGTAGGTCAGGTTACTATAAAAGTACCTGACAAGCTCTGGGTAGACTGGATATGGCGTGGTGTACAAAGATGACCATCCCATCGCCTCTAACCTCTCCCATATGCGAAAGGTCTCTAGCTCATCTAAGACTACCAACCGCCCGTACTCGATCGGTATGTCATAGAAGTAGTGCTCGAACAGGAACTCTGCCTGAGGTGATATGAAGAGGTCCTCATCGGTCACCTCCTGCCGTGGAGCATGTCCTATACCTCTGTCAGCCCTCCGTCCTCCTCTGGGCATGATGAACCTGCGGAGACAAGAAAGAAATTTCATTTTGATTAATTCCCTTGTTCATTTGTTAGATGGAGGGCATTTTTGTAATTTTTTTCGAAAATTTGAAATTGTTGCGAAAATGCGATTCGAACATACTAGCATATGTATAAGACTTGGATAAACATGCTGGGATGTTTCGTTTGGTGAAAATCTAACATCTTGGCCGTGTAGAAGTGAAAATTCAGCAAGAAGGTGAAGGAAGAAATCCCTCTTTGGGCTATGTTTGAGATTTTTCAAAAGTTGGAATTTCGGCAAACCGAATGTGGGAACACCTTCCCCATGGTAATTTAGTCATGTGGGACTTGGTTTCATGTCAAAATTCATTTTGGTTTAAAAATGAGGCAAGTATTTGTAAAGTTGGAAACATTGAGATGAATAGTGATTTTTGAATCCTAAGAATGTGAAATCTTGTGTTTCATGCTTAGTTTGGCTTGTAAAATGGTGGGAGCATGTTTCTAAACGTCCCTAGACATGATTCTAACCATTAGCATCAACCATTTTGCAGTTTTGAAGAAAAATCATATCTTGGTAAATGATAACGCAAGAAGAGAGAAGAAGAGAATGAGACTTACTTGTGTTGTTGATCAATGCAAGCTTGCAAGAGTGTTGGAAGTCTCAAATCACCCCTAAAACCCTTAGAGACCTTAAGGAGAAGTTTTCCCCAGAGCCAAGTTTGAAATGGAAATGTTTTGGAAATGAAACGAGTGGGCCATTTATTCTGTTTTTCGCGCAGAATGTTTTTTGGTCGATACTATTGGTCGATGCCATCGACCAAATGTATCGACCAATAAGGAAAAATTTCTGCTTTTGGGCTTTTGTGGAAATCTGATTTGTGATTTGTTTCTTGTCAATGTTGGACTATAATCTTGCTATGTTGATGATTTTAAGCATGATTTGGGCATTCTATTCTATTGATCAAGTGATTTTGACAAGTTGATTTTCGATGTTGTAAATTTCCGATGTTTGCAGAATGGTGCTTCTGAGGAATCGTTTGATTGGTTCTGATAATTCCGGAGTTGAAGATGTGCCTGCTGGGACCCCGGACCAGCAAAGACAAGGAGAGCACCCCGCCCCTAATGGAGTTCCCGATGCTCCTGAAATCGGAAGCTTTAGAGACATTGCTAGCATTATGACCAACATGATGCAGCAACAAGCGGCTTGATTCAATCAAATGATGACCGGATTTTTGGCTATGCGAGAAGAGAACCGAGCAAGTGGTTCAAGAAACCCTGGCCGTGCAGCCCCGTATGTGGAGAGGTCCACTGAGATCCCGCATACCAAGCTGATGGAAAGTTTTCTTAAACTCCAAGTGCCATCTTTTACCGGAATGACCAAGGACACCCTCTTTCCTAATAGATGGTTGAGAGAATTGGAAAAGGCATTTAGACACCTGCAGTGTTCAGATAATCAGAAGGTGTTGTTTGCAGAACAGAAGCTCCAACATGAAGCTGATGCATGGTGGACCTCCACCAGGCCTATTCTCGAGAACCTTCATGCTGGTGTGGTTACTTGGGAGTTGTTCAAGGAAGCATTTTGTAGGAACTATTTCCCTGAGTCGGTAAAGGATGCCAAAGAGGCGGGAATTCATGGCATTGGTACAAGGTGCCCTTTACGTGCTTTGGAATACCAGCGAAGTTTGAAGAACTCTTTTTCTTCGCCCCCGATTCTTTGAGTTCCGATGTTGCCAAGGCGAAGAAATTTTTCAAAGGGCTGCGACCTTCGATCAAAGTCCACCTCACTGCCTTACCTCTTGGAGACTATGCTCGGGCCGTGGAGAATGCGAAGAAGATTGAGGAAGCGAGAAGGAGAATGTGCGAGCACGAAACCTTGGCAATCCGGACCTTCGGATTTGTTGATCGATCTTGACCGTCGTTTTGTGAAGCCTGCACCGTACCCCACTCCCACCTATCAGCCCCGGAGTGTTGGGCCGAGTCCCAGTGCTGCTCATGTAGGCCAGTATGGCCAGACTAGTGGGACCCGACCTGCAGGAATTGTTCAGCCTTCTCTACGGAATGGTACACCCCCGGCCTGCATTTCGGAGACCTCCAGTGGCAGCTACCTCTGTTGGACCGAAGGATAATGTTTGCTTCTTTTGCAAACAGCCCGGCCATTTTGCCCGCCTCTGCCCCAAGAAGTCTGTTCAGCCCGGTGCTCTGTTCGGAAGAGTGTCCCTGCCCCTCTGCCGGCAGAGTCTTTAGTATATCTCGGTATTGACCAAGAAGCTTGTCATGATGTTGTTACAGGTACATTGTTAGTCGCTTCTTTACCAGCATTTGTATTGTTTGATACGGGTGCATCTCATTCATTCATTTCATCTACTTTTCTTTGTGAAGACTAACCTAACACCCAAATGTTTGTCTAGTTATTTATCAATTTGTACCCCTGTTGGGTCTCTTTGTTAAACTAGATAAAGTGTTAGAGGAATGTCCTGTTTGTGTTTGTGGTTTGAACTTGAAGGCAAGGTTGGTGTTGTTCGATATGAGAGATTTCGACGTGATCTTGGGAATTGATTGGTTGACATCCTACAACGCTGTGATCTTGTGCTCTTCAAAGAAGATCCAATTCCGATTGGAGGGGAATTCAGTTTTGGAGTTCCAAGGAAGGAAGGGAAGAGTGAGCAAGAAGACTTTGACCGCTTTAATGCAAGTCCACTCCCTAGTGGAAGATGTTTCATCTGGAAGCAAGGTTAAGGAAAAGAAGAGACCTGAAAATATCAGTGTAGTTTGTAACTTCGCTGATGTGTTTCCAGACGAATTATCAGGACTGCCCCCTGATAGAGAGGTTGAGTTTTCCATAGACTTAACTCCTGGAGCGTCTCCGGTGTCTAAAGCTCCTTACAGGATGGCGCCTACCGAGCTAGAGGAGTTGCAAGCTCAGCTGAATGAACTCCTGGATAGAGGTTTTTGTGCAGCCAAGTGTGTCACCCTGGGGAGCTCCGGTCTTGTTCGTTAAGAAGAAAGATGGTAGTATGCGCCTATGCATTGACTACAGAGAGTTGAACAAGTTAACGATCAAGAACAGATACCCGTTGCCTCGGATTGATGACCTGTTTGACCAGTTGAAGGGTGCGTCTGTTTTCTCGAAGATTGACTTAAGATCAGGGTATCACCAGTTGAAAGTGAAGTCAAGTGATATCTTTAAGACGGCGTTCCGAACAAGGTATGGACACTATGAATTCAAAGTTATGCCTTTTGGCTTAACAAATGCCCCTGCCGTGTTCATGGACCTCATGAACCGGGTATTTCATGATGTGCTCGATAAGTTTGTGATCGTATTCATTGATGACATCTTGATTTACTCGAAGAATGAAGAAGAGCATGCGGAACATCTGAACTTCACTTTGCAAAGGTTGAGAGAAAAGAAACTCTATGCTAAGTTTAGCAAGTGTGACTTTTGGCTCTCAAGGGTAGTGTTTCTTGGCCATGTTGTTTCAGCCGAAGGTATTCGTGTCGACCCGGAAAAAGTGCAAACCGTTACCGATTGGGAAAGACCGAAGACCGTGACTGAGATAAGAAGTTTCCTTGGATTGGCAGGATACTATCGGAGATTTATCGAGAATTTTTCTAGGTTGGCTGCCCCTATGACTAAGCTAACTAGAAAGGAAGAGAAGTTCGTTTGGACCGAGTCTTGCGAGAGGAATTTTGAGGAGCTGAAGGTTAGATTGACAAGCGCCCCGGTTTTGACTATACCTGATAGTTCCGGTGGGTTGACAGTCTACACCGATGCTTCCATGATCGGATTGGGTTGCGTGTTGATGCAACACGGAAAAGTTGTGGCTTATGCTTCTCGGCAATTGAAAGACTATGAGCGGAATTATCCCACTCACGACTTAGAGCTTGCCGCCGTTGTTTTTGCTTTAAAGATTTGGAGACATTACCTATACGGTGAGAAGATCGCTATCTTCACAGATCATAAGAGTTTGAAATACTTCTTCACCCAGAAAGAGCTGAATATGAGACAAAGAAGATGGCTGGAGTTGGTTTCTGACTATGATTGTGACATCCAATATCACCCAGGTAAAGCAAATGTAGTTGCGGATGCTCTTAGTAGGAAGAGTCAGAAGAAGGATTTGAACTTGTGTGCTTTGAGTCGACCTTTATTGCTGTCAATGGAAAGGTTTGGCTTAGAAGTGGTTCTGAGGGGTTCGGATTGTATTCTTTTTGCCATGACGGCAAGATCCACCCTTAGAGACCGGATCGTCGCTTTGCAAAGTTCTGACCCTGAGCGAGAGAGAAGATTGGGAAGGTTGCCACGAATTCAGAGATGGACCCTGCTTTTAGTACATCTTTAGATGGTGCCTTATTGTTTAGAGGTAGACTCTGTGTGCCTGCTGTTGATGAAATCAAGAAGGAAATATTGAAAGAAGCACACCAGTCGATCTTTACAATACACCCTAGGGGTACCAAAATGTATAAAGACTTAAGGGAACATTTTTGGTGGAATAGCTTGAAAGCGGATGTGGAAGACTTTGTTGCCAAGTGCGAGACTTGTCAGCGTGTTAAAGCCGTTCGCCAACCTCCGTCCGGATTGCTTCAGCCCCTTCCCGTTCCTAGTTGGAAGTGGGAAGATATATCCATGGACTTCGTGACTAGCTTGCCGCGGACAAGTAAAGGAAATGACACTGTGTGGGTGGTTGTAGATAGGTTGACTAAATCAGCCCATTTCATACCTATGAAGATCACCTACACTTTGGACAAGCTAGCTAGACTCTATGTGGACAACGTGGTTCGTCTACACGGTGTGCCGGTGAGTATTGTGTCTGACCGTGATCCTAGGTTCACCTCAAGGTTTTGGAATGGATTGCAGAAAGCCCTGGGAACCCAATTAAACCTGAGTACAGCTCATCATCCCCGGATCGATGGACATATCGAGCGGACGATTCAAATTTTAGAAGATATGCTTAGATCTTGTGTGGTGGACATGGGTGGAAATTGGGATGAACACTTAGCTTTAGTGGAGTTTGCCTATAACAACAGTTATCAATCAACAATAGGCATGGCTCCTTTTAAAGCTTTGTACGGTAACACTTGTAGAACGCCTTTGTATTGGACTGAGACAGGTGAAAGAAAAGTCTTAGGCCCGGAAATGATTGAAGCTACAAGTGCTATGGTCGACATGATTAGAGAGAGGATTAAGTCTGCTCAGTCAAGACAGAAATCCTATGCCGACAAGAGAAGGACCGATCTGGAGTTTCCTATTGGAGAGAAAGTTTTCCTTAAAGTATCACCTATGAAAGGTGTGATGAGATTCAATGTGAGAGGAAAGCTTAGCCCCCGCTTCATCGGACCTTTTGAAATCTTGGAAAGGGTTGGACCTGTTGCTTATCGCTTGGCCTTGCCTCCATCTCTTGCTGGAGTTCACAATGTGTTCCATGTTTCGATGCTTCGGAAGTACATAGAGAACCCGGAACACATACTACAGCAAGCACCCGAAGGACTTAGTGCTGATCTTTCTTACGATGAGGGACCAGCTGAAATCCTAGATAAAAAGGACAAGCAGCTGCGGAATCGCACCATCCCTTTGGTGAAGATTCGGTGGAAGAACCATACCCCGGAAGAAGCTTCATGGGAAAAGGAAGAAGAAATGAAGGAGAAGTTTCCTCATCTTTTTGGGAGCACAGGTACGCTTTCAATTTCGAGGACGAAATTCTTTTAAGGGGGGAAGAATGTAAAATCCAGCTTTTACCTAACCTTGACCCGACCCGGTCATTGTTATGTTTGTAGGTCCAAAGACCCGAAGTGGTGGTAGGAGGGACTTATGGGCCCTACTGGTTGATGACGTAATGTCGGGATTCCAGTTTATGGACATTGATGATGCTGCTCCTTCCTTGAGCACATTACCAGTGCTAAGTTAGAATCTGCGCACTGATGAAGAGCGAGACAGTTGAAATAGCAAACGGACTCCTGTGCATAATCCGAAGGTACTCCCTGAAACTAGACCTCTTGAGTGAACTGTAGGAGAAAACCCCATGCAATTTGACCTTGTATAGCCCTCCAAGTCCGCACCTAAAGTTGCTGAACTATTCTGTAAAATTTCTGCGAGAGATTGTTTTGGTCGATACTATTGGTCGATACCATCGACCAAAGGTATCGACCAACAAGTCTGCTGAGCCCAGATTTAAAGATTCTTGGAATATTCTTTTCTATTTATTTATTCCTCGAGACTGGAGCCCTATTCTCGCGTTTTTAACATCTGGGAACGTGAGAGAGCCTCCCAAGAACTCCTCCTTGGTAGTGGTGAAGCATCTTCTTCATCAATCATTGCCAACCACTCATTCCTACTTTCTTGTTCCACTTTAAAGGTATGACTCTCTCTCCTAATCACTTTCTCACTCATCTTTTCTCTATTTTACTGTTGGGACCATGGCCAAGGTGCTGCAACCTTGCATACACCTTGCCATGAACCTTCTAAACCCCATACAATGATGTTTTCACCGATATGACTATGATTGATTCACCTCATGATCATTGACTACACATTTCCATGATTTATTGCTTACCAACTTGCTTTATTTACCAAAACTGAGATGAAGCTCATGATTAACCTAATCTATACCTTGCATATGTGCTCCATGTTACTTCTAAACGATTCCCTACCTAATCCCCCATGTTTTCCCCTAATTTGCATTGAGATATAGCCAATGCCATGATCTACAACTCTTAACCTTAATATGTCAATTTGGGGATTTCCAAATGGACCATTGGATTATGAAAGTTTCTTGATAATTAGTGTCCCCATGTTGTGCTTAGACTATCCTCCAAGTTTCATGTCAATCCGAGACCCGGAAGACCAAATCTGGGCAAGAATCCGAAAAGCCAGCTTGCTGTCCTGGAATTGATTTGGTCGATACTATTGGTCGATACTATCGACCAAATGTATCGACCAATAGAGTTGCTGTCAGCAACTTTTGCCCAGTTCTGATTCGTTTGATCTCCGATTGTTCTGATTTCTTCTCTAACCTTTCATATATGCTTGTTTAGGACTTTAAGACTATTTGGGCCACTGCTTGTGATCTTGGACCATTCTCTTCTCCGATTCAAGGTAAGGATAGTTATCGATGTAATTACCTAGGATATGGAAATCTTGACTTGGTATTCCTAACCTAGTAAATATAGTTTCTATTTCATATTCTTATCGTGTTAGACTTGCTACATATGTCTTTTAACAGTAGCTTTGTGTTTACATTATATTACTTCAATGTTTTATCATGTTTATCAATTTCAATATATGATGACTTATGTCAATGTCATGAATTGAATGTTTATTATGACGTTGTATCTTGTGAACTGATATGATGAACTTGGGCATGTGATTGCTTAAGTATAACTTGGGATTGAGGGGTACCCTACTGGTGCTTCTGTCCTTGGACATCGGAGGGAATAGTATGGGATGTTCTCCGAAGGTGTCCATTGACGCTTTCCCGGGTTATTGAATGACATGCATAGGATTTGTCTAGATGTATGGCTAGGATGTCCCTATCATATCAGACCCGATTCGGAAGGGCATTGAGACCGAACAACCCGTGGTAGTAGTGTGGATTTGTGGGCGCTCAAGACCGGTATCCACTCCGTGAGAGGACATAAATTGCATTACGGTTACCCGAAAGGGGCCATTTATTGGTAGGGTTACAAATGGCTAGACTTGGGCTCACAGGGCACTCAAGACCGGTGAAATGATCCGTGAGAGGGACGTGAGAGCTTCCCGTTTACCATTTGTGGATGACCAATAGGGTTGATGAGTCCGGTGAGTAATATCCGTGACTCTAGTGTGAAGGATACCGGAAAGGATCCCGAGAGGGGAGGAATGGAAGTATCTGGAGCGGCATGATATGATTAAGTAGATGACTTGCATTGGGCTAGGCTATACCCCGACATGCGCCAATACTTAGACCAAACGGTGATGTGAGAGAGCGGTGACCGAAACCCCAACCATGGATTTGTCCGAGAGGGATACGGGACCCAATTCCCCCGGTGATGAGTGACTCGAGACTACCTAAAGAAGTATGGTGCTATGACTTAAAGCATGTCTACCATAGATGACCAGCATACTTAGAATAAAGTCATATTGCATTATATGCCTCATATCATCTGCATCATTTTATGATTATCTTGTGGTTTATGTGTGGTGGGATAACTTCCTTGCTGAGTTCTTTTGAACTCATTCCTTTTCTGTTGCAATATTTTGTTAGGCTATTCTACAGGTGATTACTCGATGGCACCCTCCCGAGGCGGACCCGGATACCTCATACTACCATCCGGAGGCTGGCTACGTTGAAGACTTCGGTGACCATACAGAAGAAGATTACCAGGCGTACCAGGGTTAGCCCCGGAGTTGTATGGGAGCAGTCATGTTGGGTCTCCATGGTCCTCAACTTTGAAGAAGATATATTTATTATGGAGGAGACTTATGAGTAGTTACCCCTTCTTTTGTGGCAGTATACTTAGAAGAATTGTAATAACTTTAACTTACCTTTATAACTTGAGACTTGTACTTAACTAAATTTTGACCTCACTTCCGTTTGGTGAAGGAGTGGATTCCGCCCACTGCCTTCTTAATTTATCTGATTTGATATTTATTTCCGCACTCTGATTATGTCTGACACCTTATTTCTGAATTCCATGATCATTCATTGTTAGTTTATGATTATTATCTGTTCATGATTGTATTATCGTCGATGTGGATTATGTGGTCCCTGAACTATGGATCTTCGGGGCTGTGGATCACATCCCGGGTATGCCAGATAGGGTACCGGCTGGGTGGATGTGACATTGATTACCTCGATACTTGATCTTCGGGGATGTGGATCACACACTCGGGTATGCCAGGTAGGGTACCGGCTGGGTGGATGTGACACTCTATGACCCGAGCTATGATCCCGCATACTACCCTTCGTGTGATGGCTACAATGAGAGTCAGAATTATTGTGTCGAGGAGGATTATGGTTCGTACCAGGGTTAGCCCCACCATGGTGAAGGAGCGTACCAGGATTATGGTTCGTACCAGGACACTGTTAGGACCCTAGGATGAGAGGCCATTTGGAATGAGGGTTAGTTAGGGTTATTTGAAATTATAAATAGAGGGATAATTGAGGGTTATAAAAGGAGGGACAAGTGAGTGGAGAGGATATCGAATGTTTTATGAGAGTTCTTGGGACACCACTGTGAGGTGTGGGGGGTGACGGCACCATAGAAACCAGTGTTATCTTGTTATTTCTTGCATTCTTGTATGAATTTTTGGGAAATATTCTTAGGGTTTTATCAATTGGCATCAGAGCTGTAACGATCCAGGGAGAGGTGATGGCGGCGCCTTCGTTTTCTGGTGAAGGAGGAGTTCAGAGATGGATTTTAGAGGTTCTTCTCTTCTGCTGGGAGAACCAGATCGAGGAAGAGCAGTGGTTGGGGGTAGCGATCCAACATCTGGAAAGAGAGGCACTTGACTGGATCTATCACAAGAATTGGACGACATTTTCTTGGACGGGATTCAAAGAAGCCCTGAGGTGTGAGCTTAGCGACGGGAGACAACTGACATCAAATTTGGAGATAGACAACAACCAAGTTGAGAAGTATCGAATGAAGGATGAAGTACTGCCGGCTACGGAAGTCACGCATCACCAAACGTGGAGCAAAAAGATGAAGATAGGATTGAGTGAAGATACCTACCGGACCAGAGTGGAGGAGCAATATTCTGCTATAAAATCGAGATGCAGTGAAGTGAAGAAGCATAGAAGGAGACCAGGTACAATTGACGGCAAGTTGCAAGCGGCCAAAAATTCTATTCGCAGGAAACGAAGAAGACGGTGGAGTTTTAGGGTTTTTGAGGTTGGTTCGGCTCAACCCAAACCGGTCAATCAGTTTGGTTCAAACATTAAGGACCAAGGAGCTTCTAATTCGGGCCCAATTCAGGTATGCTTAGAATCAGATTTAGAGCCCAAGAGACCTAAGTTCAAAGATTGGGCCGTACGTTTTCCTAAGAAACCCCCTTGGGCCCAGCCCATTCCATTAATCCCCAGCCCATCATATTTCATTCACTCAATATCCAACCCATATTTGTTAACCCATGATTTTAAGTGTTCATGTCTAGCCCATTTAATAGAATTATTTTGGGCCCATTACAGTTTCATAACCCAAAACCCAATCCCTACAATCAAACCAACGATCAGCCCATTACTCTTCACCCATGGGTTTAAGTATTTGGACCTTACTCCTTTTCATCATCACTCATGGGCCTGGCCCATTTCGTATACCCAAAATCCAAGCCTTTTCAACATTACTTTAAACCCAAATAACTCAAACGGGTCAAAACCCAAACCCAAACCAAGCCTGAACCAAGAACTTGCCAGAAAATGGTCCAACCGAACCAACAAGTTGGGGAACCATCGTCTTCAACCTCTAAACTTCAGAATAGAAAGCGAGGCGGCAACGTTGGGGCTGCAGCGACTGAGGAAAATCCATCATCTTCCAACAGCAGCACGCAGGCTCCTTGAGATGCAGCGGTGTGATGGGTATTAATTTTGTTGCAGGCCAAAAAAAAAATAATAAAATAAAATAAAATAAAATAAAATAAAAAACCCTCCAAGTCTGATTTTGAGCAGTGGGTGTGTTATTCAGCCTGGGAGGATGATTTTGATTTACTACGGTTATGCGGCACCATCACACGACTAAACTTCAACAATTCCATCACCTTGAGGACAAGGTGATTTTCGAGGGGCCGGTAGTGTTAGGACCCTAGGATGAGAGGCCATGTGGAATGAGGGTTAGTTAGGGTTATTTGAAATTATAAATAGAGGGATAATTGAGGGTTATAAAAGGAGGGACAAGTGAGTGGAGAGGATATCGAATGTTTTATGAGAGTTCTTGGGACACCACTGTGAGGTGTGGGGGGTGACTGGCACCATAGAAACCAGTGTTATCTTGTTATTTCTTGCATTCTTGTATGAATTTTTGGGAAATATTATTAGGCGCCCCCTTTTTTTTTGGGGGAGAAAGAGTTTTTGTTGGGGGGCTTTTTTTTTTTTGGGGGGGTTTTATCGGACACCCCTTTTTTTTTTGGGAAAAAAAAAATTGTTTTATTTTAGGGCGTGGGGGGGGGGGTTTTTTTTTTTTTTTTTTTTTTTGTGAAAGGGGGGGGGGGGGGGGGGCCGACCTTTTCCTTAGGGTAGATCTTGTGAAATCCGGCCTTATCCTTACCCTGACCCGGACCGGAATTTGTATTGCCTATAGATCAATGACCTGAAGTGGTGGGAGAAGTCCTTGTGGACCCTTTTGGTTGATGATTTGGTGTCCGAGCCCAAGCCCATGGACATTGACGATGATGCCCCTGACTTGAGAGCATTGTCAGTGTTAGTTTTGAATCTGCGCACCGAAGAGGGGTGAATTAGTTAAAATACCTAATGAACTCCTGTACCCAATCTGAAGGTATTTCAAGAAACTAGACTTCTTGATGGACTTGTAGGAGAAAACTCCACTCAATTTGACCCCATATAGCCCTCCAAATCCCTGTCCGAAGTTGCTGAACTATGTCTGGCAAATCCTGCTTGCGCACCGAAGAAGGTGAGCTTATTTGGTGGACCTAATGAACTCCCATGCTTGATCCGAAAGTATTTCTGGAAACTAGACTTCTTTATTGACTTGTAGGAGAAAACCTCACTCAATTTGACCTTTTATAGCCCTCCGAATCCCTATTCAAAGTTTCTGAACTATTCCTGAAAATTCTGTTGAAACTACTTTGGGTTGATACTGTTGGTTGATACCATCAACCCAGTATCACCCAAGGTATCGACCAACAAGCCCAGATTCGAATAAAAAGGTGCTTTTGAATATTCCTTCCTCCTTTTAAGTGAAACCTTGAACCTAAAACATTATTTCACTCATTTCAACATCTGAGAACGTGGGAAAGCTCCTCTAAGCCTCCTCCTTGGCTTGGGTGTTGATCTTCTTCAAGAATCCTTTGTCTCTCTTCTCTAATCTCTTCTACAAGGTATGTAATCTCTCACTCTCTCTCTAATCTACTTCTACCTCACCTTATTCTTGTTGTTGGGACCATGGCCAAGGTGCTGCAACCTTGCAAACACCTTGCCATGAGTCTTCTTTACCTCATACATTAATGTTTTCAACCATCTTGCTATGTTCCACTTACCTCTTGATCAATTAGTATACATTTCCATGATTTGTTGCTTACCAACTTACTTTATTTACCAAAACTGAGATGAAGCCTATGATTAACCTAATCTATACCTTGCAAATGATTTCAATATTGCTCCTATGTTATTCCCTACCTAATCCACTATGTTTTTCCCCAACTTGCATTAAGAAATAGCCAATGCCATGATTAACAACTCTTAAACTTGATATGCCAATTTGGGGATTTCTAATTTGACCATTGGATGATGTTAATTCTTTGATAATTAGTGTCTCTATATTGTGTTTAGGCTGCTCCCCAAGTTTCGTATCGATCCGACACCCGGAAGACCAACTTTGAGCCAAAACCCAACTTGCTGTCCGAGACCCTTTTGGGTCGATACTATTGGTCGATACCATCGACCCAAGGTATCGACCAACAAGGTTGCTGTCATAAACTTTTGCCCAGTTTTGATCCATTTGATCTCCGATTGTTTTGATTTCTTCTCTAATCCTTCATGTATGTTTGTTTAAGGCTTTAAGACTATAATTGGACCATTCTCTTGTGACTTCGGATCATCTTCTTCACAATTTGTGGTAAGGACGGTTATTGCCATATAACATAGACTGTATGACTTTTACACTGTTGTTGGTGACTTAGTAGACTTAACTTATTAATTGATTTTAGACATCATATGACTACTGTAGTTACCTTATGACAGTAGCACCATGCTTAATTACTTGGTTTATCATGTTTACTTATTCTTGCCATTTATTTTTACACTGTATTATGAGATGTTATGACATGTTTTCAATATGATAATGTATTGTTGATATGTAATGGATGGAATAAGCATGTGATTGCTTAGGTATGATTTGGTATTGGGAGTGCCCTACTGGTACTTCTGTCCTTGGACATCGGAGGAAATAGTATGGGATGTTCTCCGAAGATGCCCATCGACGCTTTCCTGGATCATTGGATGACATACATAGGACTTGTCTAGATGTATGGCTAGGATGTCCCTGTCGTATCAGACCCGAATCGGAAGGGCATTGAGACCGAATGACCCGTGGTAGTAGTGTGGATTTGTGGGCGCTCAAGACCAGTAACCATCCCGTGAGAGGACATAAATCGCATTGCGGATACCCGAAAGGGGCCATTTATTGGTAGGGTTGCAAATGGCTAGACTTGGGCTCACGGGCACTCAAGACCGATAAAATGATCCGTGAGGGGATGTGAGAGCTTCCCGTCTACTATTTGTGGATGACCAATAGGGTTGATGAGTCCGGTGGGTAATATCCGTGACTCTAGTGTGAAGGATACCGGAAAGGATCCCGAGAGGGGAGGAATGGACGTATTTGGAACTGGAATGATAAGACTAATTAGATGACTTGCATTGGGCTAGGCTTTACCTTGACATGCGCCAATACTTAAACCAAATGGTGATTTGAGAGAGTGGTGACCGAAACCCCCAACCATGGATTTGTCCGAGAGGGATGCAGGACCCAATTCCCCTTGGTGATGAGTGACTGAGACTACCTAAAGAAGTATGGTGCTATGACTTAAAGCATGTCTACCTTAGAGACTAGCATACTTAGGGTTAGAATCATATATCATCATTGTCTCATATCATATTGCATCATGATATGCTGTGCATCATATGATTTATGTTATTATGGAATAACTTTCCTTGCTGAGTTCTTTTGAACTCACTCCTTTTTTGCAACATATTTTGTTAGACTTTTCTGCAGGTACTACTACTGTTGACTGTGACGGTCAACACTTTGAAGACTAAGTTGATGACTCTTAAACTACTGATTATGGTGACTACATTGGTGAAGACTAGCAGTCCGAGACTGAGAATTATCTGGAGCAGTTCAGCCTTTGCACTTGTGTGCTAGTGTTTGGATATCGTCCCATTTTCTTTCTAATCTTTTATTTGATTCGTCGAGACCGTAGTTTAGTTTGTTCCCTTGTCATTTTGGGAACCGGTTGTAAACCTTAATTTTAGTCGATCTACCTTCCGCTATTATTATAGGATGGGTTTCCTCCCTCCTTTTCACACTTGATTGTTTATCCTATTTGAATCATTTCCACACTCTGATGTTATTTGTGTAACCTTCTGAGATCCTTTCTTGATTTTATTATTAAATTATTTGAATACAAAGAGTTGTTCTTGCTTTTGATTATATTATTGTGCTAAGTGACTATGATTGTTCCTAAACTTGATCGGCGGGACCATGATTCATTCCCCGGGTAATCCAGATAGGGTACCCCCTTGGTGGATTTAGGGCGGGATGTGACAGCGGCTGTGTTCTCAAAGATTGACTTAAGGTCTGGGTATCACCAGTTGAAAGTGAAGTCAAGTGATATCTTTAAGACGGCGTTCAGAACAAGGTATGGACATTATGAATTTAAAGTTATGCCTTTTGGTTTAACGAATGCTCCTGCCTTGTTCATGGACTTCATGAACCGGGTATTTCATGATGTGCTCGATAAATTTGTAATCGTTTTCATTGATGACATCTTGATCTACTCGAAGAGTAAGGAAGAGCATGTGAAGCACCTGAACTTCACATTGCAAAGGTTGAGAGAAAAGAAACTCTATGCTAAGTTTAGCAAGTGTGACTTTTGGCTCTCAAGGGTAGGGTTTCTTGGCCATGTTGTTTCAGACAAAGGTATTCATGTTGACCCGGAGAAAGTGAAAACTATTACCAATTAAGAAAGACCAAAGACCGTGACTGAGATAAGAAGTTTCCTTGGATTGGCAGGATACTATCGGAGATTTATTGAGAACTTTTCTAGGTTGGCTGCCCCTATGACTAAGCTAACTAGAAAAGAAGAGAAGTTTGTTTGGACCGAAGCTTGCGAGAAGAATTTTAAAGAGCTGAAGGTTAGATTGATAAGCGCCCCGGTTTTAACTATATATGATAGTTCCGGTGAGTTGACAGTCTACACTGATGCTTCCAAGATCGGTTTGGGTTGCGTGTTGATGCAACACAGCAAGTTTGTGGCTTATGCCTCTCAGCAATTAAAGGTTTATGAGCGGAATTATCCCACTCATGACTTAGAGCTTGCCGCCGTTGTTTTTGCTTTAAAGATTTGGAGACATTACCTATACGGTGAGAAGATCGCTATCTTCACAGATCATAAGAGTTTGAAATACTTCTTCACCCAGAAAGAGCTGAACATGAGACAAAGAAGATGGTTGGAGTTGGTTTTTGACTATGATTGTGACATCCAGTATCACCCAGGTAAAGCAAATGTAGTTGCGAATGCTCTTAGTAGGAAAGGTCAAAGGAAGGAATTGGACTTGTGTGCTTTGAGTAGGCCCTTGTTGTCGTCGATAGAAAGGTTTGGTTTAGAAATGGTTCCTGAGGGTTCGGATTGTATTCTTTATGCCATGACGGCAAGATCCACCCTTAGAGACCGAATTGTTGCTTTGCGAGTTCTTGATCTTGAGTTGAAAGAGAAGATTGAGAAGATTGCCACAAATTCATAAATGGACCCTGCTTTTAGTATATCTTTAGATGGTACCTTATTGTTTAGAGGTAGACTCTGTGTGCCTGCTGTTGATGAAATCAAGAAGGAAATATTGAAAGAAGCACACCAGTCGATCTTTACAATACACCCTGGCTGTACCAAAATGTACAAGGACTTAAGGGAACATTTTTGGTGGAATGGTTTGAAAGCGGATGTTGAAGATTTTGTTGCCAAGTGTGAGACTTGCCAACGTGTGAAAACCGTTCGTCAACCTCCATCTGAATTGCTTCAGCCCCTTCCTATTCCTAGCTGGAAGTGGGAAGATATCTCCATGGACTTCGTGACTAGATTGCCTCGGACCAGTAAGGGAAATGACATTGTGTGGGTGATTGTCGATAGGTTGACCAAATCAGCCCATTTTATTCCTATGAAGATCACTTACACTTTGGACAAGCTAGCTAGGCTTTACGTGGACAATGTGGTTCGTCTGCATGGAGTGCCTGTGAGTATTGTTTATGATCATGATCCTAGGTTCACCTCAAGGTTTTGGAATGGTTTGCAGAAAGCCTTGGGAACCCAATTGAATTTGAGTACAGCCCATCATCTACAGTCTGATGGAAAATCTGAGCGGACAATTCAAATCTTGGAGGATATGCTTAGATCCTGTGTTGTGGACACGGGTGGAAATTGGGATGAACACTTAGCTTTAGTTGAGTTTGCCTATAACAACAGTTATCAAGCAACAATAGGCATGGCTCCATTTAAAGCTTTGTATGGTAACACTTGTAGGACACCTTTGTATTGGACTGAGACGGGTGAAAGGAGAGTCTTAGGCCCGGAAATGATTGAAGCTACAAGTGCGATGGTCGACATGATTAGAGAAAGGATTAAGTCTGCTCAGTCAAGACAAAAATCTTATGCCAATAAGAGAAGGACAGACTTAGAATTTCCAATTGGTGAGAAAGTTTTCCTTAAGGTGTCACCTATGAAAGGGGTGACAAGATTCAATGTGAAAGGAAAGCTTAGTCCTCGCTTCATTGGACCTTATGAGATCTTGGAGAAGGTTGACATGTTGCATACCGCTTGGCCTTGCCCCCATCTCTTGCTGGAGTGATGCTCCGAAAATACGTAGAAAACCCGGAACACATACTACAGCAAGCAACCGAAGGACTTAGTGCCAATCTTTCTTACGATGAAGGACCAGCTGAAATCCTAGATAAAAAGGACAAGCAGCTGCGGAATCGCACCATCCCTTTGGTGAAGATACGGTGGAAGAACCATACCCCGGAAGAAGCTTCATGGGAGAAAGAAGAAGACATGAGAGAGAAGTTTCCTCATCTTTTTGGAAGCATAGGAACGCTTTCAATTTCAAGGACGAAATTTCTTTTAAGGGGGGGGAGAATGTAAAATCCGGCCTTATCCTAACCCTGACCCGGCCCGGATTTTATACTGTTGCAGGTCCGAAGACCCTAAGTGGAGGTAGAAAAGACTTGTGGGCCCTCGTAGTTGAAGATTCGATGCTTGATCCAGAGCCTATGGACATTGACAATGATGCCCCTTACTTGAGCACATTGTCAGTGTTGAGTAAAAATCTGCGCATCAATGAAGAATTATTTAGTTGAAGCACTTATTGGACCCCCGTGATCAATCCGAAGGTATTTCTTCAAACTAGACTTGTTGATTGACTTGTTGGAGAAAACCCAACTCAATTCGGATTTGTCTTGCCTTCCAAATCCCTGTTCTAAGTTACTGTCATGCCTTGGTCGACTGCTTGGTCGACTGACAGTCGACCAGCCAGTCGACCAGCAGTAATGGATTTCGAAATTTTACAAAATCACTTCCCATTTTGCCCCTACCTTTTTGGAACTCGTGAATGAGGACCTAAACTAATCATTTGCACTCCAGAGCACGAAGTTTGACACTCTCTTGGGCTTTTTCTTGGTGTTTATGAAGATCTTTGACTCCAATCATTAGTATTACACATCAATCATCAACTCAAGGTATGATTCCTTCTATTCTTCTTCTAATCTATTCATTTTCTACCAAATTATAATCTTAAGACCATGGTTGAAGTGTTGCAACCTTGCAAACACTTAACCATGAGTTTTCCCCATTCAATTCCATGATCATCACCCCCATTCTTCCTATGTTACGATTCAATTAGGATTGCTAACATTTCATTATTTTGATTCCTTCCATTTCAACCTTGTCTTGATTCAAAACTGATATGTAAATGCATGTTAGGTCTAGATTACTATGAATTCATGATTGTAATTTGATTCTTAACATTCACTTAATTGATTCCCATCATTCTTTACAATTTCAATTCGATTCTTGATATTTATCATATAGAACATAAGGCTTTGATTTGGGTATTTTTAATTGGACCGTTGGATCGTCATGAAATTTAGTTTGTAGTATCCTCATATTGTTATAATCATGCCCTCCAAATTTTGTGTCGATTGGAGCACTGGAAGGTTAGTTTCGGATCAAGTCTTCAATTCTGCCCATGGTTAACAAGTCTTGGTCGACTGCCTTGGTCGATTGACAGTCGACCAAGCCAGTCCACCAAGAGATGGTAACATCCCTGTACTTGGCCGAATTGATTCGTTTGACCTCCGATTCGATTGTTTTCTTCTCTAATGTTACTTGTATGTTGTCTAGGGTACCAACACTGATTTTTGGGACTATTCTTGGTGATCATTGATTTTATTTACGACTCGATTAAGGTAAGGACGATCGTTAACTCAAGTACATTAATTAAGTAAACATGCTTATACTTTGAGAACTCAGTGGTTAGATTCCTATGTGTACTCCTTTACTATACATGACTATTATATGCATTTTTATCAGTAGTAGTATATTACATATCATTTGGAATATCATGTTTAATTATACTTGATGATTTTGTATATGATCAATCATGTTATGACATGCTTTTGTTTATATGATGAATCATTAAATATGTATGATATGATGAGATTGAGCTTGTGATCGACTACGTATGACTTGGGATTGGGAAGTGTCCTTCCGACACTTCTGTCCTTGGACATCGGAGGGAATAGTATGAGATATTCTCCGAAGGTGTCCATCGACAATTTCCCGGGTTATTGGATGACATACATAGGATGGTCTAGGTGTATGGTTAGGATTTTTCCTTGTCATATTAGACCCGAATCGGAAGGGTATTGAGACTGAACGACCCGTGGTAGAGTATGGTTGATGGGCGCTCAAGACCGGTATCCACTCCGTGAGAGGACTTGAACCATACTGCGGATACCCGAAAGGGGCCATTTATTGGTAGGGTTGCAAATGGATAGACCTGGGCTCACGGGCGCTCAAGACCGGTAACCAACCCGTGAGAGGACGTGAGAGCTTCCTGTTTACCATTTGTGGATGACCAATAGGGTTGATGAGTCCGTAGTCCGAGTTGGTCGGTGCCATAGGATACGTTGACTCTAGTGTGAAGGATACGGAACCGAGTTGGTCGGTGCCATAGGGAAAGTATCCGGATCTGACATGATACGACTGAGTAGATGATTTGCATTGGGCTAGGCAATGCCATGACATGCGCCAATACTTATACCAATGGTGATGTGAGAGAGTGGTGACTTAAACCCCAGCCATGGTTTGATGAGGACTTAAACCAATTACCCCGGCAGACCCAAGATATCTTGTTTGGTTGAGGGGGAGTGACAGACGACCTAAAGAAGTATGGTGCTATGGCTTAAAGCATGTCTACCTTAGAGACTAGCATACTTAGGGTTAGAATCATATATCATCATTGTCTCATATCATCTTGCATCATATCATGACTTGTATCGAATGAACTGTGTACTATAAAACGACTTGCCTTGCTGAGTTCTTTTGAACTCATTCCTTTCATGCAATTTGTTAGATTATCCTGCAGGTGTAGAAGACTCTGATGGCGCACTCTACGACCCGAGCTATGATCCCGCATACTACCCTTCGAGTGATGGCTACGATGAGAGTCAGGATTATTGTGCCGAGGAGGATTATGGTTCGTACCAGGGTTAGCCCCACCATGGTGATGGAGCGGCCACGCTGGGTTCACTTCATCCACACTTACGAAGAAACAATCATTAGGATAGAAGAAACCTTTGCGTAGTGCCCCATTTCCTTAGATGACTATAAACATTTGGATATATTGTCTTTAACTATTATGGATTTACTCTTGATACTGATTGTAATTAAGTTTAATTAACCACCTTCCGCTATTATTGAAGGAGTGACTCCTGATCACTCTTTCTCTTTGAGATCATTATTATGTGAAGTTGATACTTGATAATTCCGCATTCTGATTAATTATCTTTTCTTATTCATTTGATCTGTTTATTGTTTACTTTAAACGTTAATTATATTGTTCATGATTATGTTATTGTGTATGTGAGAGGCATGGCCGCTCGATCTGGATCTTCGGGCTATGGATCACATCCCGGGTATGCCAGATAGGATACCGGCTGGGTGGATGTGACATTGGGTCTTTGTATCTACACTAAGGGAGAAGTCTGACTTGACTTCCTAGGACCTGCCAAGGATAACAACACTGTACTTAAGGTCCAACTTCAATGTCAACATTAAACAAGCCCTTCTTCAACCAAAACAGAGTCCTGGCTAAGTTTGGGTTGGATTTCACACTTGGGTCCTTGACGACGTGCCTTCCCCTTGAGGACCTTGGGGTATTTGATTCCCTCCGTGGAGATTTTCTCTCCCCGGGTGGAATGATTTCCACCATTATTCAGAAGGGTTTGGTCGTCCGAGTTTAGTTCACCTCCTGCAGTTTCTTGCCGAGTACGCCTTTTATTCCCCCCTCGTCTTGCCATGACTTAAAAGATTGTTGTTCCCACAAACGGCGCCAAACTGACGCGTCTCAGTTACGATCCAAATGCCGACTAAGCCCCGTTAATCTCCAGAGAGAATGAGTCTTGCAAGAAGGTTCGAAGCAAGCCGGCTCGTATGCCGGGTAGCCGCCTTTGATGGCTAAGTCAGATAGTGAACAACTTAAGATCCCGTGCAAGAGCTACACAAGATTATGTTCAGAATGTATTGGTTGCTCACTGGAGGGGCGAGTCCTTGTTTAAATAGTGTGTGTTACCTTTTCAGGGTTGGACAGGCTTCCCCGATGAAGGCCATTATATCTGCCTTGAATACGCTCCCTTGTTTTCTATCCTGCTTAATCATCTTTGCAGTTGACCTTTTATCTAGGGCGTTGTTGCCATATAGGTCTAGCGTAAGTGGCGCTCTTTCTTAATTAGTCGGTAAGGGTCTTGACCGAGTATCTGGTCTAGCCCTGCTCGGGTCCAATGCTGGTCGGGTACAAAACCTCCCGTATCAATGAGCTTGCTCCTAGGTCAAAATGGGGTCCAAAACAAAGGGGATAACCCCTGACTCTAGGCTGCTGTATAAGAACCACAAGTTTAACCTTGAAGTAGAAGCACAAGGTTCAACTGGAACTAGTGAGCTACTGTCGACGGCGAGTGGTAACTAGGGGTGTAAACAGATCGGATTTGGATCGGATAGTGGTAATACCATATCTGCATCCTCTTATATTCGGACGGATTCGTATAATATCCAATCGGTTTTCGGACGGATTCAGTCGGATTCGGATGATAATCGGATAATTATTTTCTTAAGTATATTCTTGTAAATGGGTATGAATACAGATTGAATACAAGTTTCTTACTACCCTATTGACATCTTTACCATTTTAAATTGTGAGGGTTATGTTTGAAATTTAAGAATTTAGTAACCTTGGTATTTATTTTAGTAGAGAATCTAGAAAAATAATCACATATCTCAAGTAAAAGGTCTGTAAAAATAAGAAAATAAATCCAAATAATAGGTAAGAAAGGGGTATACCATATCCGGATCCTATTAATAATTGGACAGATTCGAATACTTCTAAACGGACGCGGATGCGAATTAAAAAACTGGTTTCAGTTATCCATTTGCTACCTGATGCGTCCAAAATCTGCTCAGCCCTTGGATCTCCATGTGATGTCCTGCAAAACGAAAGCGTCAGATGTGGCCGGACCGCTGGGGTCGGGAGTCCACCTCCGAAGGCTAAGTCAGTTGATGAACTTAATCACAAATGACTCTGCTAGAAGCACAGAGCTAAGGAATGAAGAACGGGGAAAGGTGATCTAGATAGCAGATCGCTGATAGTTTAGGTCTATCAGTATGTATCTGAACCTGAGTCTCAAATAGTATTCTTTTTGATCGATTGATTTGTCCCTCACCTTGTATTGTAGTGAGGTTTATATAGAGTGTACCTTCGAATCTCCTTCGTTGGATGCACTTGAGCCTTCTTCGGGTAGTCGTTGGATCTTATCAGTGAGATCCGTTGAGCGATAGACTTCTACTAGTTGGGGCTAGTAGAGGACTCCTGAGATAACCTTTTGGTTATGCAATGGTTATCCCTTCGTTAATGATTATCCGCAGCCGTCAGTTTGAGTCTGCCATCATTAGGGTGATTACCCTAATCCATAAGTAAGATTAGGGCACGCTTGCAGCCGAATAAGCTTTCTTCTTCAGCAAGCCATCTTCTGGATCCGGTTCGCTCGGGAGCGATTCGGTTTTCTCCCTCTCGACCGGGGTCGAGGGTCGGACCAGGTATGAACCCGGTCTGATCATAAACTCTCCGTATCACGATCCCCCAGACCAAGCGTTCGGTCGATCCCGAGGGCTTGGTTTTTAACTGGGTTCGTCGTCAGGTGATGATCTCTGCGTGCTTCATTAAATGTCATATCACATTTAATGCGGTGGTCACTTTTCCTCGAGCGTTGTGAGTGTAAGGCCACATATCTCGTTGCAGTTGATCTGTCGTGGCTCACGTCATCCATGCGACGGTTTCCGAAAGCCTATTTCGGATTCGTGAGTTCAAACTTTCAAAACGTCTTTCAATCTTGATCGTTGATTTTGAATCAATCTCGATCGTTCAGATTCCCGAACACTCGTGCGGGAGTTTTAAAAGCGGTTCGTTGTCTTCGTAGGTTCCATTCTTCCCTGTCTGGAATTTGAACCTTTGTTGTCTACTTCGCGCCTTCCCGCTCTCAAGCTTCCGTCTCACCGAATCAGTAAGTTGACTTGGTCTTTTTCTTTTTGTAGTTTCTTGAAACGAGTAATGGCGGACGATAGGGCTTCTTTAGTACCCCATGTTGGTGATAGCAGTGATGCTTTTGCTTCTCTCCTGCTCCCGAACGATCGGATAGTGATAACAAAACCCTAAACTGTCCTCCTGGAAGGAGTTCGCCGAAGTTTCTCAAAAGGTTTTGAAAGAAAAACCGAAACTTCTCCTGTCCTTCTCGAGTCTGGATCTTCCAAGATTATCGAGTCTTCTAGGCAGCCTCAAACCTCCGGGTCCAATGGTGGACCTGGCTGCGTTCCCTCCATTTATAACGAGGAAACCCTTCTTTCAGGCTGTCCAAGATTTTGATCTTCCTTCCTCATATCAGGTTAGGGCTCCCCACCCCGATGAGAGGGTTGATTCATCCCTTTCGGGTGAATTTTCTCTCGTATATAGATGCACCTGGAAAGCGGGGTTCGCTTTCCCTTTTTTAATCCTTTGTTCTCCGCAGAGTTTTGAATCACTGGAACATTTGTCCCGGAATGCTCCTCCCCAATAGCTGGCGTCTCATCGTCGGTTTCTTGGGTTTGTGTTTTGAGCTTGGCATTACGCCATCTCTTTCTCTTTTTGTACATTTTCATGTTCTTTCTATCTCCCATCCTCCCGGATGGGTCTTTCTTTCCAAACGCAATAAGGCTGAACTTGATTGGAGGGGCAGCATCCTTGTCAAAGGAACTTGCCCTTCTAACCACAAAAGATGGCGCGAACGATACTTTTTTACGTCGAGCGCCTCCATCGGATCTTAACTTCCCAACCACCGGAGGAGGTTTACTTCTTCGTCCGAGAGTAACCGGGGCCTTCCCTTATCCGAGAGAAGACGAGGCGGCCATCGGAAAGATCAAATCCATTCCGTGGTATCAAGAGATACATGGATATGAAGTGGAGTATAACTCCATCCTTCGATCTTGGGGCTTGGCTCATTGTGAGCTTCTAACCATCATCCTTTGATTTGACCGAAGTGATATGTTTTGAATTCCGATTCTTGTCCTTCTTCTTTGCAGGTGCCTCCCGGAATGAACCCCGAAAGCCTGCGGGTGAAGGCCGCTAGGGCCGTTGTGACAGCCGAGCAACGATCGCCCGGGGTCTTGACCGTAGATCAAGAGGCTTCTCTTCCCTCTCCCGACCCCTCTTATAGGGGTATCGGGAATATCGAGCCCTGTAGCCGATGCTTCGGGTAAAGGGAAGAAACCAATGGTGGAGAGGGCTAATGTCTCTTCCTCCGCCCGAACCAAGAGGAGGCATGACACAATTGATGCTCCCTCCAATAAAAAATCCAAAGCTTCGACGGATGGTGAGGAGGTCTTCATCCCCCAGTGGACCCTGAAGATGACCGACAGGGTTACTCGGGATCCCGAGAAAGCTGCAGAATGGAGCTCCCTCAGTCTTGCTCCTTCTGATCGCCAGGAGTTTGAAGCCCTGGATGACACCTCCCTTGTTAGTCAATCTACAAGGTACCGGTCTTCTTGATTACTTATGTTTTCATAATTTCTTATGACTTCTTCTGATATCTTCCGCCTTCCCAGGAATGTTGTGTTGAGCTTTTATCAACACATGGAAGCATTGAGCCGGGTTGGTCGCACCAGCTCCTTGCTGCAAACTTGTGAAGAGAAATTGGCCAAGGCCAATTCGAAATAGACCAGTGATTGCAGCTACCGTGGAGCTGCAGAAAAAGCATGAGGAAGAAGTGATCTCCCTCAAGGAAGCCCTCGAAGCTTCGAAAATTCGTGTCACTGCTGCCGAGCACGAGGCCAGGAAGCAAAAGGCAGCTGCCACGTTGTTTGGTGACAGCCTTGAAATCAAAAGTAGGGAGCTCGAAGAACATCTGAAGCTGGCGATCCCTAGCAAGCCTGAGCATATAAAGCCAGAGCTTTGGAAGGAGTGCATTTGGAAATACCTGAACAGCGTACCTTTCTCCGAGTTGCTAGGTCTCTACAACATTCAAGCTTATCGCATGGGTCAGAACGACGTTTGGGAGCAAATCCTTGGATTGATCCCTGACTTCGACACTGCTTCCTTTCGCGAGGTATGCCACCAAGAGGTCTTCGGGAAAGTTGGTATGGATCTCCCGGACTAGGCTCAGGAAGAAGATGATCCTTTTCCAGCTAACCCTCAATATGAGGCATACCTGAATGACGAGCCGGCACTTCCAGAGGAGAAATCACAAGCCGTGTCTCAAGTTGTTGTTGTAGAGGATTCAGCCGATGCCGCTCTTGAGGAAGGCTCTTCTCATGGTCCTGAGAAAAGTCCTCCCGACCAGGGTCCCTCGGGCAATAATGAAGAAAAGGCTTAGGGAGTTGTCCTTTTGTAAAGATTTACCCTCAATTTAATGAATAAACACTTCTTTTCATGTTGGCCTCTAAATTTCCCCGTCTCCTGCCGAAATCTTGCCTTGAATATCAAAGTATTAATGATAAAACTTATCACTTAACTTTTCATTCCTCGCCGAATAATAATCTTGTAGAAATATTGTGAAGATGCATTAATCTTCCCCACTACTTCATTTATTGCAAAGTCCGCACGTTTCCCTTCTGCGAAGTTCAAACGTTTTCCTGCTTTTGTATACCATTCACTGTTTCCAATGGCAGTGCGACGATTGGAGGTATCTCTGCATCAGGTGCTCGCTTCCACATGTTTCCATGTGGCATCCCTTCGACCGTTGATCTTGCTTTTTGAAGATTTCGAAGCGTCATTTCGATCTGGGTCGTCGGTTGTCCTTAGCCTTCAACCGTGGTCTTATACTTGAGGCTATTTAAAGCCTTCGTGGGTACTCTCCATCTATCCTGACTTCTGCAAGTTAGATTTGCTAAAGTGCCAAAGCAACCTTTCGTCCTTCGGCCTGCTTCCGTATTCCTCGTACTCCAACAACAGCTCTATCCACTTCTGAACAAGTGAGTTTTTTGATTACTCATCTCTTTCCCCACTTCCCCCCTGAGTAAATTGCATAGTAGTGATACTTGGGGTTTAGTTTGTTGGTTTGTCAGAAGCTTTAGAAAACTAGGGTTTCCCATTTGTTCTTTGTCGTTTATTTCTGTACTGATACGGCTGGTTTTTTTTTTTTGTTGTTTTGCATAGTGGCTCCCAAGATCAACCCGAACTTTATCAGAGCAAAATCTTGCAAGAAAATCGTTCCGTCGGTGGTGGTTGGGGCCAGTGCGGTGGTTTCAGCTAGTGAATCCTCCAAGCGTAAGGCGACTGCTGGCGGTGAATCTTCAAGTCAAATTCCCGCAATTTCTATTGATGCCGTCCCTGCGCCTCCTTTGCCCGAAGTGATCGCTCGTCTTTCCTAGGAAGATCTTGATCACTCAGTTGCCGATGGTGCTGCCGGCGCTCCTGCCTGGTGAGCTTGTTGGTGCACCCCGAAGGAGACTCTTCGGGCATCCGAGGCAACTATGTTGGCGTACGATGAAGGTGTGGTCCCAGCAGGTGCTGCTCCTATTTCTAACTCTAGTGCTTGTTTGGCATCCTCCTCCTCTCCTTCTGAGTTGGAGGATTTTGCCACTAGGAAGCGCCGTCGGGTGACAAGTGATGAAGCTCATCCTTCTCTTGGTGTAGTTCATCCTTCTCATCCTTCGCCTGAATTAGTGTCAAACGAGTTGTGACAGAGCGTTGGAATGGTGTCTTGCTGCTCGAATGACTTTTGAGAGCACAGGTTCTTTCCAAACTTCCGGATGAAGTCTTTACGAAGTCACTTGGTGATGTAAGTCTTTCTTCATTATCCTCGATTCTGAAAAATTACTTTTCTGCTCCTCGCTAACTCGGAAGTTGTTTGCGCGGAGTCTTCTTGGTAACTTCCACCACCAAGTGGAAGCAATTACTAGACTCGATAGGTTGAGCAATGAAGTTTCTAGGCTTCGGGAAATCTCTGAAGCTAAAGATGTTGAGATTGCTCGCCTCCGGAATCTAGCTTGGGAGGTGGCGGGGAGAAAAAATTCGATGATTGGTCGTCTTCGGTCGGACTTGGATGATGCCGGGGAGAAGATCCGGGACCTGGAGCGAACAGTTGGAAAGTCGGGAGCCAAAGGATCTGAAACGTTACACGAAAGGCAAGCTGTCGTTCCTTTGCCCGAATCCCTTCCAACGATGTTCGCAGAGCTGCGTCTTCAAGTATTTACACGGTAAGCCTTTTGTTGATATGCTGAATGCTTATAACTTGCAGGGCGTCTCGGGATGGTGAGAACGAAGTATGGGAATCAATATTAAGGAAAGATCCTCATTTTGATACAACTCTCTACAATGTTGTTTGCCATCCTGAAGTATTTACCAACCTGGGTATTTCTCCTCCCGACTGGACCAAGGATAAGATTGATCCTGCACCTTCCAATCCAGATATTATGCAATATCTGGAAGATTCTCCTGTTTATTCTCCGCTAGAAGAAGTCAATTATGACGAGCTTGTCTTGAATGCGAGTTTGGTCGAAGACCATTCTTCTCTTGGACAAGTTGGACAAAGAGTATGAAATTGCGGAGGATTTTATGCATACCGAAATATTTTTGTAATCCTCCTTTCTTCTCTTCTTTTCCTTGAATCCCCACCAATGGTTGACTCATATGTTCATTCTAGCAAAGTCGCGTCGATCTTGTATAACTTGTTAATAGTCACCTGTAATGACTTTCTTCTTTGATCGAAGATTGTATCCAGCTCTTGTAATTGTTTTGATACTGGCCTCTTTGGATCTTTTGAAGAAATAAGAAATTACTTTATCTTGAACTTTGCTAGCCATTTGAATCGCCGTTGTATTAGGTCTTAGTTGTCTGAAACAATGCCTTTACTTAAGGATTTCCGGAGAAATACAATAAGTCTGAGAAGGAACTCACTCGGGTTTTAAACCGATGCCTTTACTTAAGGATTTCTGGAGAAATACAATAAGTCTGAGAAGGAACTCACTCGAGTTTTAAACCGATGCCTTTACTTAAGGATTTCCGGAGAAATACAATAAGTCTGAGAAGGAACTCACTCGGGTTTTAAACCGATGCCTTTACTTAAGGATAATTCAAAAATTCAATAAGTCTCGAAGGAACTCACTCGGGTTTCAAACCGACGCCTTGCAAAAGGAACTCACTCGGATTTTCATCCGATGCCCCGACTTAAGAAAGTTTGAAAATTTTCCATAAGTGTTGAAGTGTTGAAGGACCCATACGAATTTTAATCCGACACCTTATAGTTGGATCTTGTTCTTGAATGTGGTGTATGATGCCCCCCAATCAAAAGATAGTTTGTTGAAAGCCAAAAATTGCATTGATTGAGTTGAAAATGATTACATCGCGAACAAAATTGAAATCATCCTCAAGGATAAAACTTTTTGAGATGCCTAGCATTCCATGAACGATCCAATTCTTTCTGGGAATCAATGTTCTTCAGCCTGTAAGCTCCTGAACCGACCGGTTTCACAACCATATAAAGTCCTTCCCATGAAGGGTCCAACTTTCTTTGGTGACGCGAGTCGGAAGCTATGGTGTTTCTCAACACCAGATCTCCGGCTAAGTACCGACGATTCTTCACTCGAGTATTATAATGAGACGCTATCCTTCTTTGATAATGTTGAGTTCGTGCTATTGCCTTTGCCCGAACTTCGTCCAACAAATCAAGACTATCAAGCAGTCCTTGTTCATTTGCTTTTTCCTCGAACTCACGATCCCGTAATGTCCCCGCCATTATCTCCACTGGTGCCAATGCTTCGGATCCATATGCCAACCTGAATGGAGTTTCTCCTGTGGGTGTTCAAACCGTAGTTCTATAAGCCCACAATACATTATGTAGTTCTTCGACCCAAGAAGCTTTGTCAGCTTCGAGTCTTCTCTTTATTCCTTCCAGTAGCGTTCGGTTAGTAACCTCTACCTGGCCATTGCTTTGGGGATATGCCACCGAGGACATACGATGCTCGATCATATATGTTCCACAGAATTGCTCAAATTGTGGACGGTCGAACCGAGTACCATGGTCGGTGACAATAATCTTTGGAATCCCAAAGCGATATATGATTGATTCAAGCACAAATTTCTCCACTTTTTTCTCGATAATTGTCGCCGGTCTGCAGCTTCTACCCATTTTGTGAAGTAATCAATTGCTACTATCGGATATTCCCGTCCACCGATGCCTTGGTGAATTTGCCCATGATATCAATTCCCCACATTGCAAAGGGAATGGGATTTAGAATTGAAGTCATAGTTTCCGCCGGGCACTTCGATCTTGTAGCATGAATTTGTGATTACTACATCGACGAACGTAGTCCATAGCAGCCTCTTGGATCTTAGGCCGATATAACCCAAGTCTTAGAATTTTGTGGGCCAGGGCTTGGCCACCCATGTGAGCTCCACAAATTCCTTCATGAACTTCAGCCAAAGCTGATTTTGCTCCTTCGGGGCCTATACATCTCATAAGGGGTCCAGCATAAGATCTTTTGTATAGTCTCCCATTCCGAATGACAAATCTAGCTGATCGAATCTTGATCAACCTTGCCTCTACTTTGGATCCTCGGGTAATTTGTCATCTCTTAGATACTCAATTATTGGATCCATCCAAAGAACGTTCGCTTCAATATAAGAAATTTCTTTCTCATGATAACTTGGAAAAGTTATCTCTTCAATGTAGACCGAAGGGTCTAGATTCTTTTCCTTGGCATTGGCTAGTCGGGATAGCTCATCTCGCCACCGTGAATTTTCATTCCTCGAAATCCGAGATATCTTCAAATTTCGAAATTGGTTTTGAAATGCCTGCACTATCTCTCGATATTTTTGCAAGCGTGGTTCTTTAATGCCATATTCCCCCTGGACTTGGTTGACTATAAGCTGAGAGTCACTATAAATAGTAACATCTGCAATAGCTAATGCTTTTGACAACCAAAGTCCTGCTATCGGGCCTCATATTCGCTTCGTTATTACTTGCATCAAATGCGAATCTCAAAGCATATCGAATAATAAATCCTGCTGGACTTTTTAATAGAATTCCAGTACTTGCTCCATCTTTATTACCCGAACCATCCACATATACCTCCCAAGTGGTTGCTATAATGGGATCCTCAATGGTGGGCTCCACTAGTGCAGTAGTTTCTACTACAAATTCGGCTAATGCCTGAGCTTTGATTGCAGTTCTGGGCTTAAAGCTCACTTGGAACTCGCTAAGCTCAACCGACCAGGATACCATCCTTCCAGACAAATCAGGTTTGTTAAGAACTTTACTAAGAGGAAAAGTTGTAAATACCTCAATTGGATGAGCCTAAAAATATGGCCTTAGCTTCTTGGCGGCCATCATGAGAGCAGAGCACCGCTTCTCAATCTGCGAATATCTCGTCTCCGCATCTAGCAATACGTGGCTTACATAGTAAATCAGCCACTGTTTCTTATCTTTCTCCCGAACAAGTACTGCACTGACCGCCGAAAGGGACGTCGCTAGATATAGCTGTAATATTCCCCCCTTCTCCGGCCTGGACAGGATCGGTGGTTGTCCAAGTGCTTCTTTTAATTCCTCGAAAGCTTTACGGCACTCTTCAGTCCACTTTGCTTCCTTATCGCCCTTCAGGTCTTTAAGTGCCTTGAAGAAAGGCAAACATTTTTCTCCGGACTTGGAGATAAATCGATTTAAAGCAAGCAACTCTCCCTGTCAAACATTGTACATCCCGAACGGTTTTGGGAGCCTCCATGTCAATCGAGCTTGTATTTTGGCAGGATTAGCCTCAATTCCCCTCTCGTGATACCATGAAACCCAAAAATTTGCCCGAGGAGACTCCAAAGGCACATTTTTTCGGGTTTAACTTCATTTGATGCTTCCGTAGTATCGAGAAAACCTCGAGTCAAATCTGCAATATGATTTGCTTTTGTAAAGCTTTTCACTAACATGTCGTCAACATAAGCTTCAACATTCTTTCCTATCAGCTCTTTGAAAATCTTGTTGATGGCCCTCTGAAAAGTTGCTCCTACATTCTTCAGGCCAAAAGGCATGACCTTGTAATAATAGCTCTCACGATCAGTCATGAAAGCCATATACTTCTCATCCTCCTTATTCATAAGGATTTGATTATTCCCTGAGTAGGCATCCATGAAACTTAAAGTTTCATATCCTGCAGTCGCATCTATCAAGAGGTCAATCCGAGGCAATGGGTAGCAATCTTCTGGGCAAGCTTTGTTTAGATCTGTGTAGTCTGTACACATCCTCCACTTCCCATTCGCCTTTTTCACCATCACCACGTTGGCCAACCAAGTTGGGCACTCGATTGGTTCTATGAAACCAAAATTCTTAAGTTTTTCAACTTCGCTCCGAACGGCTTCATACTTTTCAATAGAGAAATTTCTTCTTTTCTGTATCACTTGGTTTCGCCTTAGGGTCTATCCAGAGCTTGTGCTCTGCAATGGCCCGATCGATCCCCGGCATGTCTTCAGCAGACCATGCGAATACATCCTTATTCTATTGAAGAAAAAACTTCAACTCATCTTTAAACTCTTCCAGCTGTTCAGACCCGATATAATTAATCTTTTTCTCATCTTCGGTACACAGCTGGATTTGCTCCAGTTTCTCCACTGGTTCGGGCCTTTGCATCTCTGTCTCTTCCCGATCATCTCGAACTTCTATGGGGAGGGCAGTAACCTTCCTCGGACCCTCCTTGTCTTTTAAATAGGCAACATAACACTGCCAAGAGATCTTCCGGTCAGAGGAGACTTGACCAATTCCCATATCAGTCGGGGATTTTATCTTCAGGTGTTTTGTCTAAACAATAGCACCTATCTTGGATAAAGATGGTCGCCCAAGAATTATATTATAGGCTGGTAGTTCTCGAACCACCAAAAAATTGATTCGGACAGTTGTTTCCTTAGAAAAACTTCCAATGGATAAATCCAACTGAACCGATCCTTCCGCTACTGCAGATAACCCTGCAAAGCCATATAGATGTGTAGATGAAGGTTTCATCAAGTCCTGATCCACCTTCAATTTTTGATACACTTCGTAGGAAATTAGGTCAGCTGAGACCCGTATCAATCAAAACTCTATGCACTTCCCGCCATGCAATCTCTACCTTGATGACTATAGCATCATCATGAGGTAAACAAACGTCTCTTTCGTCTTCCTCGCTAAAGGTGATAGAATCTTCACCATTCAGCTTCTTCCTCCTCTCGCGCCTCTCCGGCTCCAACAAATTTGGATTTGGTTTTCAGACTCCGGAATGATTCGGGCTCTGGTCCCCCGAAGATGGTAAGGATCGGTGACCGAGTAGCAGCTTCAATCACCTCCTTGCCTTTTTTAGACTTCGGGGCCTCCCTCGATCGTTCTGAACTAACCGAACGATCCCTCTTTGGAGCAGCCGCACGTGGCCCACGTGGCTCCTCCCTTCTCCTCGCTAACAAAACCGGACAGATGTCCCCGAGATATCAATCTCTCAATATCGCCTTGGGATGACGACAGTCATTAGTATAATGACCATAGTCCTTGTGGAATCGGCAATACTTTTCCCGATCCTGTCGCTCTCCGGGTTTCAAAAGAATTTTAGGCGGCCACTTCAAAATATTTTTTCTTTTGAGGATATTCAAAATATCAGCCCGAGGAGCATGCAATGGAGTGTACTCACTTCTACCGGGGGATCTTTGGCGCCAAGGCTGGGATTTTCCAACCCGATCGCGAACATTTTTCTTTGGCTTCGCTTCGCTCAGAGCCTTTTGTTCCTTATTGGAGACTTTATTATCTCCTTGGCGCGCATCTAGAATCTCCATGACTTCAGCCTCGCTTCGGCATCTCTGTACCAACTCAGCATAAGTCGTAGGTATATCCTGTAGTAATAACTCCAGGAGTTTCCGGTTAGTGAGTCCTGTGAATAGAGCGGTTCTGGCTACTTGTTCCTCCAAGTTTTCTATCTCCATCGTCACTTTGTTGAATCTTTTTAGAAACTCTCTGATCGATTCGCTCTTTCCTTGTTTGACAATAAACAAGGTTTCTTCCGTTTTCTTGACCTCGTATCCCACTCTGGAATCGCCCTATGAATTGGCGCGCCAATTCGTCAAAGTTTACGATCCTTCCGGAGGGGAGGTTAGAAAACCACTTTTGTGCTTGCTCAGTTAGAGATGAACCAAAAACCCTACATAAAATTTCATCGAATTAGCTGAAACCGCCATGGTCTCGTTGGTAATAGCCGATGTGAGCTGTTGGATCTCCGGAGCCATCGAATGTTGAGAAGGTAGGCAAACGGAAGTTATGGGGAAACCGATATCCCGCAATTGGCTCAGCAAAAGGAGTCTTCCGAATGACCGAGTAAATATCCTCGATTATTCTTCCCTTAGCCAATCGCCCTAATTTCTCATTGATGTTGGCCAATTCTTGACCAATCTGGGTCGGGTGATCTTCAGACAATATGATCACGACCTCGATTAACACGATCATCCCGTGCTACTCGATCATCACGAACAGCCCGTCCTTCCCGAACATTCCTCTCGTCACGAATCGCTCGATCATCACAAACGGTTCTTCTGACAGTGGGTGAGTGAGTTCTTACCTCTGTATCCAACCTTGTGTTTGAATCAGTTGTACTCTCTTGCAGTCTGTCAAACCGATCGTCTCGCCTCGGTTGATCATCGATCCTCCGAAGTCCTCGGTCCCCTTCATGGAAATTCTGATCAACATTCCGGTCTTCAGCCATTCTCTGGTCATGTGGCAATGCACGTCTCCCTGAATCGCGTTGATCGGTGCTCTTGTGGTAAAACCACTCGTCTGGTGAGCACGCAGAGTGCTTGGCTCACCTCCAAGAGTTGAATCTTTACCTGATCCAATTGATCTTGGATTGTATCAGGAGGAGGATTACGTCCTCCCTGGCCATCATCCACTTCGATAGGATTTTGGCTTTCCTGGGGAATATCTGGATTATTCACTCCATGTATCTGAACACCGGAATTGCGTTGTGCAGCGGCTGTTGCGGCTGCTAATCTAGTCACCATGGCTTTTCAAGTCGTTTCCCACAGACGGCGCCAAATGATCCGTCCAAAATCTGCTCAACCCTTGGATCTCCACGTGATGTCCTGCAAAACGAAAGCGTCAGATGTGGCCCGACCACTGGGGTTGGGAGTCCACCTCCGAAGGCTAAGTCAGTTGATGAACTTAATCACAAACGGCTCTGCTAGAAGCACAAAGCTAAGGAATGAAGAACTGGGAAAGGTGATCTAGATAGCAGATCGCTGATAGTTTAGGTCTATCAGTATGTATCTGAACCTGAGTCTCAGATAGTATTCTTTTTGATCGATTGATCCGTCCCTCACCTTGTATTGTAGTGAGGTTTATATAGAGTGTACCTTCGAATCTCCTTCGTTGGATGCACTTGAGCCTTCTTCGGGTAGTCGTTGGATCTTATCAGTGAGATCCATTGAGCGATAGACTTCTACTAGTTTGGGCTAGTAGAGGACTCCTGAGATAACCTTTTGGTTATGCGATGATTATCCCTTCGTTAATGATTATCCGCAGCCGTCAGTTTGAGTCTGCCATCATTAGGGTGATTACCCTAATCCATAAGTAAGATTAGGGCACGCTTGCAGCCGAATAAGCTTTCTTCTTCAGCAAGCCATCTTCCGGATCCGGTTCGCTCGGGAGCGATTCGGTTTTCTCCCTCTCGACCGGGGTCGAGGGTCGGACCAGGTATGAACCCGGTCTGATCATAAACTCTCCGTATCATATCCTATCGGTTTTCGGACGGATTCAGTCGGATTCGGATGATAATTGGATAATTATTTTCTTAAGTATATTCTTGTAAATGGGTATGAATACATATTGAATACAAGTTTCTTACTACCCTATTGACATCTTTACCATTTTAAATTGTGAGGGTTATGTTTGAAATTTAAGAATTTAGTAACCTTGGTATTTGTTTTAGTAGAGAATCTAGAAAAATAATCACATATCTCAAGTAAAAGGTCTATAAAAATAAGAAAATAAATCCAAATAATAGGTAAGAAAGGGGTATATCATATCCGGATCCTATTAATAATTGGACAGATTCGAATACTTCTAAACGGCCGCGGATGCGAATTAAAAAACTGGTTTCAGTTATCCATTTGTCAACCATCACCTTTTGCAGGAAAGTACCACAATAGCAGGCTTTGTGTTACGACGTCTCCTTTTTTTGAAACCAAGCCGCCTCACAACCTATCCAATCCTAGATTAGCAGTCTCCTAAACCTGCAAATCCCTGAGAACCTGCAAAACCAACCTTTTCAGGGAAATGACCATCCGGCTTTTGGAACGGATTCCAACTGCCTTAAAAAATCCAGGAATTCTTGAAGCCTGAACACTCCAAAGCCCTATTGTCACTGTTAAGTCATATGGCAGAGGTCCAAATTTCTAACCCATCTCAAAACCCAGCAATTTCAAACCAGCCTGAAATAATCCGTTACCTAACCCTGTGGGCCTCAGTCCACCTAATTTTAATAACATGGGCCTATCCAATCCTAATGAAATCCACATGCTTCAAGCCAATCTTAAGAACTATGGCCAAACTTTCAGTGGACCTTCACGAGCTATCTTGCACTCTCCTTGGCCCAAACCATCGACAAATGATAACTCTCCAACCAGTATTCCCAACCCTTTCCTATTGAGAGCCTCTTTTCCCGCTCACGTCCCAAGATCTAGAAGTATGTTTAGCAGAAGTTCGTATAACAAAGGAAGCTCAGTGAAAACTGCTAGAAGTAAAAGACTTTCCAAGCTAAATGTTGCTGAAGGAGCCAAAGTGCCAAACACAATAAGAAGGGAAGAGTGAAAAGAAAAAAAAAGGAGGCGAATTTTGGTGATGCTGATGAATCTATTGTTAGCGACGACCAAGAGAAAGGAGGAAATGAGCATTTTTTATTGATGCACCCGTGGAAACGGGGGTTTATCAGTCCCACGGGTAGTCATGAAACTCCTCAGTTGAAACAGTCGTGGCCTAGGAAATCCACGTACAATTAGAGCTTCGGGAATCTCATCAAATGTGATGTCCCGAGGTGGTATTTGTTATGGAGACTTAGTGCAATCAGGCAAAAATGAAGGCAGTTCAGAAGAAACTTAAATTTCAGCACTATTGTGTGGTTGAAGCTAGAGGGAATGCTGGTGGATTAAGCTTATTTTGGTAGTCAGATTAATGTATTGATGTGATTTAAATGGAAGACCACTTCATCGACTGTGAAGTCACTTGTCCAAACTCTTAACAAATTTTTTCATACAGGCGCTTATGGTGAATCTCTGAGAAATAAAAGGCAGGATGTTTGGAGAAGCATCAGTACTTTTAGAACAGCTAGAGCTCGGGATTCGATTTGTGTAGGAGATTTTAATTCTCACCTGGGGTGGCATGAGAAACATGGAGGGAATAGAGATGGTTATCGTGCTATGGATGAATTCAAACAGTTTGTGGACTACAATGGATTGATGGACCTTGGGGCTAATGGACCTGTCTTACTTGGAGTAATAGAAGGTCTGGAGATGCAAATATAAGGGATAGACTTGACAGGGCTTTGACCAATGTATATTGGTGAACTAAGTTTGACAATGCAGTGGTATTCATTAAGCCGGCCTTCTTGTTGGATCATAACCCCATTGTCATTGATACAGAAGGTAAATTAGCAAGAGGGGTGAGACCATTCAAGTTTGAAGCTGCTAGATTAGACTTGACCAATGCAAGGACGAGGTTGACAAAGCATGGCATCAGGGAGGATGTTTTTTGGGTACCACAGAATTCAAAGAAAAGTGAGGATACAAAAGCTGGGCTAAAAATCGAGGGTCCAAAGAATATTGCAGCTCTTAAGAAGCAACTGGAGGATCTACAGTCAAATCCTTGGGGGGGAGGAGACACTGGACCTAGAGAAGGTGGTTTGTGCAAATCTTGAACAGGAAGTACTTAGTGAAGAGATTTTTCGGAAACAGAAATCGAGGGTGCAGTGGTTAAAGTAAGGTGACTCTAATACATCTTTTTTTAGGCCTCAACCATCAGAGAAGACAAAAAAATAGATCCTAAAATTGAAGATGGAGAATGGGGAATGGAGGAAGTTTATGGTGAGCTGACTCATCATTTTGATCGTGCAGTACCTCTAAGAATATTGAAGAGGCAGATATTGCGGTTGCTCTCTGATACGGAGAGTTTATGATCAGACCGGGTTCATACCTGGTCCGACCCTTGACCCCGGTCGAGACGGAGAAAACCGAATCGCTCCCGAGCGAACCAGATCCGGAAGATGGCTTGCTGAAGAAGAAAGCTTATTCGGCTGCAAGCGTGCCCTAATCTTACTTATGGATTAGGGTAATCACCCTAATGATGGCAGACTCAAACTGACGGCTGCGGATAATCATTATCGGAGGGATAACCATCGCATAACCTAAAGGTTATCTCAGGAGTCCTCTACTAGCCCAAACTAGTAGAAGTCTATCGCTCAACGGATCTCATTGATAAGATCCAACACTACCCGAAGAAGGCTCAAGTGCATCCAACGAAGGAGATTCGAAGGTACACTCTACATAAACCTCACTACCATACAAGGTGAGAAAAGGATCAATCGATCAAAGAGAACACTATCTGAGACTTAGGTTCAGATACATACTGATAGACCTAAACTATCAGCGATCTGCTATCTAGATCACCTTTCCCCGTTCTTCATTCCTTAGCTCTGTGCTTCTAGCAGAGCCGTTTGTGATTAAGTTCATCAACTGACTTAGCCTTCGGAGGTGGACTCCCGACCCCAGCGGTCGGGCCACATCTGACGCTTTCGTTTGCCAGGACATCACGTGGAGATCCAAGGGCTGAGCAGATTTTGGGCGCATCATTTGGCGCCGTCTGTGGGAAACGACTTGAAAAGCCATGGTGACTAGATCAGCAGCCGCTGCACAACGCAATTCCGGTGTTCGGGACACTGGAGTGAATAATCCAGATATTCCCAGGAAAGCCAAAATCCTATCGAAGTGGATGATGGCCAGGGAGGACGTAATCCTCCTCCCCGATACAATCCAAGATCAATTGGATCGGGTAAAGATTCAACTCTTGGAGGTGAGCCAAGCACTCCACGTGCTCACCAGACGAGTGGTTTTACCACAAGAGCCTGATCAATGCGATTCAGGGAGACGTGCATTGCCACGTGACCAGAGAATGGCTGAAGACCGGAATGTTGATCAGAATTTCCGTGAAGGAGACCGAGGATTTCGGAGGATCGATGATCAACCGAGGCGAGGCGATCGGTTCGACAGACCGCAAAAGAGTACAACTGATTCAAATACAAGGTTGGATACAGGGGTAAGAACTCACTCACCCACTGTCAGAAGAACCATTCGTGATGATCGAGCAGTTCGTGACGAGAGGAATGTTCGGGAAGGACGGGCTGTTCATGATGATCGAGTAGCACGGGATGATCGTGTTAATCGAGGTCGTGATCATATTGCTGAAGATCACCCGACCCAGATTGGTCAAGAATTGGCCAACATCAATGAGAAATTAGGGCAGTTGGCTAAGGGAAGAATAACTGAGGATATTTACTCAGTCATTCGGAAGACTCCTTTTTCTGAGCCAATTGCGGGATATCGGTTTCCCCATAACTTCCGTTTACCTACCTTCTCAACATTCGATGGCTCCGGAGATCCAACAGCTCACATCGGCTATTACCAATGGACCATGGCAGTTTCGGGTAATTTCGATGAAATTTTATGGTGGTTTTTGGTTCATCTTTAATCGGAGCAAGCACAAAAGTGGTTTTCTAACCTCCCCTCGGAAGGATCGTAAACTTTGACAAATTGGCGCGCCAATTCATAGGGCGATTCCAAGAGTGGGATACAGGTCAAGAAAACGGAAGAAACCTTGTTTCTTGTCAAACAAGGAAAGAGCGAATCGATCGAGAGTTTCTAAAAAGATTCAACAAAGTGACGATGGAGATAGAAAACTTGGAGGAACAAGTAGCCGTAACCGCTCTATTCACGGGACTCACTAACCGGAAACTCCGGAGTTATTACTACGGGATATACCTACGACTTATGCTGAGTTGGTACAGAGATGCCGAAGCGTGCTGAAGTCATGGAGATTCTAGATGCGCGCCAAGGAGATAATAAAGTCTCCAATAAGGAACAAAAGGCTCCTGAGCGAATGCGAAGCCAAAGAAAAATGTTCGCGATCGGGTTGGAAAATCCCAGCCTTGGCGCCAAAGATCCCCCGGTAGAAGTGAGTACACTCCATTGAATGCTCCTCGGGCTGATATTTTGAATATCCTCAAAAGAAAAAATATTTTGAAGTGGCCACCTAAAATTCTTTTGAAACCCGGAGAGCAGCAGGATCGGGAAAAGTATTGCCGATTCCACAAGGACTATGGTCATTATACTAATGACTGTCGTCATTTGAAGGCAGATATTGAGAGATTGATATCTCAGGGACATCTGTCCAGTTTTGTTAGCAGGAGAAGGGAGGAGCCACGTGGGCCACGTGCGGCTGCTCCAAAGAGGGATTGTTCGGTTAGTTCAGAACGATCGAGGGAGGCCCCGAAGTCTAAAAAAGGCAAGGAGGTGATTGAAGCTGCTACTCGGTCACCGATCCTTACCATCTTCGGGGGACCAGAGCCCGAATCATTCCGGAGTCTGAAAACCAAATCCAAATTTGTTGGAGCCGGAGAGGTGCAGAAGCGGAAGAAGCTGAATGGTGAAGATTCTATCACCTTTAGCGAGGAAGACGAAAGAGACGTTTGTTTACCTCATGATGATGCTATAGTCATCAAGGTAGAGATTGCACGGCGGGAAGTGCATAGAGTTTTGATTGATACAGGGTCTGCAGCTGACCTAATTTCCTACGAAGTGTATCAAAAATTGAAGGTTGATCAGGACTTGATGAAACCTTCATCTACACATTTATATGGCTTTGCGCGGGTCATCTGCAGTAGCGGAAGGATCGGTTCAGTTGGATTTATCCATTGGAAGTTTTCCTAAGGAAACAACTGTCTGAATCAATTTTTTGGTGGTTCGAGAACTACCAGCTTATAATATGATTCTTGGGGGACCATCTTTATCCAAGATAGGTGCTATTGTTTCGACAAAACACCTGAAGATAAAATTCCCGACTGATATGGGAATTGGTCAAGTCTCCTCGACCTTAAGATCTCTCGGCAGTGTTATGTTGCCTATTTAAAAGACAAGGAGGGTCCGAGGAAGGTTACTGCCCTCCCCATAGAAGTTCAAGATGATCGGGAAGAGACAGAGATGCAAAGGCCCGAACCAAAGGAGAAATCGGAACAAATCCAGCTGTGAACCGAAGATTAGAAAAAGATTACTTATATCGGGTCCTGAACAAGTGGAAGAGTTTAAAGATGAGTTGAAGTTTTTTCTTCAACAGAATAAGGATGTATTCGCATGGTCTGCTGAGGACATGCCGGGGATCGATCGGGCCATTGCAGAGCACAAACTCTTGATAGACCCTAAGGCGAAACCAAGTGATACGAAAAGAAGAAATTTCTCTATTGAAAAGTATGAAGCCGTTCGAAGCGAAGTTGAAAAACTTAAGAATTCTGGTTTCATAGAACCAATCGAGTGCCCAACTTGGTTGGCCAACGTGGTGATGGTGAAATAGGTGAATGGGAAATGGAGGATGTGTACAGACTACACAGATCTAAACAAAGCTTGCCCGAAAGATTGCTACCCGTTGCCTCGGATTGACCTCTTGATAGATGCGACTGCAGGATATGAAACTTTAAGTTTCATGGATGCCTACTCGAGGTATAATCAGATCCTTATGAATAAGGAGGATGAGAAGTATACGGCTTTCATGACTGATCGTGAGAGCTATTATTACAAGGTCATGCCTTTTGGCTTGAAGAATGCAGGAGCAACATATCAGAGGGCCGTCAACAAGATTTTCAAAGAGCTGATTGGAAAGAATGTTGAACCTTATGTTGACGACATGCTAGTGAAAAGCTTTACAAAAGCAAATCATATTGCAGATTTGACTGAGGTTTTCTCAGTACTGCGGAAGCATCAAATGAAGTTAAACCCAGAAAAATGTGCCTTTGGAGTTTCCTCGGGCAAATTTTAGGGTTTCATGGTATCACAGAGGGGAATTGAGGCTAATCCTGCCAAAATACAAGCTCGATTGATATGGAGGCTTCGAAAACCGTTCGGGATGTACAATGTTTGACAGGGAGAGTTCGTTGCTTTAAATCGATTTATCTCCAAGTCCGGAGAAAAATGTTTGCCTTTCTTCAAGGCACTTAAAGACCTAAAGGGCAGTAAGGAAGCAAAGTGGACTGAGGAGTGCCAGAAAGCTTTCGAGGAATTAAAAGAAGCACTTGGACAACCACCGATCCTGTCTAGGCCAGAGAAGGGGGAAATATTACAGCTATAGCTAGCGACGTCCCTTTCGGCGGTCAGTGCAGTACTTGTTCGGGAGAAAGATAAGAAACAAGTGGCCGATTTACTATGTAAGCCACGTGTTGCTAGATGCGGAGACGAGATATTCGCAGATTGAGAAGCAGTGCTCGGCTCTCATGATGGCCGCTAGGAAGCTAAGGCCATATTTTCGAGCTCATCCAATTGAGGTATTTACAACTTTTCCTCTTAGTAAAGTTCTTAACAAACCCGATTTGTCCGGAAGGATGGTGTCCTGGTCGGTTGAGCTCAGCGAGTTCCAAGTGAGCTTTAAGCCCGGAACCGCAATCAAGGCTCGGGCATTAGCCGACTTTGTAGTAGAAACTACTCGCACCAAGTGGAGCCCACCATTGAGGATCCCATTATACCCACCACTTGGGAGGTATATGTGGATGGTTCGAGTAATAAAGATGGAGCAGCGCTAGAATTCTATTAAAAAGTCCAGCAGGATTTATTATTCGATATGCTTTGAGATTCGCATTTGATGCAAGTAATAACGAAGCGGAATATGAGGCCTCGATAGCAGGACTTCGGTTGTCAAAAGCATTAGCTATTGCAGATGTTACTATTTATAGTGACTCTCGACTTATAGTCAACCAAGTCCCGGGGGAGTATGGCATTAAAGAACCACGCTTGCAAAAATATCGGGAGATAGTGCGGGCATTTCAAAACCAATTTCGAAATTTGAAGATATCTCGATTTCGAGGAATGAAAATTCAAATGGCGAGATGAGCTATCCCGACTAGCCAATGCCAAGGAAAAGAATCTAGACCCTTCGGTCTACATTGAAGAGATAACTTTTCCAAGTTATCATGAGAAAGAAATTTCTTATTTTGAAGCGTAACGTTCTTTGGATGGATCCAATAATCGAATATCTAAGGGATGACAAATTACCCGAGAATCCAAAGAAAGGCAAGGTTGATCAAGATTCGATCAGCTAGATTTGTCATTCGGAATGGGAGACTATACAAAAGATCTTATGCTGGACCCCTTATGAGATGTATAGGCCCCGAAGGAGCAAAATTAGCTTTGGCTGAAGTTCATAAAGGAATTTGTGGAGCCCACATGGGTGGCCGAGCCCTGGCCCACAAAATTCCAAGACTTGGGTTATATTGGCCTAAGGTCCAAGAGGCTGCTATGGACTACGTTCGTCGATGTAGTAATCTGTCAAATTCATGCTACGAAGATCGAAGCGCCCGGCGGAAACTATGACTTCAATTCTAAATCCCATTCCCTTTGCAATGTGGGGAATTGATATCATGGGCAAATTCACCAAGGCATCAAAGTGGACGGGAATATCTCGATAATAACAATTGATTACTTCACAAAATGGGTAGAAGCTAGCATCGGCGACAATTACCGAGAAAAAAGTGGAGAAATTTGTGCTTGAATCAATCATATATCGCTTTGGGATTCCAAAGATTATTGCCACTGACCATGGTACTCAGTTCGACTGTCCACAATTTGAGCAATTCTGTGGAACATATATGATCGAGCATCGTATGTCCTCAGTGGCATACCCCCAAAGCAATGGCCAGGTAGAGGTTACTAACCGAACGCTACTGGAAGGAATAAAGAGAAGACTCGAAGCTGACAAAGCTTCTTGGGTCGAAGAACTACATAATGTACTTGTGGTCTTATAGAACTACGGTTCGAACACCTACAGGGAGAAACTCCATTCAAGGTTGGCATATGGATCCGAAGCATTAGCACCAGTGGAGATAATGGCGGGGACATTACGGGATCGTGAGTTCGAGGAAAAAGCAAATGAACAAGGACTGCTTGATAGTCTTGATTTGTTGGACGAAGTTCGGGCAAAGGCAATAGCACGAACTCAACATTATCAAAGAAGGATAGCGTCTCATTATAATACTCGAGTGAAGAATCGTCGGTACTTAGCCGGAGATTTGGTGTTGAGAAACACCCTAGCTTCCGACCCGCGTCACCAAAGAAAGTTAGACCCTTCCTGGGAAGGACCTTATATGGTTGTGAAACCGGCGGTTCAGGAGCTTACAGGCTGAAGAACATCGATTCCCAGAAAGAGTTGGATCGTTCGTGGAATGCTAGGCATCTCAAAAAGTTTTATCCTTGAGGATGATTTCAATTTTGTTCGCGATGTAATCATTTTCAACTCAATCAATGCAATTTTTGGCTTTCAACAAACTATCTTTTGATTGGGGGCATCATACACCACATTCAAGAACAAGATCCAACTATAAGGCATCGGATGAAAATTCGTATGGGTCCTTCAACACTTCAACACTTATGGAAATTTTTCGAACTTTCTTAAGTCGGGGCATTGGATGAAAATCCGAGTGAGTTCCTTTTGCAAGGCGTCGGTTTGAAACCCGAGTGAGTTCCTTCGAGACTTATTGAATTTTTGAATTATCCTTAAGTAAAGGCATCGGTTTAAAACCCGAGTGAGTTCCTTCTCAGACTTATTGTATTTCTCCGGAAATCCTTAAGTAAAGGCATCGGTTTAAAACCCGAGTGAGTTCCTTCTCAGACTTATTGTATTTCTCCGGAAATCCTTAAGTAAAGGCATTGTTTCAGACAACTAAGACCTAATACAACGGCGATTCAAGTGGCTAGCAAAGTTCAAGATAAAGTAATTTCTTATTTCTTCAAAAGATCCAAAGAGGCCAGTATCAAAACAATTACAAGAGCTGGATACAATCTTCGATCAAAGAAGAAAGTCATTACAGGTGACTGTTAACAAGTTATACAAGATCGACGCGACTTTGCTAGAACAAACATATGAGTCAACCATTGGTGGGGATTCAAGGAAAAGAAGAGAAGAAATGAGGATTACAAAAATATTTCGGTATGCAAAAAATCCTCCGCAATTTCATACTCTTTGTCCAGCTTGTCCAGAGAAGAATGGTCCTCGACCAAACTCGCATTCAAGACAAGCTCGTCATAATTGACTTCTTCTAGCGGAGAATAAACAGGAGAATCTTCCAGATATTGCATAATATCTGGATCGGAAGGTGCAGGATCAATCTTATCCTTGGTCCTGTCGGGAGGAGAAATACCCAGGTTGGTAAATACTTCAGGATGGCAAACAACACTGTAGGGAGTCGTATCAAAATGAGGATCTTTCTTTAATATTGATTCCCATACTTCGTTCTCACCATCCCGGTACGCCTGCAAGTTATAAGCATTCAGCATATCAACAAAGGGCTTACTGTGTAAATACTTGAAGACGCAGGCTCTGCGAACTTCAGTTGGAAGGGATTCGGGCAAAGGAACGACAGCTTTCCTTTCAGGTAACGTGGCAGCTGCCTTTTGCTTCCTGACCTCGCGCTCGGCAGCAGTGACACGAATTTTCGAAGCTTCGAGGGCTTCCTTGAGGGAGATCACTTCTTCCTCATGCTTTTTCTGCAGCTCCACGGTAGTTGCAGTTAGCTGGTCTATTTCAGAATTGGCCTTGGCCAATTTCTCTTCACAAGTTTGCAGCAAGGAGCTGGTGCGACCAACCCGGCTCAATGCTTCCATGTGTTGATAAAAGCTCAACACATCATTCCTGGGAAGGCGGAAGATATCAGAAGAAGTCATAAGAAATTATGAAAACATAAGTAATCAAGAAGACCGGTACCTTGTAGATTGACTAACAAGGGAGGTGTCATCCAGGGCTTCAAACTCCCGGCGATCGAAGGAGCAAGACCGAGGGAGCTCCATTCTGCAGCTTTCTCGGGATCCCGAGTAACCCCGTCGGTCATCTTCGGGGTCCACCGGGGGATGAAGACCTCCTCACCATCCGTCGAAGCTTTGGATTTTTTGTTGGAGGGAGCATCAATTGTGTCATGCCTCCTCTTGGTTCGGGCGGAGGAAGAGACATTAGCCCTCTCCACCATTGGTTTCTTCCCTTTACCCGAAGCATCGGCTACGGGCCCGATATTCCCGATACCCCTATAAGAGGGGTCGGGAGAGGGAAGAGAAGCCTCTTGATCTACGGTCAAGACCCCCGGGCGATCGTTGCTCGGCTGTCACAACGGCCCTAGCGGCCTTCACCCGCAGCTCTCGGGGTTCATTCCCGGGAGGCACCGCAAAGAAGAAGGACAAGAGTCGAATTCAAAACATATCACTTCAGTCAAATCAAAGGATGATGGTTAGAAGCTCACAATGAGCCAAGCCCCAAGATCGTAAGGATGGAGTTATACTCCACTTCATATCCATGTATCTCTTGATACCACGGAATGGATTTGATCTTTCCGATGGCCGCCTCGTCTTCTCCGGATAAGGGAAGGCCCCGGTTACTCTCGGACGAAGAAGTAAACCTCCTCCAGGTTGTTGGGAAGTTAAGATCCGATGGAGGCGCTCGACAGAAAAAGTATCGTTCGCCCCATCTTTTGTGGTTAGAAGGGCAAGTTCCTTTGACAAGGATGCTGCCCCTCCAATCAAGTTCAGCCTTATTGCGTTTGGAAAGAAAGACCCATCCGGGAGGATGGGAGATAGAAAGAACATGAAAATGTACAAAAAGAGAAAGAGATGGCGTAATGCCAAGCTCAAAACACAAACCCAAGAAGCCGACGATGAGACGCCAACTATTGGGGAGGAGCATTCCGGGACAAATGTTCCAGTGATTCAAAATTGCGGAGAACAAAGGATTAAAAAAGGGAAAGCGAACCCCGCTTTCCAAAGTGCATCTATATACGGAGAAAATTCACCCGAAAGGGATGAATCAACCCTCTCATCGGGGTGGGGAGCCCTAACTCGATATGAGGAAGGAAGATCAAAATCTTGGACAGCTGAAAGAAGGGTTTCCTCATTGTAAATGGAGGGAATGCAGAGCCAGTGTCCACCATTGGACCCGGAGGTTTGAGGCTGCCTAGAAGACTCGACAATCTTGGAAGATCCAGACTCGAGAAGGAACAGAGAAGTTTCGGTTTTTCTTTCAAAACCTTGTTGAGAAACTTCGGCGAACTCCTGCTAGAGGACAGTTAGGGTTTTGTTATCACTATCCGACTGTTCGGGAGCAGGAGAAGCAAAAGCATCACTGCTATTACCAACATGGGGTACCAAAGAAGCCCTATCGTCCGCCATTACTCGTTTCAGTAAACTACAAAAGGAAAAAGACCAGTAAACTTACTGATTCAAGTGAGACGGAAGCTTGAGAGCAGGAAGGCGCGAAGGCGGACAACAAAGGTTCAAATTCTAGACAGGGAAGAATGAAACCTACGAAGACAACGAACCGCTTTTAAAACTCCCGCACGAGTGTTCGGGAATCTGAACGATCGAGATTGATTCAAAATCAGCGATCATGATTGAAAGACGTTTTGAAAGTTTGAACTCACGAATCCGAAATAGGCGTTTGGAAACCGTCGCTTGGATGACGTGAGCCACGACAGATCAACTGCAACGAGATATGTGGCCTTACACTCACAACGCTCGAGGAAAAGTGACCACCGCATTAAATGTGATATGACATTTAATGAAGCACGTAGAGATCATCACCCGACGACGAACCAGTTAAAAACCAAGCCCCGGGATCGACCGAACGCTTGGTCTCGGGGGCTCGTGATACGGAGAGTTTATGATCAGACCGGGTTCATACCTGGTCCGACCCTCGATGTGAAACCCAGCCCTAACCTTGACCCGGAAACCTTGTTGTTTGTAGGTCCGATGACCCGAAGTAAAGTAAGAAGTCAGCTTTGGGCCATCCCAGAGAGGACTTGGTGTCCGGCTTTGAATCCATGAAAGTTGATGATGAGGTTCTATTTATGGAACCGAATCCGATGAAGATCTAATTAGTTGATGGACTTGGAGTGCTCTCTATCTTGGTTTGAAGGCATTTCTACCTATTAGGTAAGTCACTTGACTTGTGTGCAAAACCCCTTTAGGTTTGGATTTGATCTGGACCTTCAATTCCCTGCTTTGGCCTTGTCCAGCATTGGTCGACTCGATTGGTCGATCGGCGCCGACCAATCCACTCGACCAATGAGTGTCGTCTTTGGCAATTAGGTTGATTCTTGCTCTATTTAAGTCCAACCTCGAGTCCACTTCGTATTTGCGCCTCCAAACCCTCCGGAACGAACCAAAGACCTCCGCAAGTCATCTCTCTTGCATCCTTGGTGTTTTCTTGACGGATCTTCGTCGGAACTCTTCTTTTTGCATCAAAAGGTATGTCTACTCTCTCTTCTTCTCCTCCATCTTTGTTTTTCTTTCCTTTTTGAGTTGAGACAGAGAAGAGATGCTGCATCCTCTCGTTGCAAACATCTCCGAACATGTTCTCATGATCATCCTAAGGATTTAAGGCTAGAACAATGATCTTAACCATGATCATTGCAAGCTTTTGAAGGATTCATGATCAAACCATGATTTAATCTCGTTAATCTTCTAATCTGAATTCTGATCTCTTTGGATCTTCTTTCATTGATCATGTTAGTGGTTAATGGTTGTGTTTTCTTTCCATGATCCATAATCCATAGAATTCTAGTTGTTCTCTTCTACCTTACTATGTGTTCTTCATGATGCATGATAGTTACATATATGGTAGGTTTTATTTCCTTATTTAGATTTATGCTTCTAAGCCTTATTCCATGAAGACCTATGCATGTTTTCATGTTTTCATTACCGAAAGCAATGATCCATCCTCCTATAGTTCTTGTCCTTGTTTTCTATTTCAAATTCATCAAGATCCATGTTTGAGTTAATTATGGTAACTTTTTGTTTCCTAATTTGGATCTTGATACCTTGATTTGATTAGTGTTTTGAGGTCCCCTATATGCTAGAATACTACGATGTAGTCTACCCCTTGATTAGTACCCTTTGAACCACCAAATTCGGATTTCATATCTTAAAACTCGATTTTATAGGTTATCGTCGCATTGGTCGACCGATTGGTCGATGGACCACTCGACCAATCCACTCGACCAATGAGTACAGCAACTCCGAATTGGTCTGCTTTCGGATGTTTTGATATATTTTCTGTTAGGGATCTTTCCTAATATGTTGTATATACTTGGTTAGGACCTTCTTCTCAAGTTTGCCAAGATCTTACTTGATTTCTTAGGATCCTTTTGTGAGTTATAAAAGGTAAGGATGGTTATTTCCTTAATTACATAGATAGCATGAATCTAGTTTCTATATTTGAATATCATGAATATGTTTCCTAAATTAGATTCTTACAATGATATACTACTGTTGCATAACTTTGATTACAGTAGCATTACTTATTCATATTGAATTGATTCATGTATGATTTACTTACCAATGTTATACAAGTGATTGTAATATCGATTTCTTTCCATATATGTAGTTACCATATATGTGATGATATGAATTGATGCATGTGTATGCTTACGTATGGTTTGGAAAGGAGAGGTGTCCTTTCGACACTTCGTCCTTGGACTACTACGGGAATATTATGGGATGTTTCCGGAGATGCCCTCCGGACACCTTCCTAAACCGTTGGATGACATATCTAGGATTGTCTAGTAGTGTTTGGCTAGGATGTCCTGTTATGTCGACCCTAATCGGAGGGGTATTGAGACCGAACGACCCGTGGTAGCAATGGGGATTCATGGGCGCTCAAGACCGGTAACCAACCCGTGAGAGGACAGGAATCACATTGTGGGGGCCATTTATTGGTAGGGTTGCATATGGTTAGACTTGGGCTCACGGGCGCTTAAGACCGGTAACCAACCCGTGAGAGGACGTGAGAGCTTCCCGCTTACCATATGTGGATGATCAATAGGGTTGATGAGTCCGTAGTCCGAGTTGGTTGGTGCCATAGGATACGCCGACTCTAGTGTGAAGGATACTGGAAAGGATCGCCGTGGACGAGGAATGGAAGTATCTGGATCCGACTTGATGTAACCAAGTAGAAGACTTGCATTTGGCTAGGTTTTACCCCGACATGCGCCAAGACTTATACCAAATGGTTGTGAGAGAGTGTGTTGACTTAACCCCCGCCAAGGTTTGTCCCGAGGGATGAAGGACCCATTACCAATCGGCTGCCAAGACCGGTGAAATGATCCGTGAGAGAATCCAAGATATCTTAAATGATTGAGGATGTGAGTGGACTTTCCTAAAGAAGTACGGTGCTATGACTTAAAGCATGTCCGCCAATAGAGACCAGCATCCATAGAGTTAGATTCATTCATTCATTGTTTGTCTCATATCATATTGCATTTATGTTTGTTCGGAATCCGCCATTTATGTTATTATGGATTTTAACCGCCTCACCGGGTTTCTTTGAAACTCATTCCTTTATTGTACAATGTTGTTAGACTATCCCTGCAGTACCGAGTATTATGACGGTCCCTATGAAGAAGCGCAAGGCGAAGAGACATATCTCCAGGAAGGTGATTGCGGTTACCACAATTACTCGAAGATCCCGCGAGTGGTTATGCTCCGTACGATGCTTAGTCCGACCATTGAGTGGAAGCGCCCTTGTGCTATTTATGAGATCTATACATACAAGGATGTCGTCTATAAAGTGGAGAATAATTTAGTTACCCAATGTACTTGCTATCGGGATTAGATTTTGTCTAGTTTATTCTTTAGAGCTACTTTTCCGCTGGATGTAAAGTGGGATTTTTGCTTCACTTTACTTATCGCTTGATACTCCGATTATATCTATTATTCGATTCATTTATGATTCATTCTTTCATTATTGGATCTATGATTTATCTTCCGCACTCTTGTTATGATTGTTCATGATTATGTTATTGTTTATGTGGGAGGTTGATCACTCGATACCCGATCTTCGGGCCGTGGATCACACTCTCTGCGTGCCCTAATCTTACTTATGGATTAGGGTAATCACCCTAATGATGGCAGACTCAAACTGACGGCTGTGGATAATCATTATCGGAGGGATAACCATCGCATAACCTAAAGGTTATCTCAGGAGTCCTCTACTAGCCCAAACTAGTAGAAGTATATCGCTCAACGGATCTCACTGATAAGATCCAACGACTACCCGAAGAAGGCTCAAGTGCATCCAACGAAGGAGATTCGAAGGTACACTCTATATAAACCTCACTACCATACAAGGTGAGAAAAGGATCAATCGATCAAAGAGAACACTATCTGAGACTCAGGTTCAGATACATAATGATAGACCTAAACTATCAGCGATCTGCTATCTAGATCACCTTTCCCCGTTCTTCATTCCTTAGCTCTGTGCTTCTAGCAGAGCCGTTTGTGATTAAGTTCATCAACTGACTTAGCCTTCGGAGGTGGACTCCCGACCCCAGCGGTCGGGCCACATCTAATGCTTTCGTTTTGCAGGACATCACGTGGAGATCCAAGGGCTGGGCAGATTTTGGACGCATCACTCTCCAAAATGTTGAAAGGGGGATACCGAAGGATACAAATGAGAGGCTATGTGCATGCCCTACTGAAGAGGAAGTACACTCAGCAGTGAAGGAGATGGGGCCTTAAAATGTCTTGGACCTGATGGTTTCCTTCCCACCAATTTTCTATAAAAAATTCTGGGGTACGGTGAAGCTTGAAGTGATGCAGTTTGTGGAGGAATTCTTCAGGAGTGTTGTACTAAATGTGGAATATAATTGGACAATCATTTACTTGATACCAAAGGTTCCTAGTCCTAAGAAAGCTGAACAGTTTAGAGTCTTTAGACCAATCAGCCTCTGTAATGTTGTTGTGAAGATTATTACAAAGATATATCAATGAGATTGAGGGAAACATTACCAGGTATTATTTCTCCATATCAATCTACATTTGTACATGAAAGGCCAATTTCTAATAATATTATTATGGCTCATGAATTACATCAAGCATAGAAAGAAAGGAAAGAAAAAATTGATGGCCTTGAAATTATATATGAAGAAGGCCTATGATAAACTAAAGTGTATTAAGGTGGGGGGGGGGGTTTATTATGGGGTGGATCTGGATCTGGTAATCAAATGTATTAATTCAGTCTCTTATACCATCCTTGTTAATGGAGCTGAAAGGGGCTCTTTCACTTCATCAAGAGTCCTTATATAAGGTGATCCTCTCTTCCCCTTCATTTTCATTTTATGTGCCCAAGTCCTCACATCAGTCATCTCTGGGGCTGAAAGGGAGTATGCTTTACATGGTATTAGGGTCAAATCTAGAGCTCCTTCTATGTCATGTCTCTTGTTTGTTGACGACTACCTTCTATTCTCAGAAGTAAATTTGAATCAGGTCAACAAGATAAAAGATTGTGGGGAGATTTATTGCAAGGTGAGAACTATAAAAAATCCTCACTCATCTTTTGTGAAATCCTACCTAACCCTAACCCGAAAATCTATATTGTAGGTTTGAAGACCCGAAGTGAAGGAAGAAGACAGCTATGGACCCTCTCAATTTGAATCCATTAAGTCTGACCTAGAACCTTTGGAGCTAGATAATGATGATCCCAATATGGAAACCCCAAGTGAGTTTGGAAGATGAGATGATTAGAATGAAGTTTGACTTGGAAGGCGGACCAAGAAAATAGTGATGACACCTTTGGAAGGTCCTCTAAAGTAAGGTAAGACCCTTTCTTAAGTTGGTGAAGGACCCAAGTGAAGCTTGTGGCTGGCAGAGACCAAAAATCTGATTTTTGGCCTTACTATCAAGCTTGGTCGCTTAGCTTTGGTTGCTTTAAGTGACCAACCACCAAGCGAACTAGCCCTCCCAGGGACAATTTGTTCACTTTTTGGAAAATTAGGTTTTTGAAGCCCTATTTAAGTGTTTTTCGTTATAATTCATCTCATAATGTTCTAAAGCCTCTAGAAAATGTGAGAAGAACCCTAGAGCCTCCTCCACAAAGGCAAGGAAGATCCCCAAGAAGTTTCTCCTTTGAATCCTCTTCTACAAGGTTAGTAATCGATCTGTTTCTCTTTTCTGTTTCTACCCAAATTCGTGATTATGAGGAAGGTCTTACACTACTGTAAATGGTTTAATCTTAGATCCTCATAATCTTAGAGTGAATGGGAATTCACTTTATTCTCTCCGTAGACAATACGGTGTGATTTTGGTGTTTAACCTAGATGATGACCATGATCTTATTCTAATTTGAGTTGTTTGATTTCTAATCTCTTTTAGATTTATGCTTAGGTTGTTTTCTAAGCATGATCTACTATTTTCTTATCTCTAGAATGAATCCCCATTCATTCTAGTCTCTCTGTGAAATCTCGGATCAATCTGCGGATCAAGCCTAATTTATGATCCGATTAGATTTCTTTTCCAAAGGCCATATGTGAAATCTAGCCCTATCTTAACTCTAACCTTGACCCGGAAACCCTGTTGTTTGTAGGTCCGAAGACCCGAAGTAAAGGAAGAAGCCAACTATGGGCCATCTCAGTGGAAGGCATGGTGTTTGACCCAGAACCCATGGAAGTTGATGATGGTGTTCCATACTTGGAAGCTTGTTCAAAACTGGAAAGGAAACTGCACTTTGTTGAAGATGAGTCTAGTTGATGGACTTGAAGTATAGTTAGACATGATTCGAAGGCATTTCTCTATACTAGGTAAGTCATATGTTGTGTTGGGAGAAGCTCATTAGGTTTGGACTTAAGTTGGGCCTACAATTCCCTGTCTTGGCCTTGCTGACTGGCTTGGTCGACTGGGTGGTCAATTGGGCCAATCGACCAACAAGGTCAGGATTTGCCAGAATCTTCTATTTAGGTCTGTTGATGCTCTATTTAATAGAAGTATGAGATTCATAGCCTCCTTTGTTTCTAAAACCCTCAGAGAATGTGGGAAGACTCTCTCAAAGCCTCTCCTTGGTGATTGTGAAGAACTTTGCAAGATCTCAAGCTTCTCATTTCCTATTCTTCAATCAAAGGTTAGTAATCTCTCTTGTGTCATATAGATCTACTCTTTCTATGTTTTATTCTTTATGATTGAGACTATGAAGAAGATGTTACATCCTTGCAACCATCTCTTTTACAATCTCTTTTCATTCTTAAGGTTTTATGATCTTCATATTGATCTTCGCCATGATCATTGTGAAATCTTCATGAAACCATGATCATTCATTTGATTCGATTTCTTAAGCATGTCAGATCTATTTTGCATGATGTTTTCATGTCTAATCTCTTGCTTATCTTCTACTAGAATGAGATCCTATCATCTCTAGATTTTCCTTTGGATTCATAGCATGTTTTCATCAAAAACTAGGGATTTTACCAAAATAGAAAGTCATGATTCCAAATTAGTAAGTAGTGTTTTTTATCATTGTTAATGGCTAATCTATACCATTTTAGAGTTAGATTACTATTCTAGAGGTTTTCTCCAAGTTTTGTAGTGTTTCGGATCTTGTAGATTGAGTTTCGGATCAAAAACCACATTTTTGCTTCATACTGTTTCAGGCGGTCGATTGCTTGGTCGACTGGACCAAGCTAGGCAGTAGCTATGTTTTTCGTCCGATTTGATTCTTTTGATCTTCGATCTTTTAGGCCTCTTTCCTAATGATGTATCTATGATTGTTTAGGGTTTATTTGCTAAGTTTGGAACCACTCTCTTTGATCTTTGGATATTCATCGAAGCTATTTAAGGTAAGGACAGTTATTTCCATAATTACGTAGATTGCATGAATCTTAGTTTCTATTTTGGGATTCTCTTAGATTCACTACCATAATGTATTTTCTTATTATTCTATTACTGATGCAAGTACTTTAACTACAGTAGTATCATGTTCATGTATTCTTTTGATTATGAATACTTATTCTTATCAGTTATATATGCGATTGATCATGTTTATGTGTATCTTTCTATATGATGAGATATCGGTTGTGTATGTTATGACTAATTTGAGAATGTGATTGAATAGGTATGATTTGGGATTGGGAAGCGTCTTTTTGACATTTCTATCCTTGGACATCAGTGGGAATAGTATGGGATATTTCCAATGGTGCCCTTTGACACTTTCCCGGATTATTGATTTTCATACCTAGGGCTTGTATAGCAGTGTTTGGCTAGGATGTCCCCGTTATATCAGACCTGATTAGGAAGGGTATTGAGACCGAAAGACCCGTGGTAGCAATAGGGATTCGTGGGCACTCAAGACCGGTAACCAATGTGACATCCAGCCCAAACCTAACCAGGACACCCTAATTGTTTTGGGATAAAGAAAGACTTGTTTGATATTAGACCTTAAAGTTGGACCTTGATTTCAGTGTTATTATCTTTGAAAGCCTTAGGAAGTCATGCCAGACCTTTCCCTTAGGGTAGACCTGTAATATCTGGCCTTATCCTAACCTTGACCCGGCCCGAAATCTGTTATGTTTGTGGGTCCGAAGACCCAAAGTGGGGGGAAAAGATACTTGTGGACCCTTTTGGTTGTTGATGTCGGAGCCCAAGCCCTTGGACATTGACGATGATGCCCCTCACTTGAGAGCATTGTCAGTGTTAGTTTTGAATCTGCGCACCGAAGAGGGGTGAATTAGTTGAAATATCTAATGAACTCTTGTGCTCAATCCGATTATATTTCCCGAAAATAGACTTCTTGATGGACCTATAGGAGAAAACCCCACTCAATTTGACCCCATATAGCCCTCCAAATCCCTGTCCGAAGTTGCTGAACTATGTCTGGCAAATCCTACTTGTGCAACGAAGAAGGTGAGCTTAGTTTGTGGACCTAATGAACTCCCATGCTTGATCCAAAGGTATTCTGGAAACTAGACTTCTTGATTGACTTTTAGGAGAAAACCTCACTCAATTTAACCCCGTATAGCCCTCCGAATCCCTGTTCGAAGTTGCTTGAACTGTTTCTGGGTTTTCTGCTGAAACCTGTTACCTATTTTGGTCGATCCTTTTGGTCGATGCCATCAACCAAAACCATCGACCAAAGTTACCCAAATTCGAGAAAAAGATGCTTTTTGGATATTCCTTCCTCTATTTAAGTGAAACCTCGAACCTAGAACGATATTTTACTCATTTCAACACCTGAGAAAGTGGGAAGGCTCCTCTTAGGCTCCTCTTAGGCTCCTCCTTGGCTTGGGTGATGATCTTCTACAAGAATCATTGTCTCTCTTCTCTAATCTCTTCTCCAAGGTATGTAATCTCTCACTCTCTCTCTAATCTACTTCTACCTCATCTTGTTCTTGCTACTGAGTTCGTGAAGAAGGTGCTGCAACCTTGCAACCACCTCTTCTACAAGCTCTTTTGCTTTGATTAAACCTCTCTTCATCCTTTCCATGCTATGATTCTCATACATGATGTTCTTGCTTCCTTATTTTGATTTTTCTCTTCCTTACAACATGAATTCATCTCTTAATCTGATTTTCTCTTTCAATTAGGTCTGATTATATGTTAGTATGTATCTCTAATATATTGCCCATCATTCCCTTAATTGAATTCCTAAGTTCTCTTGCAATTGCAATTGATTTCATTGAAGAACATGATTCTTGCAAGTTTAAACCTAAGGCTTCAAATTGGGGGTTTTCAATTTGACCATTGGATCATGTTAATTCTTGCTACATAGTCTCCTGCTACTATTCCTAACCTATTCCCCAACTAATTCTCTAGCTTCCCTTTCAATTACATCAAATTCTCATGAATGCTAGGATTATTGTCTTTAGAACATAGGACCCCAATTTGGGGTTTTTCATTTGGACCATTGGATTGTGATAATACTTGCTAGGTAGTGTTCTTACACTGTTCCTAGCATTCCCTCCAAGTTTCAAATCGATCCGAGCCCCTGAAGACCAATTTCGGACCAAAATCCCCAAAATCCACTATTCTGTCCCGAAGAGAATTTTGGTCGATACCATCGACCAAGGACCATTGACCAAACTTGTTGCTGACAGCAACCTTGCTCCGTTTTGATCCATTCGACCTCCGATTTTCTCGATTTCTTTTCTAACCTTTCATTTGTGTTTGTCTAGGGTCTTATTACCATCTTTGGATCATTCTTTTGAGATTGTTGGGTTATCATCATCGCGACTTTAGGTAAGGACGGTTATCGCCATATAACATAGACTGTATGACTTTTACGCTGTTGTTGGTAACTTAGTAGACTTAACTTATTAGTTGATTTTAGACATCATATGACTACTGTAGTTACCTTATGACAGTAGCACCATACTTAATTACTTGGTTTATCATGTTTACTTATTCCTGTCATTTATTTATACACTGTAATATGAGATGTTATGACACGTTTTCAATATGATAATGTATTGTTGATATGCAATGGATGGAAATAAGCATGTGATTGCTTAGGTATGATTTGGGATTGGGGAGTGCCCTACTGGTACTCCTGTCCTTGGACATCGGAGGGAATAGTATGGGATGTTCTCCGAAGATGCCCATCGACGCTTTCTTGGATCATTGGATGACATACATAGGACTTGTTTAAATGTAAGGCTAGGATGTCCCTGTCGTATCAGACCCGAATCAAAAGGGCATTGAGACCGAACGACCCGTGGTAGTGTATGGTTTGATGGGCGCTCTAGGCTGGTAGCCAATCCGGTAAGAGACATAAACCATGCTACGGATACCCGAAAGGGGCCATTTATTAGTAGGGTTGCAAATGGCTAGACTTGGGCTCACGGGCGCTCAAGACCGGTAACCAATCCGTGAGAGGACATGAGAGCTTCCCGTTTACTATTTGTGGATGACCAATAGGGTTGATGAGTCCAAAATCCGGGATTTCGTTGACTCTAGTGTGAAGGATACCGAAAAGGATCGCCGGGGGCAAGGAATGGACGTATCTGGATCTGACTTTACCGACTAAGTAGATGACTTGCATTGGGCTAGGCATTACTGTGACATGCGCTAGTACTTATACCAAATGGTGATGTGAGAGAGTGGTGACCGATTCCCTTACCATGGTTTTTTTTTTTTAGATGACTTTACCGAACTTCCCTGGGCAGACCCAAGATATCTTGTATGATTGAGGGGGAGTGACTGACAACCCAAATAAGTATGGTGCTATGACTTAAAGCATGTCTACCATAAAGACTAGAATACATAGAGTTAGAATCATAATTGCATCATGTGTTTCATATCATATTGCATCATGCTATGTTTTGTATCATGTATCTATGTTATTTTTGAATAACCTGCCTTGCTGAGTTCTTTTGAACTCACTCCTTTTTGCAACATTTTTGTTAGACTCTACTACAGGTACCACCACTGTTGACTATGATGGTCAACACTCTGAAGACCAAGTTGATGACCCATACCCCACTGGTCACGGTGTACAAGTTGATAAAGACCAGTTGTGAAATCCCGCTTAATCCTAGCCTTGCTAATGTGCCAAATCCATACCTACCATATGCATTATTCGATTTATTCTCTGTTGTATGAGTTGCCTAGTTTCATTTGGTGGAAGTTTATCTCGAAGCTGATCTTTTTCCCCTTCTATTTCTTCCCTTTGATGAGAGAGTGATCTTAAGTCATTCCCATGATTGATTTTCTATACATGCTATTGTATAGAGGATCTCCATGCACTCTATAATGATCCCTCTACCCCTGCTATTGTAGAGTGGACCTCCATACACCCTATAACCTTGTGAATTCTCCACATGACAATTTAGAAGAGAAATCAAGTGTGATATTAATGATTTGTTACTCCTTCTAATTGTTCCAAGACTTTAAACCTTTCATCTCATGTTCCTCAATCAAAGGTTAGTAATCTCTCTTGTGTTGTATTGATCTACTCTTACTATGTTTTATTCTTTATGATTGAGACTTAGAAGAAGATGCCGCATTCTTGCAACCATCTCTTCTACAATCTCCTGTCATTCTTATGGTTTTATGATCTTCATATTGATCTTCGCCATGATCCTTGTGAAGTCTTCATGAAACCATGATCATACTTTTGATTTGATTTGATTTCAAAGCATGTTAGATTTATTCCTTGTTTCTTATAAAAGATGATGTTAATTGTTTTCCGAAGATTTTGAGAGAAGAAAGGTCAAAATAAAAGCAATGTCCTCCATCTCTTTAGAAGCCTAGTACTCTCCCAATTTCGAGGACGAAATTATTTTAAGGGGGGGAGAATGTAACATCCAGCCCAAACCTAGCCCGGACACCCTATTTATTTTGGGATAAAGAAAGACTTGTTCAATGTTAGACCTTAAAAGTTGGACTTTAATTCCAATATTATTATCTTTGAAAACCTTAGGAAGCCATGTCAGACCTTTCCCTTAGGTAGATCTGTAATGTCTGGCCTTATCCTAACCTTGACCCGGCCCGGGACCTGTTATGTTTGTAGGTCCGAAAACCCGAAGTGGGGGAAATGAGACTTGTAGACCCTTTTGGTTGATATTTTGGTGTCGGAACCCAAGCCCTTGGACATTGACGATGATGCCCCTCACTTGAGAGCATTGTCAGTGTTAGTTTTGAATCTGCACACTGAAGAGGGGTGAATTAGTTGAAATACCAAATGAACTCATGTGCTTAATCCGAATATATTCCTGAAACTAGACTTCTTGATGGACCTATAGGAGAAAACCCCACTCAATTTGACCCCATATAGCCCTCCAAATCCCTATCCAAAGTTGCTGAACTATGCCTGGCAAATCCTGCTTGCGCATCGAAGAAGGTGAGATTAGTTGGTGGACCTAATGAACTCCCATGCTTGATCCAAAGGTATTTCTGGAAACTAGACTTCTTGATTGACTTGTAGGAGAAAACCTCACTCAATTTGACCCCGTATAGCCCTCCAAATCCCTGTTCGAAGTTGCTAAACTATTTCTGGATTTTCTGCTGAAACCTGTTACCTGTTTTGGTCGATCCTTTTGGTTGATACCATCAACCAAAACCATCGACCAAAGTTACCCATAATCGAGAAAAAGATGCTTTTGGATATTCCTTCATCTATTTAAGTGAAACTCGAACCTAGAACGATATTTCACTCATTTCAACACCTGAGAACGTGGGAAAGCTCCTCTTAGGATCCTCTTTGGCTTGGGTGATGATCTTCTACAATAATCATTGTCTCTTTTCTCCAACTATCATCTTCCAAGGTATGATTCTCTCTTTTTCTCTCTATTCTACTCACTTCCCTTCTTCTTTTACTGATGAGACCATGGCCATCATGCTGCAACCTTGCAAACACCTTGCCATGAACGTCTCTTCCCATTTATAATTGTTTTTCCTTCATTCTTGCTATGCCTCACTTGCATCTTGATCCTTACATATACATTACCATGATTCATTGCTTAACAACTTGATTTCTTATACTAAACTGAGATGTGGAGTATGATTAGTCTAATCTTTGGCTTGCAAATGATTGTAATCATGTTCCTAACCTATTCCCCAACTAATTCTCTAGCTTCCCTTTCAATTACATCAATTTCTCATGAATGCTAGGATTCTTGTCTTTAGAACATAGGACCTCAATTTGGGGCTTTTTGTTTGGACCATTGGATTGGGTTAATTTCTTGACTTATAGTGTCCTACTACTGTTGTTAAGCATCCCTCCAAGTTTCAGATCGATCCGAGTCCCGGAAGACAAATTTCGGACCAAAATCCCCAAAATCCACTATTCGTCCCCGAAGAGAATTTTGGTCGATCCTTTTGGTCGATACCATCGACCAAGACCATCGACCAAACTTGTTGCTGACAGCAACCTTGCTCCGTTTTGACCCATTTGACCTCCGATTTTCCCGATTTCTTTTCTAACCTTTCATTTATGTTTGTTTAGGGTCTTAACAATTCTTTTGGACTAATTCTTGGTATTCTCAATTCATCATCAACTCAACCTAAGGTAAGGATGGTTATCTCCATAAACATATAGATCATCAACTTATGATTTATGTTCTTATTTATGAATAGAATCTCTTGATTACTTTTAATCTTTATAAGACTGCTATATATGTGTTAGAACAGTAGTATTGAAATATTTATACTCTTGTCATGTTACATTACTATTCTTGTTTACTTATGTCTATGATAATTCATTTCAATATCATGATTTAACTTGTATTATGAAGATGTATTGGATGCATGAAAAGTGATGAACTTGAATATGTGATTGCCTACGTATAATTTGGGATTGGGGAGTGTCCTATTGACGCTTCTGTCCTTGGGCACCAGAGGGAATAGTATGAGATGTTCTCCGAAGGTGCCTATCAACTCTTTCCCGGGTTATTGGATGACATACATAGGACTGTCTAGTGGTTTGGCTAGGATGTCTCTGTTGTATCAGACCCGAATCAGAAGGGCATTGAGACCGAACGACTCGTGGTAGCAGTGGGGATTTGTGGGAACTCAAGACCGGTAACCAACCCGTGAGAGGTCATAAATCTCATTGTGGGAGCCATTTATTGGTAGGGTTGCAAATGGATAGACTTGGGCTCACGGGCGCTCAAGACCGGTAACCAACCCGGGAAAGGACGTGAGAGCTTCCCGTTTACTATTTGTGGATGACCAATAGGGTTGATGAGTTCGTTATCCGGGATTACGCTGACTCTAGTGTGAAGGATACTGGAAAGGATCGCCGGGGGCGAGGAATGGATGTATCTGGATCTGAGATGATATGACTGAGTAGATGACTTGCACTGGGCGAGGCTTTACTGTGACATGCGCCAGTACTTATACCAAATGGTGATGTGAGAGAGCAGTGACCGATCCCCTTACCATGGTTTTTGAAATGACTTTACCGATATTCCCCTGGCATTCCCAAGATATGGAATGGGAGAGTGACTAGACGACCCAGAGAAGTATGGTGCTATGACTTAAAGCATGTCTACCCTAGAGACCAGCATTCATAGAGTTAGAACCATACTTGCATCATGTGTTCCATATCATATTGCATCATATTATGGCTTGTATCATATGGTTTATATTTTATGGAATGACTACCTTGCTGAGTTCTTTTGAACTCACTCCTTTTTGCAACATATTTTGTTAGACTTTTCTATAGGTACTACCACTGTTGACTGTGGCAGTCAACCCTCTGGAGGCCGAGTTGAAGACTTGTATCATACTAGTGGCGATGAACCAGTTGATAAAGACGACTAGACCAAGATCGGGACTTGTTTGTAGCAGTTCAGTTTTATATTTGTGTGTTAGGGATGCGATGTCGCCTCATTCCCTTTTTAACCTTTTGTTTTTGAATTGTCGGGACTATAGCTTAGTTGTTTCACTTGTTATTTGGTGAATCGGTTGTAACCTTTAATTTTAGTCGTTTCATCTTCCGCTAATATTATAGGATGGGTTTCCTCCCTCCTTTTTACACTTGATTGTTTATACTAATGAAATCCTTTCCGCACTCTGATGTTATTTGTGAATGCTTCTGAGGTACTTTCTCGATTTTTATTATTAAATTATTTGGATACAAGGAATTGTTCTTGCTTTTGATTATATTATTGTGCTAAGTGACTATGATCGTTCCTAAACTTGATCGGCGGGACTGTAATTCACTCCCCGGGTAATCCAGATAGGGTATCCCCTTGGTGGATTTAGGGCGGGATGTGACATTTGCTATCGCCAATGCTTTTGACAATTTAAGTTCAGCTATTAGGGCCTCGTACTCCGCCTCATTATTACTTTCCTCGAATGCAAATCTTAATGCATATCGAATAATAAATCATGTCGGACTCTTCAGGAGAATTCCAGCTCCTGCTCCCTGGTTGTTACTCGAACTGTCCACATATACCTCCCAATTGGTCGGGATAGTGGGTTCGGCAATTCCATTGGTGCAGTAGTCTCTACTACAAAGTCAGCTAGTGCTTAAGCTTTGATTGTCGTGCAAGGTTTAAAGCTCACTTGGAACTCACTAAGTTCAACCGACAAAGCCACCATTCTTCCAGACAAATCAGGTTTACAAAGAACTTTACTAAGGGGAAAAGTAGTAAATACCTCGATCGAATGAGCCTGAAAATATGGCCGTAGTTTCCTAGCTACTATCATAAGAGCTAGAGCCTCCTTCTCGATCTGAGAATACCGTGTCTCCACATCAAGTAGTACATGGCTGACATAATAAATTGGCCACTGCTTCTTGTCTTTTTCCCGAACCAGTATTGCGCTGACTGCCGAAGGGGATGCTGCTAAATATAACTGTAAGACTTCTCCCTTCTTCGGTTGGGACAATAGCGGTGGTCTTCCCAGGGTCTCCTTCAGTTCTTCGAAAGCTTTTTGACACTCCTCGGTCCATTTTTCCTCCTTACTGCCCCTCAAATCTTTGAGTGCCTTGAAAAAAGGTAGACACTTTTCTCCTGACTGTGAGATGAAACGGTTTAAAGCGGCTACTCTCCCCATTAAACATTGCACATCCCGAACAGTTTTGGGGGCTTCCATATCAATTAAAGCTTGTATTTGGCAGGATTAGCCTCAATACCTCTTTGTGATACCATGAAGCCCAAGAATTTTCCTAAAGAAACTCCGAAGACACATTTCTCCGGATTCAGCTTCATTTGGTATTTTCGCAGTACTAAAAATACCTCTGTCAAATCTTCAATATGTTTTGCCCTTGCAATGCTGTTTACTAGCATATCGTCAACATAAGCCTCGACATTTTTCCCGATCAAGTCTCTGAAAATTTTGTTGACGGCCCTCTGATAAGTAGCTCCTGCATTCTTCAGGCCGAACGGCATGACTTTATAATAAAAACTTTCACGATCAGTCATGAAAGCCGTAAACTTTTCGTCCTCCTTGTTCATGAGCATCTGATTATATCTTGAGTAGGCATCCATGAAACTCAAGGTTTCATATTGTGAAATCCAGCCCAAATCTAGCCAGGACACCCTATCTGTTTTGGGTAATGAAAGGTTAGTTTAATGCTTGACCTTGAAGTTGGACCTTGATAACAGTGTTGCTACCCTTTGAAAGCCTTAGGAAGTCATGTCAAACCTTTCCTTAGGATAAATCCAAGGTCCTGAAGTGAAGGAAGAAGTCTTTGTGGGCCCTCTCTATAGAAGACATGGTGTGTGACCCGAAACCCATGGATATTGTTGATGGTGCTCCATACCTGGAAGCATTGTCAGTGTTTAGTGAGAAACTGTGCATCGAAGAGGGGTGAATTATTTGAAGTACCTAATGAACTCCTATGCTCAATCCTAAGGTATTTCTAGAAACTAGACTTCTTGATTGACTTGTAGGAGAAAACCCCACTCAATTTGACCCTGTATAGCCCTCCGAATCCCTATTTGAACCTTGCTGTTCTGCTTGGTCGACCAAGCACTCGACCAAAGGTTTGCTAAATCTGAGAAAATGCAATTTTAGGGTTTTTCACTTTTATTTAAATCCTACTTTGAGTTTCTTAGTTACGGCTGCCTCCTAAACACTTTTTGAACATGAGAAGACCTCTCCGAAACTCTCTGGTGATTTTAAAGACTCCTCTGCAGATCTGAAGCCTCTCATCTCTGATCTGACAATTCAAGGTTAGTACCTCTTCTGAATTTTAAATTATTCCTTCTTCGATCTTGTTCTTGATTCAGATTAGGAAGAAGATGCTGCAATCTTGCAACCATCCCTTCACGATCTCCTTCGTTTCTTTGAGATCTATGATCATCGTCATGATCTTAACCCTAGCCTGTTTATTTTCTTGAAACCCTGACCTTGTATGATCTTTCTGGAAACCTTTGGTAACCTCCCATGCGAGGGAAACCTCATGGGCAATGTTTCTATTAATCTAAACTTGGTTTTCTATGATTTTCTTGTTATAATTGGCCAAGCATTCATTCCCTCTCATTCCGTGATCATAACCTTTTCATGGGAGCCATAAAGGTTGAAACCCTAGTTTCTTGGGTCAAATCAAGAACCCATCTTTTGACCATGACTTGATGTTTTTATCTTCCTAAATGATTCTAATACATCCTAGGAAGTTCCCCTTTGAATTTCGGATCAATCCGACTTCAAACGAAGAAGTTATGGCCAAATCAGTTTTTACTTTTCCGTACTGACTCGATTGGTCGACTGATTGGTCGACTAGACCACTCGACCAAAGGAGTCAGTAGCTTCATTTTTCGCCCAATTTGATTCGTTTGCTCTCTGATCTTTTAGGCATCTTTCCTAATGTTGTATCTATGCTTGTTAGGAGTCTATTTGCTAAGTTTGGTCTCTCTCTCTTTGATCTTTGGATTATCTTCGGCGATAATCAAGGTAAGGACAGTTATTTCATAATAACATAGATCGCATACTCTCTGGTTTCTACTTTATGAAACTATGAGTTTGTTTACTGTTCTTGTACTTTATACTTCTGATATACTATTGTAAGTACAGTAGCACTTGTTTATGTATTCTTTTTCATTATTCAAGCTTATATGAAATGTTTATTACTGCTTGATCGGATTATGCTTTTACATTCTCTTTTATATGATGAATTGTTGGTTGTGTATGTCATGACTGATCTGAGAATGTGTTTGATTAGGTATGGTTTGGGATTGGGAAGTGTCCTTTTGACACTTCTGTCCTTGGACATCGGAGGGAATAGTATGGGATGTTCTCCGAAGATGCCCATCGACGCTTTCCCGAATCATTGGTTGTCATACCTAGGGCTGTCTAGCAGTGTTTGGCTAGGATGTCCCCGTTATATCAGACCTGAATCGGAAGGGTATTGAGACCGAACAACCCGTGGTAGCAATGTGATTCACGGGCGCTCAAGACCGGTAACCAACCCGTGAGAGGACGGGAATCATATTGTGGGGGCCAATTATTGGAGGGTTGCATATGGATAGACTTGGGCTCATGGGCGCTCAAGACCGGTAACCAACCCGTGAGGGGACATGAGAGCTTCACGTTTACCATATGTGGATAACCAATAGGGTTGATGAGTCCGTAGTCAAGGACTATTAGGACTCTAGTGGAAAGGATACCGGAAAGGATCGCCAGGGGCGAGGAATGGACGTATCTGGACCTGAGTTGATGTAACTAAGTAGAAGACTTGCATTTGGCTAGGCTTAACCTTGACATGCGCCAATACTTATACCAAATGGTGATGTGAGAGAGCGGTGACTTAAACCCCAACCAAGGTTGTCCGGAAGGTGTTCCTACCCACTACCAAACGGGGTTGTGTGATGAGACCTACCCAAAGAAGTATGGTGCTATGACTTAAAGCATGTCTGCCAATAGAGACCAGCATACATAGAGTTTAGATGCATACATACATTATCTGTTTCATACTGCATTGCATCTTGTTATGTTCTGATATATGTTATTTATGCTATTATGAGTTAACTTGCCTTACTAGGTTTCTTTCAAAACTCACTCCTTTTGTATCATATCTTTTGTTAGACTTCTCTACAGGTTCGGAATACCATGACGGTACGTACGAGGAAGCACAGGGTGAAGAAGATGAAGACTGAAGAAGAAGAAGAGCTGACTGAAGATGTGGAATAGTGTTCTCTACATTCTTCTAGACTTTTACTTTACTTGTATTAGCTTAGAGCTTTACTTAGATTCGATCTACCTTCCGCATATGTTGTGGAGTATATTTCTGCTATACTCTACAGTTGTCTTTTGATTTGGTATCTTGTTAATTCGCACTCTGATATTCTTAGTGATCCTTTTGAAATCTTTTCTTGAATTTTATTATTAACTTATTAGAATACAATGATTTGTTCTTGCTTTTGATTATGTTATTGTGCTAAATGGATATGATCGTTCCTAAACTTGATCTTTTGGGCTATGGATCACTCCCCCGGATAACCCAGATAGGGTATACGCTGGGTGTATTTGGGCGGGATGTGACACATATCCTGCAGTTGCATCTATCAACAGATCAATCCTAGGCAACAGGTAACAATCTTTAGGGCAAGCCTTGTTAAGATCTGTGTAATCTGTACACATCCTCCACTTCCCGTTTGCCTTTTTGACCATCACCACGTTGGCCAGCCAGATTGGGCATTCAATTGGTTCGATGAAACCAGAACTCTTCAATTTTTCAACTTCGCCCCGAAAGGCTTTGTATTTTTCCATGGAGAAATTTCTCCTTTTCTGGATAACTGGTTTCACCTTTGGATCTATCCAAAGTTTGTGCTTTGCAACATGCCAATCAATTCTTGGCATGTCATCTGCAGACCACGCGAACACGTCACTATTTTGTTGAAGAAAAGACTTCAACTCCCCTTTGAATTCTTCCAGCTGCTCAGACCCGATATAAGTAACTCTTTTTTCATCATCGGGATACAACTAGATTTGCCCCAGTTTTTCTACCGGCTCGGGCCTTTGCATTTCTGCTTCGTCCCGATCATCTCGTACTTCAATTGGTAATGTCGTTACCTTCCTCAGGCCTTTCTTGTCTTTCAGATATGCAACATAACATTGCCGAGAAATTCTCTGGTCAGATGAAACTTGATTGATTCCCATCTCAGTCGGGAATTTTATTTTGAGGTGCTTCGTTGAAACGATAGCACCTAACTTTGACAAAGATAGTCTCCTGAGGATGACATTGTAAGCAGGAAGATCCCGAACCACCAAGAAATTTACCAGAATAGTGGCTTCCTTGGGGAAGCTTCCAATTGACAAATCCAACTGGACCGATCCTTCTACTATTGCAAATGATCCTGCAAAGCCATATAGATGTGTGGATGATGGCTCCATCAAGTCTTCATCCACCTTAAGTTTCTGATAGGCTGCATAAGATAATAGGTCTACAGCAGACCCGGTATCAACTAACACCCTGTGTACTTCTCGGCGTGCAATCTCTACCTTGATGACTATGGCATCATCATAAGGTAAACAAATGCCTCTTTCATCTTCTTTTCCAAAGGTGATCGAACCCTCACCATTTGGCCTTTTAAGCTTCTGCGTCTCTTCGGTCCCAACAACTTTGGATTTCGCTTTCAGGTTCCGGAGTGATTCAGGCTCGGGACCTCCAAAGATTGTAAGGATCGGTGACCGAGTAGCATCAATCACCTCCTTACCCTTCTTAGATTTAGGATCCTCCTTTGGTTGATCTGGGCTAACCGAACGGTCCCTTTTTACTCCTGCATCACGTGGTTCCTCTCGCCTTCTATTGACGAAATTGGACAAATGTCCCTGGGATATCAATCTTTCAATATCCGCCTTTAAATGTCTGCAATCATTGATATAATGACCGTAATCCTTGTGGAAACGGCAATACCTTTCTCGATCCTGCTCCCTAGGTTTAGTAGGAAGCTTTGGAGGCCACTTCAAGATATTCCGTTTCTTGATAATGTTTAAAATATCAGCCCGAGGAGTATTTAATGGAGTATACTCACTTTTGTCGGGAGATCTCTGCCGCCACGCCTGATGAGGCTTTCCAACTCGATCTCGAATATTTTGCTTCGGCTTCTGCTTGTTTTCAGGAGCCTTCTGTTCTTTCGTGGAGGCTTTATTATCCCCCTGGCGTGCGTCTAAGATTTCCGTGACTTCTACTTGCTTTTGGCATCTCTGTACCAATTCAGCATAAGTTGTAGGCATGTCTTGAAGTAATAACTCCAAGAGTCGTCGATTAGTGAGTCCAGTAAACAAAGCAGTTTTATCTACTTGCTCATCTAGATTCTCTATCTCCATTGTAACCCTGTTGAATCTTTTCAAGTATTCCCGAATCGATTCACTCTTCCCTTGTCTAATAGTAAACAAGGTTTCCTCGGTCTTTTTAATCTGGATTCCACTCTGGAATCGCCCTATGAGTTTGCGTGCCAACTCGTCGAAATTCACGATCCTTCCTGAGGGGAGGTTCGAGAACCATTTCGTGCCACTCCCAGTTAAAGATGAACCAAATACCCTGCAAAGAATTTCATCAGAATTACCTGCAACTGCCATAGTTTGCTGATAATAACTGATGTGGGCCGTGGGATCTCCGGAGCCATCGAATGTGGAAAAAGTTGGCAAACGGAAATTGTGAGGAAATTGATATCCAGCAATGGGCTCGGCAAATGGAGTTTTTCGAATAACCGAATAGATATCGTTAGTTATCCTTCCTCTCGCTAATTGCCCGAGCTTTTGATTGATATTAGCCAATTCTTGACCAATATGTGCCGACCGATCTTCAATAACGCGATCACGACCTCAAACAACCTGATCATTATCACGAACAACGCGTCTAATAGTTGGTGAGTGAGTTCTCACTCTGTTTCATCGATCAGTCTTTGATCCTGCTGTGATGCACGCCTTCTTGCATCACGATGGTCAGGCTCTTGTGGTACCACCACTTGTCTGGTCAGTGCACGGAGTGCCTGACTTACCTCCAGCATCTGGAGTTTCAGTTGATCCAGTTGATATTGGAGTGAATCTGGAGGATTATTACATCCTTGACCACCATCTACTTCGAGCAGTCGACTTCCTTCCAGAATGTCTGGATTGTTTACTCCGGGAATTTGGACGCTAGCATCTCGCAACACAGCAGCTGTTGCTGCTGCTGCCGATCTAGTCACCATAGCTTTTTGAAACGTTTCCCATAGACGGCGCCAAATGATGCGTCCAAAATCTGCTCAGCCCTTAGATCTCCTGAGAATGACCTGCAAAATAAAGCGTCAGATGTGGCCCGACCGCTGGGGTCGAGAGTCCACCTCCGAAGGCTAAGTCAGTTGATGAACTTAATCACAAATGGCTCTGCTAGAGCACAAAGCTAAGGAATGAATAACTGGAATACGATTCAAATAGTAAGCATTTGAGTGTTTTCGTCCGTTCCCTACCTTGTGGGTAGGTGATGTCTTATATAAAGTGTACATTCGAATCTTCTTCGTTGGATGTATTTGAGCCTTCTTCGGATAGTCATTGGATCTTAACTGATAGATCCGTTAAGTGTTAGACTTCTACTAGTTTGGACTAGTAGATGACTCCTAGGATAACCTGACTGTTATCTGATGGTTATCCAAATGATAGCGATGATTGGCAGCCGCCGAATTCTATTAGCCGTCACTAGGTTGATTAACCTACTCCGAAAGTATTGAATTAGGGCTTGCTTGTGACTGAGTAAATTTTCTTCCTCAGCAAGCTATCTCATGGACCCGGCTTGCTCGAAAGCGAGTCGATTCCTTTTGTCCCGACCGGAATCGAGGGTCGAACCAAGAATGAACCAAGTTCGATCATATTTTATCCGTATCACACGCAGAGGAGAAACTGGAAGCTTACCGAGGGAGCCAAACTTGATCGTCGTCTGTAGCCATTCGCCTTGTCTTCCCCTTCAAAACCCACGTCTCTTTCTCTCTCAGTGTTCGTTCGCTCACAGAAGTCGAAGTCGAATAAAGAAGACGAAAGCACTAGTTCGTTTTCCAGGTGCTACCACAAAGCAACAAGTCGTTGTTCGTCGTTGAAGCCCTTCACCTTGCTTTCCCCTTCAAAACCCACCCCCTCTCTCTCTCTCTCTAGGTTTTCGTTCGTTCACATTATCGAAGTCGAATGAAGAAGACGAATGAAAAGGAAAGAAAGCCTTGGTTTTCCCTCCCATCTGCGACTTTGAAATCTCAATTTGAGAGAGTGGGTTTGGTCCGGTCAAGTTAGGCTGGGTTGGGTTTGCTGTTGAGTCAAACGGTTTATATGGTTTGCTTACTTAAATTGGTTAAAAAAGCACATGTGATATTCAACAGCTGAGATTTTATCTGGTAAGATGGCTTCATCCGGACCGTAGGCAGCTCAATGCTGCGCATTTATTACGCAGCACTGAAGCAAATGGATCATCCCGTGCTACTCAGGGGTTGGGAGTGAAACCAGGTCCATGAGGAATCAAAACGCCTCTCTGACCGAGCAAACTTGCCTCGGAAACCGGCGAGAAAAGCAACTTAATGTCCCATCGGTACCGGACTCATAGCTGTAGGTGCGAACGATGCAAAGGCAACTCCTGGATATGAAGGTTTCCTGCGGAGTCTCGTTCGTTAGATTGGAGCACCGAGGGCTCCAAACCACTACAATCAGGAGCAAACCCGAAGGCAAGCCAGGGGCTGCAGGCAACCGTCGCCTCCCTAGAGATTATCAGTGCCGAGAAAGAGGTGATCGTAATCAGTTAGCGATAAATAATGAAGCTAACGAGGATTCACAGAACGGAAAACGAGAAGCAGCCGCTCGAGTAGAAGCTAACTCTCATATTAATCACGTTGAATATTCACATGAAGTGATTTTAGCATCTGCCAGAACCCAGAATCAAGAAAATTTGGAAAACTGCCACATGATGCCCATTACAAAAGATTTCAAAACATTGTATCCTGAATGTACGAAAATGAATGGCAGTTCCCAAGTTAAAGATATCCTTACTTGAGGTAGTTTCGCCACTCTACATTTTCCAAGCTGAAAGAAGACTAAACTTTAGAACAATCTGCATTCTGCTCTACTAAAATTGATTGCACAGGAGATTATTTCTGCTTTTAAAAACCTCTTAAATCAGGTTAAGTTTCCGAAGTAAGCTGGATGCGTACAATTATTACCTGACCTGAAGAAGGGAAAGAAATTGTAGAGATTACTACCCTTCATTCCCTTTTTTTGGTAATATACTACTCTTCAATCACGTAGTTGCAGAAACGGAGAGTTTAGCGTTTTGTTTTTACCATGATACATGGTGATTCATCACTTAGGCTTTCTTTTCTTTTTTTCTTTTTTTATCAATCAATATTCTTAACTATGATAATTTTTCATTATTGGTATCTATTATCAGTTTTATTTTTATTTAAAATAATTGGAAAACCTCCAAAATCTATAATAGACTTTTTGCATTATGGTGAGAATTTCATTCTCTTTATTTATATATATATTTTTTTTCCTAAAATACCTCTAACTTTTATTAAAATGATATAATTAATTATGTCTACAATTATAATTTAACACTCATAAATATAATTAATATAATATTTATTATTAATTGAATCTTCAAAGGGTATTTGGGAATCCCAAACAATTAAAACCTCTTAATTGGTCCATTAAAAGAAAAGAAATATAATAATTTTTATTAATTGATATTTACTAATAAATCCTCAAAGGTTTTGCTTGAGAATCCCAAAGGTTTGAGGTCTCGCCCATTAAAAAAATAATAAAATAATAAAATAATAAAATAATAAAAAAGTAAAAACTCATCAAAATCATTGATATTCATTTAATTAAAATCGTTTATATATATAGAAAGATGAAAACAAACCTTTGACTTTCACTTGACACCCATGAGAGTTACAAGATGGAAAAAACTGTGTTTTTTTTTTTTTGTAAAAATATTATTTACGTCATTGCTATGAAAACATATAGATTTTAGACTTAAATTTAACTCAAAGAAAAAAACATAAAAATTTTAAATTCTACAAAAAAAAAAAATCTTATTCCAGAACACAACACACGTGCGTATATCACAAATAGTTTATTCAATTAAATAGTATATATATATATACTTAAAATTTTATAGTTAAGATGGGATAAAATAGTCAATACATATTTTTTTTATAAAAATCATAATTTTTATATCTACTTAAAATTTTATAGTTAAAGATGGGGTAAAATAATCAATATACATTTTTTTTATAAAAATCATATTTTTGTCATCTTTTCTCACTTATTATCATTTTCTAACAATTTTTTATTTTGACACCAAACTTATTTTTTATTTCATAATTATTTTTGACAAAATTCACCCAACCATTTTCATTCTTGTACTTATTTTTTTAAATAGGCACAATAGAGAACAAGAATTGATACCAAAAGAGCCTTAACCTATTATTAATTGATACATAATCTGAAACATAAGGAAAGTAAACCTAATAGAATAAACTCCAAGAAGCGTAAATATAATTCTACAAAAAGAAAGTGTAAATATAACTATCTGCAAACCTAAGGTGTAAATTCAGTTTGCTCGAAAAAAAATTCAAGAACGCACAAGGCGAGCCTCATGGTACAAACAACAAACAGGGGATTAAAGAGAAGAAAGGGAAGTTATATATATAACTGACGATTCTCTATTACCAACAAAAGAAAAGGAAGGATACAATTTCCTGCATGTTGATTACAAAAAAATAAACAATATAAAACAAACATCTATTTAGTATACATAAGGGGGGGGGGGGAAAGGATCACCGATGGGGCAGATTTCATCCCAAACCTTGATTGGTAAATGAAAGGCAAGTTTCAGATTCAAACCTAGATGCCCAACCTCCCCTGAACTATATGCCTCAGAAACATTTACATCATCTTGACCACACTTAAATTCTGGATCCCACAGTGTGATGTTGAATTGTACAATGAGGAACACGCTCTGAAGATATGTTACCGAGCTACCTTCATCTAGCAGCATCCTGTTATATTGAACTCTACAAGCTACCATACAGACATCCTCCACGTTCTCCCCGTAAAACAAAATGGGGAAACACCTTAGGGAGATAATTCAAGATGTCATTAGTCAGTCACTAACTATCGTTGTTACCTTGATGGTCGATCTGAACCAACCATACCAGAAGCAATACTAGGCCCTGCACCATTTTCGGAAGGCGGCATGGTTCCCCATTTTCCTTCTGCCTCCAGTGGCTCTAGAACATACACTCCACCGTCTGTTAGTCCCAAGGCAAACTGATTGGGTTCCATAGGATGAGCCGCAACAACAAGTGGATACAACCTTGAGCTGTTAATAGCACCATTAGATGATTAGGAGGGAAACCAAATATGTTCATCTAGGCATCAGCTGCAGTGAGCTGACGTACCTGGGATTAGAAGGCAGATAAGCAGCGGGGCTGATCCGACACTTTAATCTGAGTGTTGTGGCAACAAAAACTCCAACACTTCCATCATCAAAACTTGAATATATTGATTGGCTATCACAGGAATATGTAGCATGCGTGATAAGGCTACCTGATTCCTTTGGGAACCACTGATGGAAACAAGATTTTAAAATCAGAAACAGGAAGACCTAATTAAAAAAGCATACACAAGAAGGATAAAGGAAAATAGCCGTTCCTCACATGCAAGCCTAACTTAGCGGTTCTCCTCATTAAACCAATCGGATGTAATGGCTTTTTGACTAATCATAGAATAGGTTTTTCTTCATGATACATTTTTTATGAGTGAAAGTAAGACCAAACATATTAATGCGTCTGGATGACATCATAAACTAAAAGGTAGGGAATACAAATGTCCCACAAATTAAGGTGAAAAGTAAATTCCCATAGCATGTAATAACTCTTAGTTAGAGACTTGCTTAGAAACCAAATCAGAGCCACCTTGGTGTGAAGGTATTCATGCCATTGGCTGATAATTTGAGTCACTATCAAAACATAGACCACATAGGCATGTCATGACACATTGACAAAGTGAGACATCAGCATGGCACAAACGCTACTTAACATGGTGTTGAAAACATGGACTAAGGTTTCCTAATTAGAATAGGATTATGTTTCCTCATAAGTCTAGAGTTTTACTTATATATTTCATTTTCCTACTTAGTATAGGACTTAACTAGGTTGTAACTATAAGTACTTTATTGGGGTCTTGTGAATAATATACTTTTAGAGAAGCAATTCCTCACATTACAACATGGTATTAAAGCAAGGTTTTGTTTTCATCCTACAGAGGTGCGGTAAAAATTTTTTTTGAAGTCGCTAATCACGTGTTTGTTTTCTTTTCGGGTATCCTGGAACTGTATATTGGGTGATTAAGTGCATGTCTAGAAAAATTTTGTCTAAGGAGTCTGGCATTTAAGCAGACCGGTTGTGTCCCTTCAGTCTTTCCTGGTGTACTTTGATTCAACAATATATCAATTGGAGGTAACCTAAGGAGATACTTTTCACGTGAATTAGTGGGAGTAATTTTTAAAATATTTCAGGACTTTTTCATAATTCTGAAAACGTTCAAGGATTTTTTGCAATTTGCAACAATTTTCGGGGACTTTTTCATAAATTTTGAAAAAGTTCAGGGACTTTTTTAATTTCTCCTTGCAATTATGGCTAATCACATATCTCCTTTATCTGGTACATCTGAAGAGTCTCCCATGTCTTCCATTCATAAGGATCGTGAGTTTTCTCTGCTTCAGATAACCAGTGTGAAACTTAATGGGACAAATTATCTTAGATGGTCTCGTTCAGTTTCCCTAGCTGTTGGTGCTCATGGTCTTACTGGTCATCTTGATGGGACTTCTACAAAACCTTCCACACCTGGTCTACAACTTTCCAAGTGGTATACAGATGAATGTTTGGTCATGAGTTTTCACATCAACTTCATTGAATCTAGCATATAGCAGAGTTATCTCCTCCTTCCTGATGTGGCAACTATTTGGAAAGTTACTAAAAATACATACTCCAGAGTTGGCAATGATGCACAGTGCTTTGAAATTAGACGGAAAATCAATCAGTTACAGCACAAGGACCTTCCTCTTTCTCAGTACTATAACATTCTTCGAGGATATTACCAGACTTTAGATTTCTATGGGAAGTTTACACCGAAGAATGCTGAAGATGCTATCGCCTATCAACAATGGGAAGATAAACAGAGAGTTTATGATTTTTTGGCAAGATTGAATATAGAATTTGATCAAATTCGCACACAGATCCTTTCGAGAGAGACTTTCCCTTCTCTGGCCTATGCCATGGTAGATACCGAGGACAGTCGAAGGACAGCTATGGTACACACTCAAACATATGATAGATCTGCATTGGTGGCTGGTTATGGTAATAATAAATCTAGTTCTGGTACCAATAAAGTGCAAGTATTGTGGAAAAGAGCATCATACAAAGGACAAGTGTTGGAAGTTGCATGGACGTCCAACAAATTCCCTTGGAGGAGGTAGAAATGGAATCAGGGGCAGCAATCAAACATCTGTAAATCAAGCCAATTCTGACACCCTAAGTACTCCAACACCTCTTTCCTCAGATGAGCTCCAACACCTTCACCAATTGATGTCCAGAGTTGACTCATCTTCTCTAGTACAAACTTCGAATACGAGTATAGCCTCTGTCATTGATCCCTCTGTTGATCCACAAATCCCCACAAATATTTTTGTTGTCACAATTTCAATTTGACTTATCCCTCCTGAGTAATCGACTCTGGGGCAACCGACCATATGACAGACTCATCTACTTTGTTTCATACTTATTCATTTGTCCCTATTGCTCAGGATGTTTGAACGGCTGATGGGTCTCTCTCCCCTATCTCTGGGAAAGGATCTATTATATGTTCGCCTTCTCTTACCTTATCTAATGTCATGCATGTTCCTAAGTTTTCGGCTAATCTTTTATCTATCTTAGCCTTACTCATGATATGAACTGCAAAATAACTTTCTTTCCTTTTCATTGTGTGTTTCAGGACCTGGAAACAGGGCTTACGATTGGCAGTGGTAGACAGAAAAGGGGGCTCTACTTAATGGATGGGTCCCCATCAGCTCTTTCTACGGTCTCTAGTTCCACCTCCCTTGCACTTTTTACCTTATTACAGTGGCATAATCGTCTTGGCCACGTTCCTTTACCTATTTTGTCCAAATTATTTCCTGATCTGATTAAAAGGTGCAATTTAAATGATTTTTATTGTGAGACATGTATTTTGGTCAAACAGACCAGGCATGTTTACCCTATTTCAGATAATTGTAGTAAAATTCCTTTTTCAGTCATTCACTCTGAAGTGTGGGGTCCTTCTTGGACCGTGTCTATAAAAATATGGTCATAGATGGCTTGTTACCTTTATCGACTATTGTACTAGGACCACATGGGTTTACTTACTTCACCAAAAAAGTGACGTTTTCTCGTGCTTTCAAAATTTTCATAATATGATTAGGACTCAGTTTGGGGCGACAATCAAAATCCTTCGTACGGATAACGGAACTCAGTACTTGGGTGGCGCATTCCCTTCCTACTTAGCAAACCATGGCATCATACACCAAACTAGTTGTGTCGACACTCCACCTCAAAATGGGGTTGCCGAACGCAAGAATAGACATCTACTTGAGATAGCACGTTCCCTCATGTTTTCTATGCATATGCCTCTTCGGTTTTGGGGTGAAGCCGGTCTTGCGACATATCTAATTAACCAAATGCCTTCCCGAGTCTTAGACCAACGTTGTCCCCTTGAGGTTCTTTTAGGTACATCAGTCTTTACAGTCTCACCTAAGGTTTTTGGATGTGTTGCCTTTGTCCGGAACCACCATGTTCATGGAAAGTTAGATCCTCGTGGGTTAAAGTGCATTTTCTTGGGTTATCCTCTTACACAAAAGGGGTATAAATGATATCATCCTAGTTCTCGTTGTTTTTTCGTCTCTATGGATGTTGTATTCTAGGAACAAATTCCCTTTTTCTCCTATACACCTCTTCAGGGGAAGAGTTTTAGTGAAGAGGTTCCAATGTTGATTCCTCCTTTCGATATTTCTCCTGAGATTCCTACAGATGATCCTCCTTTGGAAGATGGAATGACCGGACAGGAACAGTTGGTGGATGATATACAGGGGGAGACTAGACCTCTAAAGACCTATCAAAAAAAGCAACAAGTGACCCCTTCTGAACCAAGCCAGTCAAAAGCTTTGGTTCCTGGCCTTGAACAATCCATTCCTCCAGGTGAGTCTGTCTTTGACCCTTCTAATCTTACTTTAGACTTACCAATTGCATTAGAAAAGCAGCCTCGAACTTGCACCAAACATCCTATTTCCAATTATGTTTCATATCAGTCTCTATCTCCAGAATTTCAAAGTTTTATTTCCTCTTTATCCTCTACTTCTATTCCTAACACTTGGTATGAGGCATTATCTCACTCAAACTGGAAAGAAGCTATGGATGAGGAAATGCAAGCTTTGGAAAAAAACAAAACGTGGGACTTGGTGACTTTACCCATAGGAAAACAGACTGTTGGGTGCAAATGGGTGTTTGTGATCAAGTACAAGGTAGATGGGATTGTTGAAAGGTACAAGGCAAGATTGGTGGCCAAAGGTTTAACTCAGACTTATGGCGTTGACTACCATGAGACATTTGCCTATGTTGCCAAGATGGACACAGTTCGTAGTATTATTTCATGTGCAATTAATAAAGGGTGGAGTTTACAACAATTAGATGTGAAGAATGCATTTTTGCATGGAGAACTCCAAGAAGAGGTATATATGGATATACCACCCGGGTATTCTACTACAGAGGCTTATAGGAAAGTGTGCAAGTTAAAGAGGGCTTTATATGGGCTGAAGCAATATCCAAGAGCGTGGTTTGAAAGGTTCCATAAGGCAATGATATCTAAGGGCTATAAGTAGAGCAATGCAGACCACACTTTGTTTATTAAAAGAGATGGTTGCCACACTACTATACTTTTAGTATATGTCGATGATATTGTGATCACAGGTAGTAGTGAGGATGAGATTTTAGCATTAAAGACTTTTTTCGGAACTGAATTTGAGATCAAAGATATGGGAAAACTAAGATATTTCCTAGGTTTAGAGTTGGCATATTCTACTAGTGGTATATCTCTATCCCAAAGGAAGTATACATTGGATCTTCTTGAGGAAACTGGAATGCTAGGATGTAAGCCTGCTGAGACTTATATTGAGTCTAACCTACACTTGAAGGCAAAGGAAGGACAACCAGTTGACAAGATAAGGTATCAAAAATTAGTGGGAAAGTTGATCTATCTATCTCACACTAGACCTGACATCACTTTTGCAATTAGTCTTGTTAGCCAGTATATGCATAATCCATATTCCTCACATTTAGATGTAGTATATCGGATCTTGAGATACTTGAAGACTACTTCAGGAAAAGGAATTTTAATTTCAGCTCATGGACATTTGAAGATTGAGGCATATACAGATGCAAATTGGGCAGGATGTCCAGATGATAGGAGGTCTACCTCTAGGTATTGTGTATATGTGGGAGGTAACTTTGTGACTTGGAGAAGCAAGAAACAGGCTGTAGTTGCGCAGTCCAGTGCCAAGGCCGAGTTTAGGGCAATTGCTCAAGGCATTTGTGAAGTATTATGGCTTAAAGGGCTGCTTCAAGAGGTTGGGACAGATTTGGAAGTTCCTATACAGTTATACTTAGATAGTAAGTTAGCAATCAACATAGCTCATAACCCAGTACAACATGATAGGAATAAGCATGTGGAGATTGACAGACATTTCATCAAAGAGAAGCTTGAGGCTGGGCTGATCCATATCACCTTTGTTACTTCAAACGAGCAACGGGCTGATGTGCTCACAAAGAGCTTGAGCACGAAGATATTCAATTACATTATGAGCAAGTTAGGCATGATAAATATCTATGCTCAAACTTGAGGGGGAGTCTTGAAAACATGGACTGAGGTTTCCTAATTAGAATAGGATTATGTTTCCTCATAAGTCTAGAGTTTTATTTATATATTTCCTTTTCCTACTTAGTATAAGACTTTACTAGGTTGTAACTATAAATACCCTATTGGGGTCTTGTGAATAATATACTTTTAGATAAACAATTCCTCACATTACAACACATGGTAACACTGCATAGGAAACCAATATGAGAATCCTAATCTACGAAATAAAAGGGCAAACAGTCCACGAAGCTTCTGGAACTGAGGGGTCTAGGAAGCACCAAAATGTATGCAGCCTTACTGCTGCTTTCTTAGAGAGAGAATCCCAAATGACTAATGTTGAAGTATATTCATCATACCTGCCCAAGGCACTCGAATTTAGATACATCATATATAGATAGCTGTGTTTCATGGACAACAAGTAAGTGTATCTGATCTTGGTGAAACTGGACACGCGTCTCTGCGAGAGCAGATGGAACATGCCCATTAGGAATCTGCAAGAACTTACTAACTTGCTTCTCCCATTTATCAGTGCTCCAAACACAAATCTGCAAAAGGAATGGAAGATGACTTACTTAAAATTCAAACTTGAATCTGCAATAAATGACTAATAACTCTGAATTTCAGAGTTTACAATTTTCAGCTTTCATAAGAACATCAGCCCACCACCACAAATAAAAACAGCTGCTTGCATTTCAACCTGTTGAGATCCTCGGAATGATGGCTCATGTCAGTATCATTACCGCTCCTTTTACTTATCATAGAAACACAAAAACCTAGAACATTCTAATAAGATAAATACCAAGATTACCATTTATACACTGTTACGGTCATATTTCAACACTCCCTCAACACCCCTCCTCACCCTCTTAAGTTGTTGCATAGATATCATACAAGCTCTATATCTCTAAGCTTATACAACCTGGATACAATTGGATGAAACAGCTCATAACCTAAGCCTTTGGTAAACATCATCTAACTGATTACCAAACTTAACACAGAAAAAATAACAACTCTTAAGTTCTAAGTTCTAATCATCTAGGATGAACAATATGAATAAAGGAAGGACTGGAGACTCATTGAAACTGGCCCAAGGTTCACATGAGGGTCAATTGGGCCTTAGGAAACCTAATTTCCATGGTTGGGTTTTATAGGCCTCAAGTTAATTTGGCTTATTATTGTGTAATGGACCTAACATATACACGATGTTAGGTCCAGGGATTCGTACTCAGGAATATTTACTTTTTCACTTACTCTTTACTTAAGTCTTATTTTGGAGTTGTAATCTTAACCAGGATCCAACAATGGACCCAAGTTACAAATCCCAGCTTTTGTTTAATTCATACTTCTATTTTAAATCTTTTAGAGGAATTAGGAGCACAGACCAAGAACTTGAACTCGAAGATAATCTCGCCCTTCTAAATAGCAAGTTGGGCTGAGATCTCAATGAGATATTTGTAAAGGTTTTTTTTTTTTTTTTTTTTTTTTTTCCTTTTAACTTGATGGTCCATCTTGAGGGGTATATGGTTTCATTTGGGATTGAAACTTGTTGTCCAGCCCGTTTCAGGCCTTTTGAACACAATAAACCCCTAAGATTTTTTCACTTACTCTTTACTTAAGTCTTATTTTGGAGTTGTAATCTTAACCAGGATCCAACAAGGGACCCAAGTTACAAATCCCAGCTTTTGTTTAATTCATACTTCTATTTTAAAACTTTTAGAGGAATTAGGAGCACAGACCAAGAACTTGAACTTGAAGATAATCTCGCCCTTCTAAATAGCAAGTTGGGCTGAGATCTCAGTGAGATATTTGTAAAGGTTTTTTTTTTTTTTTTTTTTTTTTTTAATCCTTTTAACTTGATGGTCCATCTTGAGGGGTATATGGTTTCATTTGGGATTGAAACTTGTTGTCCAGCCCGTTTCAGGCCTTTTGAGCACAATAAACCCCTAAGATTTTTGTTTTTTTTGGGGGGGGTGGGGAAGGGAACAAAGTGTAAATGGAAGTTCCATTTTAGATCCCATTTTGAAATTCTCAAAGCTGAATGAAAAAATTAAATGCCCTATAGTATATATTATACATCCATAAAAGACCTCGAGTCATTAATGTTTAAAGAAGTTTTTAATGCAGTTCAACTGGTTCTGGTCCAACCTCAAAAAGGATTGCTCAAATGGGGTTTGGTCCAACAAGCATTGGACTTAATTAAAAAAAATTATTTCAATTTAATTTCAGTCTTCTAATTGTTCCAGTATTCCTACACAAAAGGGTTTAAGACTTTGTTTCGGATTCTGTTTTGTGTTCTATATTTCAACTGGGATTTGGCTTTTATTCTTTCAAATAGCTTGTATTAGGATACTATATGAGGTTGAATAAAATGAATTAAGTGTAATTAGATTGAGAGATTCCCTTGCCCTCTCCCTAGTTCCCCCTTCTTCCTCTTCCTATTCTCCTGATTCTCCTTCCTTGAAGCCCACTATCGCAGTCCTATTTAGGCCCGCATAACATGTTAAAACTTTAAACACCAAAATTCATGTATCAATCCAAAGGTACAACGCAAGACCTTATAGTCTTATGTCCACAAGATAATAATCAGACAACTCCAGCTTCCAGCAGTACAAAAGGGGCCAAATGGCTGTGTCTCAACAAGATTCAAGATTGATGCTTAGACAATACACATGTTCAAAGTACATACAACCCAAAGGAACACTTAGGACCCTATGGAAGTATCTTCCACTATTAAATGCTACGTAATAGGGTTACTTTAGTCTAATCTCGATCCTTAACAATCCAAGTCATATTTTCAGCTTTTTTCTCTTACCTTTAACCTCCCTCGGATGTTACTTCTATTTTCCCTATATTTCGAGTAACGAATATAGGCTAGACATGTTCTTGCCCCCATCAATTTGCACTCTTTTGCTTTTTCTCTTTTCTCTTCTCCTTCCATTTTAATCTTTCCCAACCTTCTCAGCAACTTCTCACCGCTTCTTCTTGATACTTCTATGCTAAAAACTTCAAAGTTCCACATGATGAAAATCCAAAAACATTCAACCTTACTGATGTAGATCTGGCACCAAAGAAAGCTTTTTTTCTTAGCTATCAACCTAAGATTAACAGGTATATGGGTTGGGTCTCTATTGGTTGGTTTCCCCTTGTAATCCGACAACTTAATGGACCTCAAACATGGGTTCATGAGTCAGGTATGAAGATACCATAGTTGGTTTATTAATTGGTCCAATTTAAATGAGGGTAATAGAGCATTTTTCATTTAGTTTATGTAATTAGAGTAGAAGTTCTAGTTAATTTAGAAATCCTTAAAGAAAAGGTTAAGGATGGGCTAGTAGTTATGATTAGGTAGGATATTATCATAGAGTTTGTTTAGGATTCTTTTATTTCTATTTTCAGTCCAAGGAGTCTCCATTGTACAGCTGTTAGCTTATAATTTAATGCCCCAGGTGGAAGAGTAAAGATAAATTTGAATGGAGTATAAGTATATGGATATGAGCTGTTGAAGCTTGCATCACGTTATCCATTCCAGGGGTCATAACAAGACTTGGAGTCAAGACTCCATTATCAATCATGCCTGGGACCTCCGAAGCTGCTGGACAGGCATCCATTGCTGGCCAAGCAAGGACCCAAAGGGGAGTGTCAAGCATGCTAGGTTCCTCATCTCTGAGACCTTTTCTTCCCCTTCTTTTGTCTTTATTTTTCAGCCTTTAACAGCTTCTAGCAGACCTGGTTCAAAAGGCACTTTTCCTCCAAATTAAAGCCCTAATAACTCCCCATTTCAGCACTGGATCCCTTATCATTTAATATACCAGAGCCCCATATCCACCCTTTCCTCCAATGAGAATTCCAACTTGATCATAAACCTAGAAGACAATTTACCAGAGATCCCTAATTTCAGTCAACAAAATCCTATCTGTTAGGAGCCTCCATTAAGGCTGAAATTCAAATCAGTCCTCCATGACAGTCCTAGACCTACAGCTACTCAAAAAAAAAGACCCACCAACCCCTCCATGTGAAGCCTACATTGCTGTTCAAAAATAATCAGATTTAGTTCCATTTCAAGAGAGTCCTGGTGTATGTCATGCTAGGATTGCCCTAACCCAGGCTGCATTATGCACAAAAGGGTAAAGTGGCTCTATCTGAGCAAGATCGAGTTTCAACTCGATCAAGTTGGGATGGTTTTAATACACTATTTTGGGTCGAGTTCTCAGTCAAACTGAAATCTCAATTCAAAATCTCAACTCAAACAAGTTGGAGTATCTTTTAATTTGCAACATCTCTCATCTCATTCTCATGAAAAAGCAACATATATCAAATGTTGTCACCTAGATCTCGTGAGTTATCATTCAATGATTAGAAAACCCTGTTACCATATTAATCGACCAATTATGACTCTGTACAACCTTTTTTGAATTTCAACCAGACTTTGAACCACATCCGGCTTGCCATAATTCTGCTGTAAGTTTTCCTTAATTTTTGGTTAAGCCTTAATCCCTGTGATTCTAGTTTTCATTTGACTTTCTAAACCCTATTGTGTATGTGGCTAGAACCCCATTAGGAAGACCCAATAAACCCAGTCCCATGCATAACACACTAATATTCTGTACTTTATGCTTCAGGACCCAAGCCTAGACAAAGGAGAAGGGTTAGCACATCAGGTCAGCAGCCGGCAGCCTGGCATTTCAAAATCTTTAGCCAAACCCCTGTGTAAACACAGATATTTTTTACAAGGAATAGACAAACTTAATTGCATAAATTGCATACCTGAGCATCAGCTCCTGATGAGACAAGCACATTTAGACTGTGGGAAAAAGCAAGTCCGGTTATTCTCTTTTGATGACCTTTGAGCTTGCTTTTAACCTGTGGAAATGATGAAAAAGAGCTGACATTACTCTCAACTTTTGTTTACCAAAAAAATGCTCTCAATTTTCATAAATTTATTCACATCTCCTAGTCACCAAGTTCAGGCAGTTCAAAAGGAGGATTACCTCATCCACCCGAACATTGTAGATTTGAATTGACGAATCATCCATGCCTATGGCAATGACATTATTGTCCTGTGGATGGAAAGCAAGAAATGTTGCTGCTGGGGGTGGAGCCATGAATGTTGTCATTGTCTGCACAAGAAACATAGGCTAATCACTCATAAAAATCATAAAACAGGGAAGAATGATCAAGCATACATAAACCAAACTCACCTTGAAAGTCATCATATTGAAGAGTGAAATTTTCCCACCCGATGCTGACATAACATAGGAATCATTCTTTGAAAGTGCAAAGCATGGAACAGCATCTTCAGCAGTTGTATTATTTATCTCATTGGTCATCAATATTCCACTTGAAGGTTGCCACAACTGTGGTGCTACACTAGCAGTTGCCTATGAAAGACAAAGCAATTGATTGGGTCAAGTCAATGGGAAATGAGAAGATTCAAGGGAACTGGAATACAGCTAAACAAATACCTTCCCTGTTGGATTCCGATCACTTTTTGACCATTTCCAAAGCTTGTGTATGGCATTTGATGCTAATGCCAATATGGCAAGTCCTGAATTAGTATAAATCAACCTAGAAACCTGCAAGATTGAAAGAAAGGGTGAAAACTGGAAAGTACAACGAGATGAGAGACTGAATCAAAAGTTACTTCATCTCCGACAGAAATTTATAATCCTAGCATGCTATCAAGATAACAGCACATCTAACAAGCTATGACAGAGAGTCACGCAGATGAGAAGATAAAGAAACAACTTCTACCATTGTCAATATGGAGTATACAACAGAACCCACGAGGCTACATTTTTTATATCTATTTCAATTGGGGTGTGGAGATATTGCATAAAATCTAGTCAATCTGTATAATTCAGCTAGAAATGGTTAGGACACCAATGTTGACGGACAAACACTGCAGGGGTAAAGTACAAGGGAGTTGTACGGGATCAATTCCAAGCATGGAAAGTATTTTGTTTGGATTGTGTTCATTAGGATTGTGCTAGGCTATATCAAGGGGAAAAGAGGGACTGTGAGAGAAGGAGAATTTTGTGTCAGGAAATGGTGAGCAGCGCTTGTAGGCATGAGGATGAACCTTGGTTAAGGGGCAGTTCGAATAGGGATTTCAGCTTAGGGTTCATCTTGTATTGCAGTCCTTTGCTATCAACTTTGGGTGTTGGTTTAATCGAGTACTCTATTTACAGTTTAACTTCAAGTTCTGATTTACTAACGAATTGCAGTTTGCATGTGTGGTGCTGTGTATTTGTCATTGAGATTGAGCAGGAGAGGAGCTTCGATGACTTTATCCAATCAATCAGGGTTGTATCTAGGGTCTTAACATCTGGTATCAGACCGATCAGGTCCAAGGGAGGTGATATGGAATTGCCTCTCTGTTTTCCGATAAAGGGAGGGCGCAAGAATGGCTTACAGAGGTCGTACTCTTTTGTGAGAAACAACAGATCGCGTGCAAGCATCGGTTGCGAGTGGCCTCCAACACCGAGAAGGATATGCCTTGGAATGGTTCTACCAGAGAGGCTGGCCAATGCTTAGCTGGACGAACCTCAAGGAATGACTACAACTCATCAATGGTGAAGGGGAAGAAGAAGATAGAACCGAGCTTATGTATATCAATGCAATTGAATCAAAGAACCACGCTGCAAAAAAGGCCGGAAGACAGTGTAGAACAGATGATGGGGTAGAGGGCCGGCTGTTGCTACTCACTGGTTTTGAAGAAGATAACATAGAGGAAGCTCTAGGGTTTGTTTCGTCTACCCTAGGGCCACCATCAATGCGATTGAATCAAAGAACCACGCTGCAAAAAAGGCCGGAAGACAGCATAGAACAGATGATGGGGTAGAGAGCCGGCTGTTGCTACTCAATGGTTTTGAAGAAGATAACATAGAGGAAGCTCTAGGGTTTGTTTCGTCTACCCTAGGGCCACCATTGAGTGTGGCCCAAAAAAATGGGAGACAAAGCCCTCGACCTATGGGCCCAAGTCAGGTCCTCTTTGTCTCAGGCCCAAAGCCCAGACATAAGAATGACTATAACTGCTGCCAGGGTGGGTCAATTTGAAGGCCTGTCAGATGATAAATAATGCCCTTTCGAAGGGGCCTCATCAAAGGGCTCTAAGGAGAAACGCTAGGGCCAGACTAGTGGGTGGGCCAGGAAGTGCGCAGGCCCCAAACACTTACGGACCAGAAGTAACAGCTTGTGAACAAGGGTATTATTGGAAATCCCCTGCTTCTTCCTTCATCACCTATGCAAACCAACGCAAACAGAGGCACCCCGCGGAGGCAAGGAACCGTGCATTGATTCCAACAGAGATAGTGATCTGTCTCGCCCTCAAAGATGACCTCGGAGGGATGATTGGCACAAGGATTTATCAAGGGAATCCATTCACCGGGAAACCCTTGAGATATTCCTCGATATCAGTTTCCAGGTGAACTTGGTTTCTGAAAGTTCCCTTGATTGTGAGTATAACACTTGTACCGAAGGAGAGGATTTCAATAGCAGCCTGCAAGCGTTGGTTCGTGCTATTTAGGTGGTTGAAAAGAAAAAAACACTTAATAACCCTTGTAGATCTGCTTGAAAAACTACAAGCCCATGCTTCTTCCAGAAACTTGGACACGAGAAGGCGACAGCGACCTCCACAAGAGGTGTCATGAAAGGCAGAGGCAACATGCTACAAAGGCGGAGAAATTGAGGTTACAAGCACTGAAAGCTGATGATCAAGAGGCGCACATACATTGGTGGAGGAAAGCAAGAATGAACAACTGTACAATGCCTCTAGGGAAAACCAATGAGCTTCTTGTTCATCAGCGAGCTGCAGTTCAAAGGCAAAAACATGCTAAACACTCTGATCTCTGAATTTGCATTTGTCTGCTTCTGAGACTAAAATCCCCGTGGATGTGCTCCCTGGTGATGACATACACCTAGTTGGTTTAGATTATAATTGATGTCAAAACCAATGATTTACTTGAAGGCCAGAGGCAGCATAATTTTGTCATGCATTCAATCCAGGTGAAGGTGACAGAGCAACCAGCCATGCTTCAAAGGGGACAATTAAGACCATACAAGTTGGAGGGTCTTCAGTGGATGCTATCTTTGTTTAACAACAATTTGGATGGGATCTTAGCAGGAGGAGCTTTGATTGCAGGCTTTAGCCAATCAATTAGGGTTGTATTTAGGGTCTTAACAAACATACATAAATGTAGTCAAATCAAAGCATACCGCAAATGACACCGAATCGATTCCCACATTTTTCCTTGCAACCATTGAGCTTTCTAGTAAATTATTATTATTATTATTATTATTTTCATTTTCTCTCTATTCAACCATGGATTTCAGGGGCTTTCTACTTTTGCAACACAACCAACAATTCTACCTGTGATTAGGGGTATTTCTCTCACATGTCTATCATGAGTTGTGCTAAGTTGCAATTTCTTTTTCTTTCTCTTATTTACATCTCATCTCCCAAAGGAGGTCTTTGTAATTCTCAAGATTGTCGATTTGAGTTAAATAGGTGAATGAGTGAGTATAGCTCATTCACAATTTCGTTCTAATTTGTTTTCTTCCTCTCATATCTTCTTCTCCTTTGTCTCTCAATTCTCTACTACCAACCCTTGTTAACCTTTTTAATCATCCACCCTCTTTTCCAACTTGGTATTAAAGGACGTTTGAGAGTCCACTCAGCCCACCAATTCTCTTCTCCTCTATTTGAACCCTAGAAAGAGAAGGTTCTATTAAAAGCCATATACGTAAATACCTCATTAAGAAGTTCTATGGGAAATCTAACCTTTCTTTATGTTCTGTAATGGAGGCAATGATGCAGCCCCAATTCAATGAGGCTGCTTCTTTCAAGATCTTTTTAACAAAACCAACTCATATAGTCATATGGGACCAAGAAAGGGTTTCTTGAAATGTTGGCCATGGACACTGGGGGTTCTTTGTGATCTCTGATGTGGTGGGATTATTCCTAGGGAAAAACTTAAGTTACGGATTTATGGTCAAAGATAAAAGGATACTTGGGGTATCAATGATACTTAGCCCGTCCCATGGGAGGTTGATAAGTTCCTTCAAATGGGGTATGATGTGAACCAGAATTCAGCACCTTGCCAAACCCCTGGAGTGGGCCCAAGGCCACTCCAAAGTGGCGCACACCTAGGCTATCCGAACCTTCCAAGAGGGGTAATTTGGTCCATCCCAATCCCAATAAGTTACTTATTTTAATTTCAGAATTTACTTTCTTTGTTTTTTCCAAAGGAGTCCTGGTCAGTTAGGAGTCTAGTTTGAGTTAAAGATAAGTTCATCAGTTCTTGGGAGTCCTCTTTAAAGATAAGATTCTTTATCAGTCTTTATTTACAAGAAAAATCCTTTAGTATTTGAGTCTTAGGGGGAATCTATTTAGGAGATTCCATTAAGTTTTTAAGTATTTATTTGCACGGGTGAGATTATTTGGAAGGGGATCCTAATCTATAAAGGAAACCACTTAGATTTGAAGTCTTTTAGTAGATTATAAGCCTACTCTTTCTTTGTAGTTTCTCAAGTCTGGATTAACAAAAATATTTGCAGAATTGAAGCCAAGAAGGTGTGGCAGGGTGCTTTTGAGGGGAACCTTGCAGTTATCAAGAGTTCTCTTTCTTTATCAAGTCTGTCCTGCAATTCCAGCAAGAAATCCAGCAATCTGCCTCTTCCAGATTCTGCAAACAAGTTGGTTGAACCCCTCACAACCCCAGCCCTAATCTCTCCTCTCTCCTCTTTGCCCCATACCCTGCGGCTCCTATTGCTTGCTGTTTTAGACCAAGAAAATACCAAGAATCTCCAAGAACCAATATGTCCTGTTCCTGCAGTCCAAGAAAGACCCTACCCTCCCATCGCAAGCCCCTGCCCCCACCTTGGCAGCAGCCAAGAAACCTCCCCCACCCTTGCGGAAACACCTAGACCTCACCCCCACCTCCCCAAACCTTATAGACCCCTTTTTCCCGTTTCCTTCGCTCTCTGCTCCCTCTCTCTCCCTTCTCTGACTTGTGGCAGAATTACAAGAAAGAAAAACAGAAAAGAAAGAGAAGAAAAGAAGAAGAAAGAAAGACAGATTACCCAAGATCTTCAAAACCTTATCCCATCCCATGAGTAGAATTGTTTTCCCTCTGAAGTTCCACCCAGTAGGGATTGCTTATAACCCTAATTTGTCTCAAACCCCAGCCAGTCTTTACATTTGTTAAAACCCTAAAATCTCCTCAATCCATCCCATACCCAACTGCAGGCTTTCTCAGGAATCCTTAATATACCCTCTCTCTCTCTTTGTTATATCCCACATTAATTTTAACTATCCTATTACCTATTAAACCATCCCATCATAGGGTTTTGATAAAACCATAATTTTACCCTTTCCCAACAAACCCTACCCATCTGATATGTGATAATTGAACTTTCCCATATTAAGTCTAGGATCATCCTTGATACCTTAGATCAACCAATTAACTTTTGGAGATTAAATGCTGGAAGATTCTAGGCAAAACCTCAATTTTAGGGAATTATTCCAAGAAACCCTAACCCTAAAATTGGGTTCCCATCATGGTAACTTTGAGATGGGATGAAAACTTAAGAGAATGGGATAAATACTAGAGAGAATTTTATATTTTGTGCCTTAGAATAATCTCTTCCAGTGTCAATGATTTTGAGTGGGGGATTGGGAAATATTGGGTGTCTTGATTTTGGAGGGAAAATAGGATGACAATAACAAGGATGGGCAGATCTAGGGTTTGGTTGATTCATTATGGCTGAAATTGCAATCAAAGGTCACTCAGGTTGGGGAGATGATGTCCCTAAAGTTTGGGACAGACCTAACAGTCAGATTGGTGCAGTTGTAACATTGAATTTGGGTCTCTAGAAAAGTTCAAAGATTCAAGAAAATTCAAGAAAAAATATAAAAGATGTGGAAAGGAGAAAGGAATTGATGCAGGCTGCCAGTAATACTTGAATGGAGCCTTGAGGATGGAATATTTAGATAGAGAATGAAGGTTGAAGAGGAACCTAGAGTTCAAGGAGAGCAGTATACTTTATAGTTTCCTTTACAATCATATGCTAACACCAGAAAAAAAAAGGGGACTTTGCTTTGGTGTTTATTGCGCAGCACCATACAGCCTATGGTCTAGATTGAAACTTTTGGTCGAGACGAAATCTCGACGACTCGTTTCGCAGTTAAACTTTACCAAAAAGAAATTCATTTACGTGAAACGAGACGAAACAAGTGGTAGAGATTTCGTCTTGGCCACAAGTTTCAATCTAGACAGTAGGCTGCAGAGTGCTGCAGCAGCACCAAAGCAATTCACAAAAGAAGGAAGCACATGGCCGGCTGACAAAAGAAAACACACTACCATAAAGAGTGAGATACCTCACAAAAGCAAGATTTCCTTCCATAGTAAATAGGCAAAAGACAAGTATACAACAATAATTCCTTAACCCATTTGAAAACAAACCATTTCCTGCCTATATGGGCTTAAACATCCAAGACAGATAATTACTTACACCCATTTGAATACAAAATTCAATCTCCCAGGTTTATCTGCAAGTAAGTAAAAGCACATAGCATGACTGCCATGCCAGTAACAAAAATACATAACACATGCAGCCATAAGCAAACCTTACACATAGCACACAGGCAATATGTTTAGTTCGCCTACCATCATACCACAGAGTAAACTAATTTGTAGAACTGTATACACATCATATTCTCCATTTCTTGAAACAAATACTTTTAAGTATACTTTATTTCATCATGAAACATAAATACAGTGGATACAGCTCCCAACAAAATAAATTAATTAATCAAATAATACTGCACTTCTCATCAACAAAATGACTAACAAATTCAGAAATATAGTATGTTGAAAAGTCAGCTTTACTTGTTGGCCTTATTATCCAAAACCCATGGGAGATCTTAAATAAACAACTTCATTCAGTAACTTTAAAGCTAGTGCATGGAGAAGATATACCTTAGACGGCATCAAGGTATCGTGAAGTCTCAATGAACAACACTGAGATTGTTCATTGATCTCAGTCAACTTCCAAATCTTAGGCTTCTCTACAGAATCCTCTACAACTCTGGGTGGTTTGACATCAGGCAAAACTCGGCTATCTCCATTCTAGAGAAAATTAGAAGGCTGTTAATAATTGGCTACATAAAAGTGGCAAAAGTCCCTCAAGTTAAATATAAAACCAACAGCAACGTTATGGGTTATTCCGTTAACTTAATTAATGGCTACAGACCAACAAATCCAAGAGCTTTTTTCCAGAACTATTCAAAGATATTAACTTACCAGTCCAACTATCATTGCTGGAGGACCTCGATCGACAACACCAACATTTGTGCCAGTTGTTATAGGACCAAATGTGTTGAGTGTAGGAGCCTGCAATGTAAGCCATTCACTTAACAAGCAAGGCATAAGCTTTTAAGCACAAAGTTTCTCGACCAAACTACCTTCACAATAGAACCAGAAGCAACTCTTGAAGCATCAAATGGGCGATTCTCAAGGGTATGTATCAATCGAAGCCCATCTGCATTTGCTAGAATTTTGATACCATTGTCATTTGTTGAAACAGCCAATAGTGTCCCATCTTTGTTGAAGCGAACATGTGGAGATTGCTAAGGATATGTTCAAGATAAGATTGGTCAGAGACACATGAAACTTATTCAGTTAAAGGTGACAACATACTAGGGGGAAGAAAAGAAAGTGAAAACCCATCCCAACCATTATTTACCGGCAAACCACCATCTGCATCAGTTGTTGTCAAGAGATTGACATTGTCCACATCCCAAAATTTAATCATAGATTCATCACCAGCAGCCAAAAATCGATTCTTAGTTGTATCAAACTGCACAACAGCTGCAGATCGCTTCCCAGCACCATGATATGTACGTTTCACTGCCCCTTCACTTTCATTCCATTCCACAATATATGATTCCCCGTCTTTACTTGTCCCACAAGAGAAAAGCCTAAGAATTTTACATTGACCATGGAGATGGTACTTCAGTTTAAGGTTCCACAAATTGAAGGATTCAACGTGTCATCAATCAAATGACAGAAGTTAACCAGAATAATTAAAGAATACTTTAGTAACACTTTAGTAACATATATAAACCTTGTCCCATCAGCACTGTAGGTCATCCTCATGCATGCATGTCCTGGTGCATCATAGTCAACTCGTGAACCCAAGTTATCATACAACCAGGCCTTAATCTTCCCATCCATGGCTGTTGAGAAGATAAACTGAAAGAGAGAAGAAAACCAGAGGGTTTGAAACAATATGAACATTTGAGGACAAATTTATTAAGCAGAAAAGGCTACACAGCAATAAAAATATAAGAGCAGAGTAATGAGGGGCCTTCAATGAAATAATTTCAGAAGATGATGGTACCTGAATATTTTCCTTATAATGGGGGCATACGGAAAAGACAGGGGCTTCATGACCTTCGAAAGTATAAAGTTTTGAACCATTGACTGCATCCCATACCTGCATCCACATTGAGCTTCAATAACAAACCTATTGAGCTCATATCTCAATGAAAAGCCATAGTCAACAAAACAAACCTTGATAGCCTTGTCATCTCCACACGTAATAATGCACAATTGTTTATTTGGATTTGAAAAAGCAAGATCATTAACACTACCAACATGAGCATCAATCTGTACCACCACAAAATTTAATGACAAACTAAACAATATTTATGGAAAAGAACATAATTACCAGCTTGTTGAAGAGGCCAAATGGAAATTGTTAATAAGTAAAGATCAATGGACCACCCATGTAGACAAATACAAAATAGTTGACAGAACAAACCTCCAGGTGCTGCCGCAACTCATCACCACCATTGTAGGAATATACATGCACGACATGCTTGGAGTATGCAACACCTGAAGTAGAGAAAAGAAAGGTAGGGATTGAAAAGTTAGCATTGAAAGCAACGCCTTCTTAGCATTAAATATTTAAGTATTTAATGCCAAATGCTTCAATGTTCTTTAAGTTTTTAGCACATAAAAGCACACAAAAGTTTTCAATCGATAAATGCTCTCCTGCATACATACCAAAAAGAGTGCCATCAGGAGGAGACCACACTGCACGGGTCACAGACAGAGAGCCTTCTTTACCCCGAATTGTCTATACAAATAACAGAAGAATGTGATTCTCCTAAATGGTTGGAAGTGTTAAGAAGCACTAAATAGATAATGTCACCACAGAATTATTTAGAAGCTATACCTGTAGACTCCCCGAGGATTCTCCAAGGTCCCAAATCTTGAAGATTCTGTGAACAAGCCTTTCCCTGCTACTGACCTCCCACACCGTGATGTCACCAACAGATGTTCCAACTGAGATTGAAATCCAAGCAGTCATACAAATAAATGTTAATGTAAGGTTTCCACCAGTATTCAATATCCAACTGCCTTCCCCTCCACACCAAGAAAAAAAATAAAGAAGTTGATGTAAAGGAAAAATAACTCCGTGCAAAAACAGGAAAAAATGCTTTCAGGCAGCAAGTGATAACCAAGAAGTAGTGTCTGCTGAATTGGGTGGAAATCCATGCTCCTGACAACAGATCCTTGATTTAATGTCATGACAACAGTCTTAGGCAAGTCATCTGGAGAGTATAAGGTCTGAGCATGACTCTGGTTGGTGAATGGAATAGGCATTATATTTACAGTCGGATTATTGACCTACAAAGAAAGAGAGGATACATTTTAAAGACAATGGCTCCAAATGAATACTTGTAGACTTAGCAATACTTGTAGACTTAGCAACCCACAGTAGTTTACATGAAGAATATAAAGAAGAAATTGAGAGCCTAAAATAAAATGTGAGCACCTCATCTGGCATCCCCAAAGGTCTCGGCCTCTTCAATACATGCTCAGCTTCAGCTGTTTGATAATCCACAGCCAGGTTGTTCGTTGGAGGAGTTCTAGGACGCTTTAGGATAGCAGCTGCAGTGACAAACGTGGGAAAAAACAAGGTGCAGAATTGAATGAATTCAATGCCATGGGAATCATGCTATTCTAAATAAACATAAGTCTAAATGGGAAAAAATTACTAGGTCATCCCTGATAACACAATTCACATCATAGCTCTTTACAATTCTCTAATGTTTCATCATAGCTCTTTACAGTTCTCTAATGTTTCATCATAGCTCTTTATGATTCTCTTTTTCTCCCAAAAAAAAAAAAAAAAATAAAATTTGAATACTATTATGAGTTAAAGTTTCTGGAACAAGAAGACTATAAGAGACATCAAGTTAGCAACACAATAGATGTGTTTGCATGTTAACTGTAGTCGGGAAGAATGACAGAAACTTCAGACTGATGTGACCCAAATCACATGATTAGGACAGCATCAAGCTACAGCTTCAGGACAGTTACATTCACAATGAAGACTTACTATAATTTTTACCTGCACTATTAGGAGGAGTTAAGCCTATTGCCCCAGCAGAAACTGTGGGATGGGGTACAGGGGATGGATTAGCCATCCATGCAATAGAAGTTGGATGAGTCGATGCAGCTTGAAACTGCTGAGCAAATTAACACCCAAGTCAAATTAATGAAGAAAAAAACTGTTAGTCACTTATATAAGGAAGAGAAGTTTTTCCTTAATCCGACTTACACCATGAACACCCAGTTGAGGGAAACCTCCAGCCTTTGGAATGGAACCCATAATTGGGGCAGGGGATGGAGCTCGAGCTCCATTCGGCTGTCCACAATTATGATCCACAAAGAGGGTCTTTATGTCAGGGTTAGACCTCGGATTCTTGCAAAGTTGGTGTTGCCAATTTAAACTGCAAAGAGGCATAAGGAAATGCAGCTAAACAATCCTCCACTCAGCCCTTACAGAGAATTCGTCTCTACCATTAGATGACAGCAAAACCAGAATAAAAATGTGTAACCATAAGTACCTCTGATTGATTAGAGTCCTCAGTCTAGAGTTCTTAAGGGCAGGAAACTGAAGTTTATCACGGAAAAGGGGATTTGCCTCAATCAACTTTTTAAGCTCGTTAAACATTATACTCCTGGCAGACTTGGTATCTGCATACTTAGAAAGCTGCTCGTTATCCCTGTAAGTAAGACATTGCCATAAGAACTCCAACAAAACTAAATAACTGATCTTACTTGTAACTTACCACTAACTGAAGCTACCAGGTGAAGGTTGTAATGTTCACACATACCTGAAGTTATCCAATGTGAGAAGTTGTGTTATTTCTTTGAAAAGCTCCTCGTTAAAAGCTGAAAATACTTTCAAGTCCTTCACCAAAATCTCTACAGCTTTTGAACGGTCGTACCTTCAAACACGTCAATAAAAGATTTTGCCTCAATTAAAAGATCATGGAGACCAAAACTAGAAATGGGAATTTTAAACCATCAAAACGAAAACGAAAAGTAAAAACAAAAACAAAAAAAAAACAAACAAACAGAAAAACAAAACCAAACAAATATAATAAAACAGATAAATAACCAAATGAAAAGAAAACCAATAACACCCATCGAACACCTACTTGTCTAGGGCTTCAAGGTATTTCTGCTTGCGGATCTCAAAGAATATCTTCATTGAGTATCTGTTATCATCCACCTTCGTAAATCCAGAAAGATACCGTTCGACCTCGTCCCATTCCCCGTTTGTCACGGCATCCTCAAAATACTTCATATTGAAGAAAAACCCAGACTCTTGCTCCAATCTTATGTAAGAAGAAAACAGACCAGCAAAACAATTCATCAAATATCTCAAATTTCAAGCCAAAGAGGTTGAGATAGTCAAGTAACAGAAAAAAAATTAACCACAATCACAAGATAGGGATCCTTACTTGTGAACAGTTTCTTTGAATTTCTCTTCATCAAGAAACTGAAGTATCAAAAATACCAGTTCTCGGCTAAGAGAAGACATGTCCGTCTCCTCTAAGATGAACACACACCGTGGAACAATCAAAGCCCTTGCAGATCGATTAATTCTAAACCAGAACAAAATTTAAGACCAAACCCGTTATAGCAAAATAGGGTTTTACTTTCACCAATTCAGTTCTCAACAAAACGATTACCAAACACTTCTCTGCAACAAACACAATCATACAAGAAGAAAGCAATTGTAACTCCCTCCTCCGATTAGATTAATCGAAAGGGAGACAGAGCTAGAGAAGGATAAACAGATCGACCCTAAGAATGAATTGCAGAAGACGAGAACCATGACAAAGACGACAATAGGTCGTTTTAAATAGTCTTTTCTTCTCTCTCTAAGACTTCCCTTTTTTTTCTCTCTAAAACGGAATTGAAAGAGAGATGAGAAATACCAAAAAACAGTGTGAGAAGATGGGCTAACAAACAAAATTAAATACAGACGAAATTGAAAGCGAGATTTCGATTTCTGTACAGAGAGGAAAAAAAAGTGATAAGACCAGCTGCTTATGATAAGTTATTAACTTCTTAAGTCAGATATGATAAAGTAGCTCCACGATGATATGATACTATGCTTATACGAGGATGCTAAAATAAAACACAGGTGAGTGGGTTATCCGGCGGGATTCGCGGGTCCTTCGAGCAGAAGCTATCCTGTGTTCTTTTCCAAGCCCCAAAACTTTTCTCCAAAAGCCTCGTGTGAAGTGACGACGACTTTACATGGGCATGTATACCATGTTTCGCACTATACCATCTCTCTGTACTTCTCAACAACATCAATATCTTGGCCAGTTGGCTGTATATTATGTTTTGTTTGTTAGATAAAAAAAGTCTCAAAAAAATAAACATGCAATGATGCAAGACGCACATATAATGGGATAGAATAATCAAAATAATTTTATAAAGGCTAAAATTATGAGTCTCACTTTTATTACATTCTTTATTTTTTTACTTCCATAGATTGTTAGGAAAATTCTTACCAAACAGTTTGAAGAATTTAAAGTAAACTAGTAAACTTTTTTGTGAAATCTTAAAACATGGTTTGTTTGTAACTTTTTTTGAGAATTATTTTCTATTTTCCCATCCCATTGTAAGTGGATCACATATTTATTTTTCTTACCTCTTTTTATTAGCAAACAAATAATGCTATGAAGTTTCATGAAATAATATGAATGACTTTTAAAAGATATGAGATAGGAAAAGTGAGATGTCACTTAACGGAGCAAAACATTCTCTCTTGCAGAGCGGAGCAAAACATTCTCTCTTGTGCAGAGCAGTACACCACTCCAACTTGACATGTCTATTATTACAATAAATGGTTGAGATTTAAACATTGATGTTAAATAAAATAAATCCAATTCTAAGACTCATTTAACCAATACCCACCCACAGAACCCAATTAAACAAAAACTTCCACCTTTTCTTCTTTTATTATGGAAAATTGTCTTTCTCTCCTAATTTCTCTTTTACTCTTTTGCAAATCAATATGTGATACGTCCAAAATCTGTTAAGCCTTTAGATCCTTGAAGAATGACCTGCAAAACAGTATTAGACGTGGTTTGACCGTGGGGTCAGGAGGCTACCTCCGAAGGCTAAGTCAGTTATGGAACTGATCACAAAGCTTTGACGAGATTCAGAGCTAAAATTGAATATAATAATGGAGGGAAACAATTCAGATACCTCACGGTGCGGAGATTCCTCGTTTATATAAGTTCTACCTTTGATTCCCAATCGTTGGATTCATTCGTGCTTCCTCTTGGTGGCCGTTTGATCTTAGGGTTTTGCCCTTCTTTTAGAGATGAAGGCTATTTCCTTTGAAGGCACAATCCTTCACCCCATATTAGTGGTAATTTCCCGTTGTGACTCAATCACGTATCCCGAATTCTTCGAGGTCACGTTTATCTTTTGAACCGCAAGGTTCCTTCCTTCTTACGTATCAACAACTCGATCGGATGTATGGGCCCGACCATGTTAAGCCGTACTCGACTGTGGTTAAGGACCGAACCAAAGGTTGACCCGGTTTGATACAAATTTCCCCATATCATGAACCCCCCCCCCAAGCCAAGCTTTTGGGATTACCGAAGGTTTGGTTTGCTTTTGGCTAATCTCGATCATTAAGACGGGGTATGCTAATGGTCAAATGCTCTCCCGAATATCAAGCGTCACATTGATTACTCTCTGCATCACTGTACCTCTAAAGCAGCTTGCATTCTTTGTATTTTGCGCCAAAGACTCCACGTGTCCTCTTCCAGCCATAGTCATCATTACCTCCAGGTTCGAATCGACAACTCTTTGCAATTGTTGGATTGGATTATTCTTATCCATCAGATTAAATCACGAAACGCCGCCCAATCTCGATCGTTGATTCAAATGTATCTTGACCGTACACGATCCAATGCTTTTGCTTATTTAAATTCATTCGAATTTTAGCTTCAAGCTTCACCTTCTCATTTGTGAACTTGTTTGTCTGCAAATTCATCAGCGTCTTCTCTGCACTTGCAAGTCTTTCAATCTTCAAGCTTCCCTTTTCTTTCAGTAAACTCAAACAAGTAAGTTCATCAAACTTCTTCTTGCTACATCTTTCACATGTTTTTCTCTAGTTGCTCTTTTAGGTTTGAGCTTCTCTCCCTTTTAAACTAGTGAAAAAATCTTCTCTTTCTGCAATGGGTAGTGGCAAGACCTCTGATGATGATTCCGCTGGTAATAATACTGGACGAGAGATTACGGTAATCAACCTACCGCCTCTGCCTCCGTTGAGTTATCTGGTGACAAAGGTGATAGGGTCACCGATCGTTGGCTCGATGAGCCGAAAACGAAACCCTAAGGGACCTAGCTTGCCTTCCTACTCCCGAACGCAAAAATCTTCCAAAACCATAGCTAAGTCTTCCCGTCCATCCAAAAGACATGTCCAGGACCCCAGTTATTTTGTCTCTCATTTCACCAATGATAAGTTGGAATATGTTGCAGATCATTATTCCTTGCCCCCGTCATATCTTCTACGGGTTCCCAACCTAAACGAGAGAGCTAATTTTGACCCCCTCAAGGATTTGGACACTCTTAAAAGTGGTGTCCGATTTCCATTCTTTTCCCCTTGTTCTCTAAAGTATTGAATCACTGGGAAATTTGCCCAGGGATGCTTCTCCCGAACAGCTGGCATCATATCATTGCTGGCACCACTAGTACTTTTTCTGCCGAGCGCCACCATCTGACCTTAACTTCCCTATCACTTGGAATCAGGTTGATTCTTATACTGAGGCAAATCGTGCTCTAACATTGTCTCCCGATGACAAAAGCGCCGCCAAGAAGATTAAGTCGATCGAGGCGTATTAGAAGATCCATGGTTTAGAGATGGAGTATGAAGCTTCCCTCCAACATTGGGGTCTAGCCCCCGGTGAGCTCCCGAATTCACTTATAGCCTTGTTTAATTATACTTTGTTGTATTGTTCAATGTAACTCTCTTCTCTTTTTTCGTGTAATGCCTCCAAAGTATAACCTAAACGCAAGGAGTGTCACATCCGTCCAGCCGGTACTGTCACATCCACCCAGCCGGTACCCTATCTCGCATACCCAGGTATGTGATCCACAGTCCAAAGATCAAGCATCGAGGGACCATGCCTCCCACATACGCAATAACACAATCATGAACAATGATAATCAAGGTAAAAGCAATAAATAACAGATATCATGAATAAGATATGAACAAATAATCAAAGTGCGGAAATAAATGATACCAAGTATATAAGATTGATTATAAGAAAGAGAAAATGAGTTGAAGTCACTCTCTCAATGGCAGCGGAAAAGTAGTAAAATCAAGTTAAGTTACAATCCCATATCTAAAGAGTAACTCAATGAAAGTTAATTATATATCCCAAAGTTTAACAAAAATCCAGGGGAATGGAGCACTAAGCAAGGGTTTCTTCTATCTTAATAATTATATCCTCATAAGTGTGGACGAAGAAAGCCCAGCATGGCCGCTCCCTCACCACAGTGGGGCTAACCTTGGTACGCAGGTAATCCTCCTCGGCACCATAACCCTGATCTTCATGGTAGCTACCACCTGGAGGGTAGTATGTGTGAAATCCAGCCCAAACTTAGCCCGGGGCACCCTATTTGTTTTGGGACAAAGAAAGACTTGTTTGATGTTAGACCTTGAAGTGGGACCCAAAGCTCAGTGTAGATATGTTTAGAAGACCCTGTAAAGTCAAGCCAACCCTCTCCCTTAGTGTTGATCCGGGTGTTGACCCGAAACCCTTGGACATTGACGATGATGCCCCTCACTTGAGAACATTGTCAGGGTTAGTTTTGAATCTGCAGCCTGAATAAGGTGAGCTTATTTGGTGGACATAATGAACTCCCATGTACAATCCAAAGATATTTCTGAAAACTAGACTTCTTGATTGACTTGTAGGAGAAAACCTCACTCAGTTTGACCCCGTATAGCTCTCTGAATCCTTGTCCGAAGGTATTTCTAGAAACTAGACTTCTTGATTGACTTGTAGGAGAAAACGCCGCTCAATTTGACCTTGTATAGCCTTTCCAATCCACTCCTGAAGTTGCTGTCATGCCTTGGTTGACTGCCAGTCAACCAAGCCAGTTGACCAGCAGTAATGAAATCACAAAACTCTTTACCATTTTGACCCTACCTTTTTGGAACTCGTGAATGAGGGTCTACCCTGATCATTGGCACTCCAGAGAACGAAAAGTGACACTCTCTTGAGCCTTCCTTGGTGTTTGTGAAGATCCTTGACTCCAAGCATTAGTTTTCCACCTCAATCATCAACTCAAGGTATGATTCCTCTTATTCTTCTTCTAATCTATTCATTATTCTATCAATTTATGATCTTAAGACCATGGTTGAAGTGCTGCAACTTTGCAAACACTTAACCATGAGTTTCCCCCTTTCAATTCCATGATTATCACCTCACTCTTGCTATGTTAGGCTCCCATTAGGATTGCTTACATTTCATTGCTTTGATTCCTTTCATTTCAACCTATTCTTGATTCAAAACTGATATGTAGATGCATGTTAGGTCTAGATTATTATGAATTCATGATTCTAATTTAATTCTTAACATTCACTTGATTGATTCCCATCATTCTTTACAATTTCAATCAATTCCAATTCGATTCTTGATATTTATCATATAGAACATAGGGCTTTGATTTGGGTATTTATAATTGGACCATTGGATGGTCATGAAATTTAGTGTGTAGTGTCCTCATATCATTATAATCATGCCCTCCAAATTTCGTGTCGATCAGAGCACCGGAAGATTGGTTTCGGGCCAAATCTTCAATTCTGCCCATTGTTAACAAGTCTTGGTCGATTGCCTTGGTCGACTGACAGTCGACCAAGCCAGTCAAGCAAGAGATGTTAACATCCCTGTACTTGGCCGAATTGCTTCATTTGACCTCCGATTCGATTGTTTTCTTCTCTGATGTTACTTGTATGTTGTCTAGGGTACCAACACTGACTTTTGGGCTATTCTTGGTGATTATTGGTATTATTTCCGACTTGATTAAGGTAAGGATGGTTATCACCATAAATACATAGGCTATGTGCTTATGCCTTGAATTTCATAACTTGGTGAACATGGTCTCTTTATTACTTTTGAACATCATAGGACTGTTATACATGCTTTAGAACAGTTGTATTGTGATTTCATATATTCTTGTTATAATGATTAATTATTATTGTCGCTTATACTTATGATGAATCATTTCAATATTATGACTGAACTTCTGTTATGATGATGTATCAAATGTATGTGAGATGTTGGACTTGAGTATGTGGTTGCTTAGGTATAACTTGGGATTGGGGAGTGTTCTATTGACGCTTCTGTCCTTGGGCATCGGAGGGAATAGTATGGATGTTTTCTAAAGGTGCCCATCGACACTTTCCTGGGTTATTGGATGACATACATAGGATTGTCTAGTTGTATGGCTAGGATTTTCCTGTCGTATCAGACCCGAATCGGAAGGGCATTGAGACCGAACGACCTGTGGTAGCAATGGGGATTCATGGGCGCTCAAGACCGGTAACCAACCCGTGAGGGGACATGAATCACATTGTGGGGGCCATTTATTGGTAGGGTTGCATATGGATAGACTTGGGCTCACGGGCGCTCAAGACCGGTAACCAACCCGTGAGAGGACGTGAGAGCTTCCCGTTTACTATATGTGGATGACCAATAGGGTTGATGGAATATCCAGCCCTATTCTAACCCTGACCCTAACCCGGATCCACTGTTGTATTTAGGTCTGAAGACCCGAAGCGGTGGTAGAAGAGACTTATGGACCCTTCTGATTGATAACTATGATGCAGAGACTAAGCCCATGGACATTGACGATGATACCCCTTGCTTGAATGCATTGTCAGTGTTTAAGGAAAGTCTGCGCATCGGAGAAGATTGATTTAGTTGAAGTACTTAAGGACCTCCCATGCACAATCCGAAGGTATTCCCCGAAACTAGACTTCTTGATTGAATTATAGAAAAAAACCTCACTCAATTTGACCTTGTATAGCCTTTCAAAACCCTACCTAAAGTTGCTGAACTAAACCTGTTTTTCTGCTGAGAAATATTTTGGTCGATCCTCTTTGGTCGATGCCATCGACCAAGGACCATCGACCAAAGTTTCCCAGTCAGCAAAGTTAATGATTCTATGGAATATTCTATTTTCTAATTATAATAACATCGAGCCTTGAGCCCTATTGCAATCATTTTCACTCCTGAAAACGTGGGGGGAGCTTCCCAAAGCAACTCCTAGCCACCAAAAACTCATTGTTTATCATTGATTCTTGCCTCCATCTTCAACAAAAAGGTATGAATCAGCATTCCACTCTCTATTCTACCTTTTTCTATTCCTCTCTTGTTGTTGAGACATTGGAGATGGTGCTGCAACCTTGCAACCATCACTCCAAGTGTCCACTTATGCTTAACCCATGATCTTCTTAGCCATCTATTGATGCTATGCCCCCATCTCAAGCCTAGCATATGTATTCCTTAAATTTCCTCTTAACATCATGCCATTTTGTACAAAACTGAGTTGTATGGTATGCTATGTTCATGTTTATCACTATTATATGATTCCAATCGAAATTCCATAAGTTCCCCTAGCTATTGCATGCCATTTCTATGTCAATGCAATCAATCCCAATTCATGCCATGGTGCTTGTCTCTTGAACTTGATAGCTCAAATTGGGGCTTTCTATTTAGACCGTTGGATTATGTTATTTTCTTGATTTATAGTGCCCTCATACTGTTCTTAAGCATTCCTCCAAGTTTCGGATTGATTTGAACCCCGGAAAACCAATTTCGGATGAAAACCCCCAAAATCCACTATTCTGTCCCGAAGAGATTTTTGGTAGATGCCATCGACCAAAGTTGTTGCTGACAGCAACTTTAGCCAGTTTTGACCCATTTCACATCCGATCTTCCCGATTTCTTCTCTAACTTATTATTGATGTTTGTTTAGGGTCTTAACAATTCTTTTGGACCATTTCTTGGTATTCTCAATTCATCATCAACTCAACCTAAGGTAAGGATGCTTATCTCCATAAACATATAGGTCATCAACTTATGAATTGTGTTCTTACTTAAAGAATAGAATCTGTTGATTACTTTTAATTATCATAAGAATGTTATACATGTGTTAGGACAATAGTATCGAAATTCTTATACTCTTGTCATGTTAAATTATTATTCTTGATTACTTATGTCTATGATGATTCATTTCAATATCATGATTTAACCTTTATTATGAAGATGTATTGGATGCATGAAAACATGATGAACTTGAATATGTGATTGCCTACGTATAACTTGGGATTGGGGAGTGTCCTATTGACACTTCCGTTCTTGGGCATCGGAGGGAATAGTATGGGATGTTCTCCGAAGGTGCCTATCGACACTTTCCCGGGTTATTGGATGATATACATAGGATTGTCTAGTTGGGTGGCTAGGATTGTCCTTGTCGTGTCAGACCCGAATCGGAAGGGTATTGAGACCGAACGACCCGTGGTAGTGTATGGTTTGATGGGCGCTCTAGGCCGATAATCAATCCGGTAGGGGACATAAACCATGCTACGGATACCCGAAATGGGCCATTTATTGGTAGGGTTGCAAATAGTTAGACTTGGGCTCACGGGCGCTCAAGACCGGTAACCAATCCGTGAGAGGACGTGAGAGCTTCCCGTTTACTATTTGTGGATGACCAATAGGGTTGATGAGTCCATAATCTGGATTACATTGACTCTAGTGTGAAGGATACCGGAAAGGATCGCCAGGGGCGAGGAATGGACGTATTTGGATCTGACTTGATACGACTGAGTAGATGACTTGCATTGGGCTAGGCTTTTTTGTGACATGCGCCAGTACTTATACCAAACGGTGATGTGAGAGAGCGGTGATCGATTCCCTTACCAAGGTTTTGAGATGACTTTACCTAATTTCCCTGGCAGACCCAAGATATCTTGTATGATTGAGGGGGAGTGACTGACAACCCAAAGAAGTATGGTGCTATGACTTAAAGCATGTCTACCATAGAGACTAGCATTCATAGAGTTAAAATCATATTTGCATCATATGTTCCATATCACATTGCATTATGTTATGTTTTGTATATGTATGATTTTAATTATGGAATAACTACCTTGCTGAGTTCTTCGAACTCATTCCTTTTGTACAAATGTTTTTAGATTATCCTACAAGTACCGAAGATTATGATGGCACCCCCTTCGAGACGGACTTTGATCCCGCATACTACCCTCCGGGTGGTATCTTCGGTGAAGATTAGAGTGTTGGTGCCAAGGAGGATTACTATTCGCACCAGGGTTAGCCCCACGATAGTGCGGGAGCAGCAGAGCTGAGCTTTCTTCATCCACACCATTGAGGAGACCATCATTAGGATAGAAGAAACCCTAGCCTAGAGCCCCATTTCCCTGGTCTATTTATGGAACCATTGGACATGTAATTAACTTGTTTTGGATTATCTTTTGATACTTGGACTTGTAATTAACTAAATCAAACTTCATTTTCGCTGCTCTAAGAGGGTGATTATCACACATCCTCTCATCTTTATGATCATAGTTATACTTTGATATTATTTGTTTTCCACACTCTGATTTATTGAATCTTATCTTATTCATGATATTTAGTATTAGTTGTTTTTACCATGATCATTATTGTTCATGATTATGTTATCGTGTATGTGGGAGGCATGGTCCCTCGATTCTTGATCCTTGGACTGTGGATCACATTCCCGGGTATGCCAGATGGGGTACTGGCTGGGTGGATGTGACAGTTAATGAGTCCGTAGTCTGGGACTATGCTGACTCTAGTGTGAAGGATACCGGAAAGGATCGCCAGGGGCGAGGAATGGACGTATCTGGATATGAGTTGATATGACTAAGTAGAAGACTTGCATTGGGCTAGGCTTTATCCTGACATGCGCTAGTACTTAGACCAAACGGTGATGGGAGAGAGAGATGACTTAAACCCCAACCAAGGTTGTCCGTAAGGTGTACCGACCCATTGCCAACCGAGGATGAGTGAATTGAGACCTACCCAAAGAAGTATGGTGCTATGACTTAAAGCATGTCTACCTTAGAGACCAGCATTCATAGAGTTAGAACCATACTTGCATAATGTGTTTCATATCATATTGCATCATGTTATGGCTTGTATCATATGGCTTATGTTTTATGGATGACTACCTTGTTGAGTTCTTTTGAACTCACTCCTTTTTGCAACATATTTTGTTAGACTTTTCTGCAGGTACTACTACTGTTGACTGTGACAGTCAACACTCTGAAGACCAAGTTGGTGACTCGTACCACACTGGTCGCGGTGAACACGTTGATAAAGATTAGCAGTCCGAGACTGATATTTGTCAGGAGCAGATGTGGCCTGGCTTAGTTTCTTATAATTTTGTTATTTAGGAAACATTGTATAAGTTAGAAGAAACTATAATTTAGTTGTTTACCTTTCCTTTCTCTTCTTTTAAGAACTGGTTGTAACCTGCACCTTATCTCGATCTAACTTCCGTTGTTATTATAGAATGGGTTTCCGCCTTAGTTCACATTTTGATTAATTATTTTATTAGTATCTTTCCGCTCTCTGATGCTCTTTGTGAGTCTTTTGAGATTCTTCCTTGACTTTTATTATTAAGTTATTTGAAAATTTTGATTTGTTCTTGCTTTTGATTAAATTATTGTGCTAAATGGATATGATCGTTCCTAAACTTGATCTTTTGGGCTGTGGATCACTCCACCGGGTAATCCAGATAGGGTACCCTTAGGGTGGATGTGATAGTATGTGGAATCATAGTCTGTCTCATAGGGTACACCCAATGTTCGAAATGTCGACCCATGTCGCCGTGTCGCCCCCAGCGACACCGGCGACACGGCGACATGGGAGACATATCGCCGAAAGTCAACCGACTTTTGGTAGGGGTTCGATGAAAAATCGAACCCCTATTTTGAAGGGTATTTCAGGTCATTTTGACCTGAAATTTGACGTGTAACCTAATTTGAGGCCAATAAACACATTGGGAGTGTTATTTTGACCTAAAACATCACCTAACCTAAAGTTTATAATTGGCACATGTCCGGCTATATGCGGGCAAAACTGGAAGTTTGGAAAATTCATATAAACTAATGTAAATATGCAAAGAGAACACAAATACACTAACACAATTAGTAAAGAGATGTACTAAAGTTTACAATTCATTATACAATTATGTTGAGTATGGCTCATGCTTCACATATTGTTGCCAACGGACACGGGCCTCCCCGGTGAGCGGGCGGGGGTCCGGGGGAGGCCGCCCCGCGGGGGTGTGGGGGTAGCGCCCCCGGAGCTTTTAGAGGCCCTATGTCACCTTGGCAAAAAACGAACGAAAAATCGGCGAAAAACAGTCAAATATGGCAAATTTAGCGTTATATATGGCAAACTTTAGCGATATATCGCCGACACAGGGCGATATATCGCTGACATATGGTAAATGTTGTGTCGCTGGGGGGAGTCGTGTCGCCCCCCAGCGACAGGGCGATATATCGCCGACACAGTGAACCTTGGGTACACCATCAGAGTTTTCAACACCTGCAGGAAAATCTAACAACATTTGCACAAAAGGAATGATTTCAAAAGAACTCAGCAAGGCAGTTATTCCATAATTCATAACCATATAAGTACAAATCATAACATGATGCAATATGATATGAAACACATGATGCAAGTATGATTCTAACTCTATGAATGCTGGTCTCTATGGTAGACATGCTTTAAGCCACAGAACCATACTTCTTTAGGTAAGTCTCAGTCACTCAATACCGGGGGAATTGGGTCCTGCATCCCTCTCGGACAAATCCATAGTTGGGGTTTCGGTCACCACTCTCTCACATCACCATTTGGCCTAAGTATTGGCGCATGTCAATGTAAAGCCTAGCCCAATGCAAGTCATCTACTCAGTCGTATCAAGTCAGATCCGGATACTTCCATTCCTCCCATCCTGGGATCCTTTCCGGTATCCTTCACACTAGAGTCATGGATATTACCCACCGGACTCATCAACCCTATTGGTCATCCACAAATAGTAGACGGGAAGCTCTCACGTCTTCTCATGGATATGACTCACCGATCTTCGAGCGCCCATGAGCCCAAGTCTAGCTATTTGCAACCCTACCAATAAATGGCCCCTTTCGGGTATCCGTAGCATGGTTTATGTCCTCTCCTGGGTTGGTTACCAGTCTTGAGCACCCATCAAACCATACACTACCACTGGTCGTTCGGTCTCAATGCCCTTCCGATTCGGGTCTGACACGACAAGGACATCCTAGCCACACAACTAGACAATCCTATGTATGTCATCCAATAACCCGGGAAAGTGTCGATAGGCACCTTCGGAGAACATCCCATACTATTCCCTCCGATGCCCAAGGACAGAAGCGTCAATAGGACACTCCCCAATCCCAAGTTATACCTAAGCAATCACATACTCAAGTCCATCATATCGCATACATTTGATACATCATCATGATAGAAGTTAAATCATAACATTGAAATGATCCACCATATATACAAGTAGCAAAAATAATAAATTATTATAACAAGAGTATATGAAATCACAATACTACTGTTCTAAAACATGTATAGCAGTTCTATGATATTCAAAAGCAATTAAGAGGCTATGTTCACTAAGTTATGAGCATTAAGACATAAGTACATAGCCTATGCATTTATGGCGATAACCATCCTTACCTTAAGTTGAGTTGATGATGATTCAAGAGTCACCAAGGAATGATCCAATAATAGTGTTAAGACCCTAAACAAACATAAATAAGAGATTAGAGAAGAAATCGGGAAGATCGGAGGTCGAACGGGTCAAAACTGGTTGAAGTTGTAGTCAGCAACAAGTTTGGTCGATGCTCTTGGTCGATGGCATCAACCAAGGAGGATCGACCAAGACAATCTCAGGGCTACATATTGGATTTTGGGGATTTTGGTCCCAATTCGGTCTTCCGGGGCTCGGATCGATCCAGAACTTGGAGGGATGCTTAAGAACAGTATGAGAACACTACAAATCAAGGAATTAATATAATCTAATGGTCTAAATAGAAAGCCCCAAAATGAGCACTAAGTTCAATGGACAAGAATCATAGCATGGATTGAAATCAATTGCATTTGCATTGGAAAGGCATGAATTAGCTAGGGGAACTTATAGGAATTTGATTAGGATCATATGCTAGTGATAAACATAGACATAGCACACTATATACCTCAGTTTTAAACAAGAAAGCATGAAGTTAAGAAGAAAAATCAAGGAATGCATATGCAAGGCTTGAAATGAGAGCATAGCATCAATGGGCAAGGGAGAGAATCATAGGTTAAGTAAGAGTGAACACTTGGAGTGATGGTTGCAAGGTTGCAGCATCACCTCCAAGGCTTCAACATCAAGAAGAGGGATAGAAAAGAATAGAAAAGAATAGAATAGAGAGTGAGAGTGAAGAATCATACCTTGTAGTTGTTGATGGAGACAAGGAACAATGATTGACAATGATTTGGGTGGAATCTTCTTCACCAATGCCAAGGAGGTGCTTTGGGAAGCTATCCCCACGTTCTCAGGAGTGATAATGATTAGAATAGGGTTCAAAACATGAGGCTAGCCTAAATAGGATAGGGAATATTCCAAAGAATCATTAACTTCGAGTCTGGGAAACTTTGGTCGATGCTCTTGGTCGATGGCATCGACCAAGGAGGATCGACCAAGACAGGTTTCAACAGAAAATCCAGAAGTAGTTCAGCAACTTCAGACAGGGGTTTGGAGGGCTATACAGGGTCAAATTGGGTGGGGTTTTCTTCTACAAGTCAAACAAGAAGTCTAGTTTCCAGAAATACCTTCGGATTGTAGACGGGAGTTCATTAGGTACTTCAACTAATTCACTCTTCTTCGATGCGCAGATTCTCACTAAACATCGACAATGTACTCAAGTAAGGGGTATCATCGTCAATGTCCATGGACTCGGACTCTGACTAAAAATTATCAATCAAAAGGGTTCACAAGTCTCTTCTACCACCACTTTGGGTCTTCGGACCTATAAACAACAATGGATCCGGGTTAGGGTCAGGGTTAGGATAGGGCTGGATTTTACAGGTACCAATCTTGATTACCCGGAGGTGTGATCCACAACCTCGAAGATCAAGTTTAGGAACGATTATATCCACTTGGCACAATAACATAATCAAAAGCAAGAACAAATCATTGTATTCAAGTAATTTAATAATAAAATCAAGAAATGATCTAAGAAGGATCACAAAAGAACATCAGAGTGCGGAAAAACAAGATACCAATCTAAAGATAACTGTAGAGTATAGGGGAAATATACCCCACAACAACCACGGAAGGTAGATCGAAATCTAAACCAAAGTCTAAGCTATTACAAATAAGAGTAAAGGTCTAGAAGAAATAAGAGTAAACTAATCAATATCTTCCATCGGCTCTTCTTCTTCTTCAGTCGTCATCTTCTTCACCTTAGGATTGCGCTCTTGTAGTTCGGGTCAGCATCTAGCCACAATCCCATCAACGAATAAGATGATGCCGGCTACCATCAATAGGAGCCGTCAGTGCAGTCCAAAACTGTGTACTAGTCACACCATTTGTCAAGACCTTCTCCATTGACTTCGAAAGTTGAACCAAGTAAGGAAGGGTCCTCCGTACCATAGTACGGGTTCTCTTCCAATCCTTCAAAAGCATCTAAAAACATGTTCCCTGAAGGGTAAGCTCAAAAAGAACTTAGCAAGTAGTCCAATCACAATAAACATCTTCACACACAATCCAAAGCAATATAAATGCAATGATATGAAACAATAAATGCAAGTATGCTTCTAACTCTATATATGCTGGTCTCTATTGGCAGACAAACTTTAAGTCATAGCACCATACTCCTCTGGGTAGGTCTCAAATCACTCTCCCTCAACCTTCCCAGTATCTTGGGCTCTCCGTTGGTAATTGGGTCCTGCATCCTTCCCGGACATTCCATGGCTGGGGTTTAGGTCACCACTATCTCACATTACCATTGGTCTAAGTATTGGCGCGTGTACAGGGTAAATCTTAGCCCAATGCAAGTCATCTACTGAGTCACATCTAATTAGGGTTAGATACGTCTATTCCTCGCTTCCCGTGATCCTTTCTGGTACCTTTCCCACTAAAGTCACCGTCTCCTTCCCGGCTACGTAGACTCTTAACCCTATTGGTCATCCACAAATAGTAAACGAGAAGCTCTTATGTCCTCTCACGGGTTGGTTACTAGTCTTGAGCGCCCATGAGCCTAAGTCTACTATTGCAACCCTACCAATGAATGGCCCCCACAATATGAGTCATGTCTTCTCACGGGTTGGTTACTGGTCTTGAGCACCCACAAACCCCCATTGCTACCACGGGTCACTCGGTCTCAATTCCCCTTCCGATAGGATCAGATATGATAGGGGTTTCCTAGCCAAACACTTCTAGATTTATCGGCAATGAACCCTCCATTTGGAAGAAGTCCTCATAACCTGCACTATAATCTAATAGAAAAAGACATATAAAAGGAATGAGTTCAATAGAACTCAGTGAGGTCAACTCAACATCATATCATGCATTCATTCACAAGATTCCACACCACACATATAACATGAATATCGATAATGTAATTAATGACAATGATATGATATATGAATGATTATCATAATATGTTCCTAACTCTATCATGAAGTCTCTATGGTAGACACACATTAAGTCATACACCAGTCTTTTTGGGTGGTCTCAGTCATTCTTCCCTCATGCCACTCAAGCACGTCTGTTGGGTTCTCTGCAGTTGTTGGGTAAAGTCCTATCAAGCCATGGTTGAAGATTAGGTCACCACTCTCTCAAAAACATCACCATTGGTATAAGATCTGGTGCGTATCAAGGATAATCATAGGCTTAATGCAAAGTCATATGGTCCGGATACTTCCCCTATGGCACCAACCAACTTGGTTCAATATTTTTTCCACCTATGAATGGAATCCTCAACGGGAGGCATCTGTTGGATCCCATTCCTTAACCTAGTGATCATCCACATATAATGGACAAGATGCTCTCCATGTCCTCTCATAAGTTGGTTACCGGTCTTGAGCACCCAGGAGCCCTTATCTATTATATACAACCCTACCTCTCTATGATGATAGTGGGCCTGTTTGGCACACAGGACCCAGCCACTAACATCATGGGTTAACTGGCTTCAATACCCCTACCGAAAGGGTAGTAGTACTCATGAGGTCACCTAACCAAACATTTCTAGACATACCCTAGGTATGTCAATTAGTAATCAGGGAAAGCGCCAAGGGCACTATAGGAATGTGTCCCATACCACATCCACTGGTGTTCAATGACAGAAGTGCCAAAAGGGCATTCCCCATTCCCCCAATCAAAATCTAGGCAATTACATAAGGTCACTAGGGCAATGGGTGAACCCACAACCCTAGTTTGCAACATAAAATAAAAGGAGAAATTTAATTCAATATCATCCATATATTTTCATATCAATAATTTAAGTAAAAGAAAAACTCAATCCATTCAATCTCATCCATCTCATACATTCTAATATCACCATGCAATGGATATTGAAAAATAGAAGACATAATCACAAGATAATACTAAAGCAAGTCAAGATATCAATAATAAAATTTAATTAACATCATTATACATGTAATATAAGGTTAAGTATATTCCTCATCTTTTACTTTGGTCCTTTCTCCAAAGTCCCAGTGATTTACTCCCACAGCTTGGTGACTAAAGATACATAAACCTATTCATGCAAGAGGATTAATTATCACAAATTAGAGGCAATTTGGGTTTCGAAAGATACCCCAAAATCTTCCCACGAAAACAGAATCTTGACCACTAGTTTAAAAAGGGTAGTTCCCAACCTCATTAGTGAATGGCCTTTAATTCGCCAATGATTTGAAGTCGAAAAGAAAAGAAACTTTGGGGGAAGTTAATTGGCAGCAAAAGAATCCTATGGGTACCTTCAATTTGATCCATTTGACCAAGATCAAAAAGGCCCAAATTGGCTCTCCTACCACTTCTGTCACACCCCACCCAAGTCGGATCTGTCATACTCGAATACCCGTGGGGGTGATACACTGCAAGATCTAGGTTCACTGACAATTCCACACAATATATGATATAGAAAAATCAAACGGACAAGAATAAATCAAGTTTTCAAATATGAAATTATCAAAACTGAAAATAATGGTTACAATCATCCATTACTTCGAATTAGAAGGTATAACATTAGAGTTTTTGAAATGAAAATAGGATAGTTTTATTTGCAACGGAAAGTAAACCAAACTAATTCTCTAATGGAAACCAACTCCATAAGAACAGTCTTGACACTGGCATGAAGCTCCATGCGTATCCGCTTCTTCTTCGGTCACTCTTTCAAGAAGATATATCGGCAACGAATCCTCCATTTGGAAGAAGTCCTCATAACCTGTACTATAATCTAATAGAAAAAGACATAAAAGAAATGAGTTCAACATAACTCAGTGAGGTCAACACAGCATCATATCATGCATTCATTCACAAGATTCCACACCACACATATAACATGAATATCGATAATGTAATTAATGACAATGATATAATATATGAATGATTATCATAATATGCTCCTAACTCTATGATACGGGAGAAATCACAATCGGACCGGGTTCGCCCTTGGTTCAACCCTTGACCCTGGTCAGGAAGAAACAAACCGACTCGCATCCGTGCGGGCCGGGTTTAAGAGATAAACTTGCCGAAGAAGTTATCTACTCAGTTAACTCCCAAACCCGTGATACTCAGAGTGGACGAATCGTTAAGCAAACGGTTAGCAACACTTGCGGGAGCAAAGGATCGTGTTTCTTCAGATAACTGCCATGCTACAATTGTGCAGTTATCCATTATCCAGCCACGAATAGATCTATTAACAACGGATCTAATCGTTAAGATTGGACGGTCACCCGAAGAAGGCTCGAGTAAATCCAACGAAGGAGATTCGACGATAAACACTATATAAGACACAACCTACCTTCAAGAGAGGTATCTGAATCGTATTCCATCTATTCGTATTTATACTTTTGCTCTGTATACAAACAGAGCCTTTTTCGTGATTAAGTTCATCAGCGTGATACGGAGAAAATATAATTGAACCGGGTTCGATCTTGGTTCGACCCTCGATCCCGGTCGGGAAGAAAGGAATCGACTCGCTTCCGAGTGGGCCGGGTTCAAAAGGTAGCTTGTTGAGGAAGTAAACTGACTCAGTCTGTAAAACCCAGCCCTAACCTTGACCCAGAAACCTTGTTATTTGTAGGTCCAGTGACCCGAAGTAAAGTAAGAAGTCAGCTTTGGGCCATCCCAGTGGAGGACTTGGTGTCTGGCTTTGAATCCATGAGAGTTGATGATGAAGTTCTATTTATGGAAACTGAATCTTGATGAAGATCGGATTAGTTGATGGACTTGGAGTGCTCTCTATCATGGTTTGAAGGCATTTCTACCTATTAGGTAAGTCACTTGATATGTGTGCAAAACCCCTTTAGGATTGGATTTGATCTGTGTCTTCAATTCCCTGTTTTGGAATTGCTGTCTGCATTGGTCGACTAATTGGTCGACTGGACCAGTCGACCAATGGGTGCTGTCTTTGGCAATTAGGTCTTGCTTGCTCTATTTAAGTCCAATCTCGAGTCTACTTCGTATTTGCTGCCTCCAAACTCTTTGGAACGAACCAAAGACCTCCGCAAGTCATCTCCCTTGCATCCTTGGTGATTTTCTTGACGGATCTTCGTCAAAACTCTTCCTTTTGCATCAAAGGTATGTCTACACTCTCTTCTTCTCCTCCATCTCTGTTTTTCTTTCCTTTTTGAGTTGAGACAGTAGAGGAGATGCTGCATTCTCTGTTGCAAACATCTCTGGACTTGTCTCTCATGATCTTCCTAAGGATTAATGGCTAAAACAATGATCTTAACCATGATCATTGCAAGCTTTTGAAGGAATCATGATCAAACCATGATCTAGTCTTTGTTTAACTTTTGATTTGAATTCTGATCTCCTTGGATCTTCTAGATTGATCATGTTAGTAGTCAATTGCTGTGTTTTCTTTTCATGATCCATGATCTATCAATCTCTAGTTGTTTCTCTTCTACCATACCATGTTTTCTTCATGAATCATGATAGTTACATATATGGTAGGTTTTGTTTCCTTATTTAGATTTATGCTCTTAGGCCTATTTTCTTGAAGATCTAAGTATGCTTTTCATGATACCTTTACCTGAATCAATGATTCATTCTCCTATTGTTCTTGTCTTTGATTTCTATCTTGAATTCTTCAAGAACCATGATTGATCTAATTATGGTAACTTTTTGTTTCCTAATTTGGATCTTGATGGCTTGATTCGATTAGTGTTTTGAGGTCCCCTATATGTTAGGATACTACTGATGTAGTTTACCCCTTGATTAGTACCCTTTTGAACCACCAAATTCGGATTTTATATCTCAAAACTCTGATTTTATAGGCTCTGTCTGCATTGGTCGTTGGACCAGTCGACCAATCCACTCGACCAATGAGTACTGACAACTCCGAATTGGTCTGTTTTGGATGTTTTGGTATCTTTTCTGTTAGGGATCTTTCCTAATATGTTGTATACACTTGTTTAGGACCTTCTTCTCAAGTTTGTCAAGATCTTACTTGATTTCTTAGGATTCCTTTGCGAGTTATAAAAGGTAAGGATGGTTACTTCTTTAACAACATCAATTGCATATCTTAGTTTCTATATTTGAATCTTGTTAAGTTATTTCTTTAATTAGATTCTTATAATGTTATACTATTGTGGTACTTGTCTTGATATCAGTAGCATTACTTATTCATATTGAATTGACTCATGTATGATTTACTTACCAATTATATACAAAGTGATTGTAATTATTGATTTCTTTCCATATATGATGTTACCATATATGTGATGTTATGAATTGATGCTTGTGTATGATTAAGTATGGTTTGGAAAGGAGAGGTGTCCTTTTGACACTTCTGTCCTTGGACTACTACGGGAATATTATGGGATGTTTCTAGAGATGCCCTCTGGACACCTTCCTAAACTGTTGGATGACATATCTAGGATTGTCTAGTAGTGTTGGGCTAGGATGTCCCGTTATGTCGAGACCCTAATCGGAGGGGTATTGAGACCGAACGACCCGTGGTAGCAATGGGGATTCATGGGCGCTCAAGACCGGTAACCAACCCGTGAGAGGACAGGAATCACATTGTGGGGGCCATTTATTGGTAGGGTTGCATATGGATAGACTTGGGCTCACGGGCGCTTAAGACCGGTAACCAACCCGTGAGAGGACGTGAGAGCTTCCCGTTTACCATATGTGGATGACCAGTAGGGTTGATGAGTCCGTAGTCAGGGACTATGAGGACTCTAGTGTGAAGGGTACCAGAAAGGATCGTCAGGGACGAGGAATGGACGTATCTGGATCTGACTTGATGTAACTAAGTAGAAGACTTGCATTTGGCTAGGCTTTACCCTGACATGCGTCGGTACTTAGACCAATGGTGATGTGAGAGAGAGGTGACTTAACCCCCAGCCATGGAATGTCCCGAGGGATGCCGGACCCATTACCAACTGATGATGAGTGATTGAGACCTTCCTAAGAAGTACGGTGCTATGACTTAAAGCATGTATTCCAATAGAGACCAGCATATGTAGAGTTAGATTCATTCATTCATTGTTTGTCTCATACCATATTGCATTTATGTTTGTTCTGAAATCCTGCCATTTATGTTATTATGGATTTAACTGCCTTACTAAGTTTCTTTGAAACTCATTCCTTTATTGTACAATGTTTGTTAGACTATTCTACAGGTACTGAATATTATGACGGCCCCTATGAAGAAGCGCAAGGAGAAGAGGCATATCTCCAGGAAGGTGATTGCGGTTACAACAATTACACTGAAGATCCTGCGAGTGGTTATGCTCCGTACGATGCTTAGTCCGACCATTGAGTGGAAGCGCCCTTGTGCTGTTTAGGAGATTTATACTTATAGGGATGTTGTCTATAAAGTTGAGAACAATTTAGTTACCCATTGTACCTGCTACTGGGATTAGATTCTGTCTTGCTTATTCTCTTTTAGAACTACTTTTCCGCTGGCTGTAGAGTGGGATTTTGCCTCACTTTACTTATCTGATTTAGACACTCTTACTATATCTAGTACTCTGATTTATATATATGATTCATTCTTTCCTTATTTGGATCTATGGTTTATCTTCCGCACTTTTATTATTATTGTTCATGATTATGTTATTGTTTATGTGGGAGGTTGATTACTCGATACCTGATCTTCGGGCTGTGGATCACACTCTCGGGTATGCCAGATAGGGTACCGGCTGGGAGGATGTGACACAGTCAACAAGCACATCCGAATTTGCGATAATCGAAGTAGACGAATCGTCAAGGAGACGGTTAGCAATATTCGCAGAAGATACTGATCGTTATTATATGGATAACCACCATATAATGTTCATATTATCAAAGGAGTTATCTATTAGCCCAACCATAAATGGATCTATCATTAACGGATCTATTCGTTAAGATCAGACGGCTATCCGAAGAAGGCTCAAATACATCCAACGAAGGAGATCCGAAGGTACACACTATATAAGACATCACCTACCCACAAGGTAGATAGATACAATCTGAATAGTATTCTCAATATTCCTTCTTTAGCTCTGTGCTCAAGCAGAGCCGTTTATGATCAGTTCATCAACTGACTTAGTCTTCGGAGGTGGACTCCCGACCCCAGCGGTTTGGCCACATTTGATGTTTGTTGTTGCAGGTCATCTACAGGAGATCTAAGGGCTGAGCAAATTTTGGACGCATCATTTGGCACCGTCTATGGGAAACGCTTCAGAAAGCCATGGTTACTAGATCAGCAGCAGCTGCAGTGGCCTAGCGAGAAGCTAGCGTTCAACTCCCAGGAGGAAATGATCCAGATATCCCCAAGGGAAGTCGACCTCATGAAGTACGAGAAGATGGTGGTCAAGGAGGAAATGATCCTCCTGATCCACTCCAGTACCAGCTAGATCAATTGAAGCTCCAGCTATTGGAGATGAATCAGACGCTTTGTATGTTGACCAAGCAAGTGGTGGCTTTGCAAGCACTTGATCAACGCGAAGCAGGAAGGCGTGTAATTCAAAGAGAGGAAGTATTAACTTCACTCCCGCCAGGACGTTCTCCACAAAGGGAGCAAAGACTGATCGATGACCAGAATGTCGGTCAGAATTTCCGGGAAGGCACCCGGAGACAAGAAAGAGAACCTAGGAGAACTCCCTAGGAGAGATGAGCGGTTTGAAGGATCGCAAGGAAGCACAACTCATTCGACGACAAGGTTGGGTGCAGGAGTGCGAACTCACTCACCAACTGTCAGGCGCACAGTTCGGGATAATGATCGTATCATCGGTGATCGGTCAGCGCATATTGGTCAAGCACTGGCCAATATCAATCAAAGACTCGGACAATTGACGAGAGGGAGAATAACTGATGACATTTATTCAGTTATTCGAAAGACTCCGTTTGCCGAGGCCATAGCCGGATATCAATTTCCTCATAATTTCTAGTTGCCAACCTTTTCCACGTTCGACGGTTCGGGAGATCCCATCACTCACATCAGTTACTACCAGCAGACTATGGCTGTTGTGGGTAATTCAGATGAAATCCTTTACAGGGCTTTCGGTTCATCTTTGACCGGAGTAGCATAGAAGTGGTTTTCAAATCTCCTGTCGGGAAAGATCATGGACTTTGAAGAGTTGGCACGAAAATTCATCGGACGATTCCAAAGTGGAATCTAGATAAAAAAGACCAAAGAAACCTTATTTACTATCAGACAAGGGAAAAGTGAATCGATTCGGGAATATCTGAAAAGATTTAATAGGGTCACAATGGATATAGAAAATCTAGATGAACAGGTAGCTAAAACTGCTTTGTTCACTGGACTCACTAACCGGCAACTCATGGAGTTACTACTTCAAGACATGCCTACCACCTATGTTGAACTGGTGCAAAGGTGTCGGAAGCAGGTGGAGGTAACGGAGATCCTGGATGCGCTCCAGGGAGACATCAAAGCCTCAATAAAAGAACAAAAGGCCCTTGAGAACAAGTAGAGGCTGAGGTAAAATGTTTGTGATCGAGTTGGAAAGCTTCGTCAGGCATGGCGACAAAGATCTCTTGGCAAAAGTGAGTATACTCCATTGAATACTCCTCGGGCTGACATCTTAAACATTATCAAGAGGCAGAATATCCTGAAGTGGCCACCAAAGCTTCCCACGAAGCTTGGGGAGCAGAATAGGGAGAGGTATTGCCGTTTCCACAAGGATTACGGTCATTATACCAATGATTGCAGGCACTTAAAGGCCGACATCGAAAGACTGATATCGCAAGGCCACTTGTTCATTTTCGTTAGGGGGAGACGAATGGAACCGCGAGACACATGTAACAAGAGGGAACGTTTGGTAAGTCCAGAATGACCAACCGAAGCTCCTAAATCTAAGAAAGGTAAGGAAGTGATTGATGCCACTCGGTCACCCATACTGACAATACTTGGAGGTCCCGAACTTGAGTCGCTCCGGAAGCTAAAGGCCAAATCCAAATTCGTTGGAACCGGAGAAACGCAGAAGCGGAAAAGGCCGAATGGTGAGGGTTCGATCACCTTCGGTGAAGAAGATGAAAGAGGTGTCTGTTTACCTCATGACAATGCCATAGTCATCAAAGTAGAAATTGCACACCAAGAAGTACACAGAGTGTTAGTTGACACAGGGTCTTCTGCAGACCTTTTATCTTATGCAGCTTATCAAAAGCTTAAAGTGGATGAAGACTTAATGGAGCCGTCATCCACGCTCCTATATGGCTTTGCTGGATCGTCCACAATAGACAAAGGATCTATACAGTTGGATTTATCAATTGGAAGCTTCCCTAAAGAGGCTACTGTTCGGGTAAACTTCTTGGTGGTTCGAGAACTTCCGGCTTACAATGTCATTCTCGGAAGGCCATCCCTATCAAAGTTAGGTGCTATAGTTTCAACAAAGCACTTGAAGATAAAATTCCCAATAGAAATGGGAATTGGTCAGGTTTCTTCTAACCAAAGAATCTTTTGACAGTGCTATGTGGCATATTTGAAAGATAAGGAGGGCCCAAGGATGGTAACTGCATTACCAATAGAAGTATGAGACGATCGAGAGGAGGAAGAAATGCAAAGACCCGAGCCGATCAATAAGTTGAAACAAATCCAGTTGTATCCTGATAACGAGAAAAGAAATACCTATATCGGATCTGAGCAGCTAGAGGAATTCAAGCAGGAACTAAAGTTTTTTCTTCAGCAAAATAGTGATGTGCTCGCGTGGTCTGCAGAGGATTTGCTGGGAATTGATCGGCAGGTTGCAAAGCACAAACTTTGGATAGATCTGAAGGTAAAACCAGTAATTCAAAAGAGGAGAAATTTCTCAATAGAAAAGCATGAGGCCATTAGAGGCGAAGTTGAAAATTTGAAGAACTCTGGGTTCATTTAACCCATCGAATGCCCAGTCTAGTTGGCCAACGTGGTAATGGTCAAGAAGGCAAATGGAAAGTGGAGAATGTGTACAGATTACACAGATCTCAACAAGGCTTGCCCAAAAGATTGTTATCCGTTGCCCAGGATAGATCTTTTGATAGATGCCACCGCAGGATATAAAACATTAAGTTTCATGGATGCATACTCGGGATACAACCAGATCCTCAGGTATAAAGAGGATGAAAAGTTTACTGCTTTCATGACTGATCGTGAAAGCTTCTATTACAAAGTCATGCCGTTCAGCCTGAAAAACGCAGGGCTACTTATTAGAGAGCTGTCAACAAAATATTCAAAGTCCTGATCGGGAGAAACATGGAAGCACATGTTGATGATATGCTAGTAAAGAGCACTGCAAGGTCAAAACATATTGAAGATTTAGCAGAGGTATTTTCAGTACTCCAGAAATACCAGATGAAGTTGAACCCGGAAAAATGCGCCTTTGGTGTATCATCGGGCAAGTTCCTAGGCTTTATGGTGTCTCAAAGAGGTATTGAGGCCAATCCAGCCAAAATACAGGCTTTGATAGACATGGAAGCGCCCTTGTTCAAGATGTGCAATGCCTAACAGAGAGAGTAGCTGCGTTGAATCGGTTCATCTCACAGTTAGGAGAAAAGTGCCCACCTTTCTTCAAAGCATTTAAAGATTTGAGAGGAAGTAAGGAGGAAAAATGGTCAGAAGAATGTCAAGAGGCGTTCGAAGATCTGAAGGAAACACCGGGAAAACCACCGCTCCTGTCCTGACTAGAAAAGGGAGAAATTTTGCAACTATATTTAGCAACATCCCCCTCGGCAGTAAGTGCGGTACTCATTCGGGAAAAAGACAAAAAGCAGTGGCCAATCTATTATGTTAGCCAGTACTACTCGACGCGGAAACGCGATATTCCCAGATGGAAAAGCAGGCTTTGGCTCTTACGATAGCTGCCAGAAAACTACGACCATACTTTTAGGCGCATCCAATCGAGGTATTTACTACTTTTCCTCTTAGTAAAGTTCTTCGTAAACCTGATTTGTCTGGAAGAATGGTGTCATGGCCAGTCGAGCTAAGCGAATTCCAAGTAAGCTTTAAGCCTCGAATGGCAATCAAGGCCCAAGCATTGGCCGATTTCGTAGTAGAAACTACTGCATCTATAGAGGAGATTGTCGAACCGAGTATTCCGACCATGTGGGAGGTATACGTTGACGGCTCGAGCAATAAACAAGGAGCAGGGGCTGGGATTCTTTGAAAAGCCCAGCAGGTTTTATTATTCGTTATGCGTTAAGGTTCGCATTCGAAGCAAGTAATAATGAGGCAGAGTACAATGCTCTAATAGCTGGACTTCGCTTGTCAAAAGCATTGGCAATAGCGGAGGTAACTATCTTTAGTGACTCGCAACTTATTGTCAATCAAGTATAAGGGGAGTATGGTGTCAAAGAACCCCGACTACAAAAGTATCAAGAGATTGTGCAAGCGTTGCAGAAAGAATTCAGGAATCTGAAAGTATGTCAGATCCCGAGAAAAGAAAATATAATGGCAGATGAGCTATTAGACTCGCTAATGCCAAGGAAAAGAACTTAGACCCTTTGGTCTATATTGAGGAAGTAACATTCCCAAACAATCAGGAGAAGGAGATATCCTATATTGAAGATGAACGATGCTGGATGGACCCGATCGTGGAATATCTCAAAGATGATAAGCTACCAGAAGATCCGAAGGAAGCAAGATTAATCAAGGTACGGGCAGCACGATTTATAATGCAGAATGGAAGGCTGTATCGAAGGTCCGCTGGACCCCTCTTGAGATGCTTGGGTCCCAAAGGATCGGAAATGGCTCTAGCAGAGGTTCATGAAGGAATTTGTGGGGCTCACATAGGCGGTCGAGCTTTGGCCCACAAAATTTTGAGGCTCGACTTGTATTGCCGGAAGCTCCAACAAGCTGCAATGGATTATGTTCATCAATGTAGCAATTGCCAGATCTATGCTACGGTATCAAAAAGGCCAGCTGAAACCTTGACTTTGATTCTAGACCCCATCCCTTTCGCGATGTGGGGAATCGATATCATGGGGAAATTCACGAAGGCAGCCAGTGGAAGGGAATATCTAATAGTAGCAATTGATTACTTCACCAAATGGGTAGAAGCTAGTGCTCTGACGACCATCATTGAAAGAAAGGTGGAGAAGTTTGTGTTGGAGTCTATCATTTATCGGTTCGGGATGCCAAAAATTCTCGTGATTGATCATGGCACACAATTTGATAATCCACAATTTGAACAATTTTGCAAGTACATATCGATCGAGCATCGTATGTCATCAGTAGCATATCCCCAAAGCAACGGCCAAGTGGAGGTTACAAACCGAACAGTACTTGACGGGATAAAGAAGAGACTCGAAGCCAATAAAGCTTTATGGGTCGAAGAATTGCACAACGTTCTGTGGGCCTATCTGTGAAACTCGGCCCTAACCTTAACCCGGATACTCATTGATTGTAGGTCCGAAGACCCGAAGTAGAAGTGAAAGTCAACTATGGGCCATATTGGTAGATGATATAGTGGTCGACTCCGAACCTATGGAGATTGAAGATGATGTCCCATACTTGAAGACAGTGTTGGATATAGAGAAGAGACTGCACCTTGATGAAGAGAAGATTAGTTGATGACCTTAGAGCTTGGTGGGATATGATTTAAAGCCATTTTTCCATGCTAGGTATGTTATAGAATATGTGTTTAAAGTTTCGTTTGATTCCGAGTAGTGGAAGACCCTCAAATCCCTATTTTTGGCTTTGCTGTCTGCTTGGGTCGAGTGCCCAATGCTACTCAGCCAATCGACCCAGAGTTGCTGAACTCGAACAAAATCTTCTGTTTTGAGAATCTTGCTATATATACCCCATGACTTCATGATTTTAGTATCCCTAGCCTCCATAACACTTAGAGAACGAAGGGAAACCATCTCCAAGCCTCCAAGAGTGAAGAAGAAGACCTAATCTTGCAATTTTGCAAACTCTCTCTCTTGTTCTTCAATTAAAGGTTAGTAATCTATCTTTTATGTTAATGATTTATTCTTTCTATGATCACTCTCATCTCTGAACTGAGATTATGATGAAGATGCTGCAACCTTGTAGTCATATCTTTACAATCTCTTTTCATTCTCTTGTACTATGATCATCTCATTCATTCTTAACATGATCATTATGATTTCTTCTTAAACTATGATAATATTTCCTATTTTGATTCATTCTAGCATTATAGATGCTTCTCTATGATTATTCATACCTCTGATCTACTGTGTTCTTGTACTAGAATGAGATCTAATCATCTCTAGTTCATCTCTTTCATTCATAGCATGTTTCCAATGAAAACTATGATTTTTTACCAAAATAGAAACTATGGTTCAAAATTAGGAAGTAATGTTTTAATGGTGGTTTGATGTCTAAATTATGCTTTCTAGGCTTAGACTACTGTGTTAGACAATCCCTGCAAGTTTCGTCGCATTCCGGTTTGTGTAGCATAGGTTTCGGATCAAGATTCCCTTTTTACTTTCGGATTTGCTCTTGGGCAGACTGCCTGGGTCGATTGGCCAATGCTACCCAGCCAATCAACCCGCAATAGCAGAATCTGTTTTCTTCGTCCGATTTGATTCAAATCATGCTTATTCTTTTAGGACTACTTCCTAATGATTGTGTGATGCTATATTAGGGATTATTTGCTAACTTTGGATTCATCCTCTTGTTCGTCCGGAATATTCTCGGATCTATTTGAGGTAAGGAAAGATGTTACCATATTAACATAGATTTGCATAGATTTAGTTTCAAATTTTGGAACTACTTAGATTTTCTACTGTTGGGAAATGCCATGTCAGCATTTGCCACATCAGCCTCTATTGGTTTTGATGATAATAAGCATGAATTACTAATGGCTATATTGAGTTATGATGTTTTAGTTCAAGATGAGAACAAGTGGACCAACTCCAAGTCAAAGCCATATGCAAGTCAAAGCCAAGATCATGCCAAGATAGACATGAAGATGGACATGAAGTCTAAGTCAAGATGACCATGCCAAGATGGACATGAAGACCGTTGCACAAAATCAAGTCGAAGATCAAGACTTAGGTTGAATTAGGGCTTAGGACACTCTCACATGCACATTCATGTAAATGCATCAATTATATGTAATTCATATTACTAGAGTGACCTAGGACATGTTAGTGAGGTGTACAATGCTTAGGGTTGACCAAAAAGTCCAAAAACCCAAGCCATGTCCCAGCCCCAACTTAAGTCAGCAAAATAGAGTTCAGACGGGCAGCCGTCTGAGCAGACGAATGTTCGTCTGTACGATAACTCTGTTTCTCAAAAAACAACAGAAGGCAACACGGAATTTCCGTCTGGCAGACGGATGTCCATCTTGCCCAGATTTGACTATAACGGCTAGTTTAAAGAGAATATCCTCTATAGTTGTTTGCAACGGATACTTTTGAGACGGATGTCCGTCTGGGCTGAAATATCAGGACAAAAATGTGTTCGTTTTTTATCTGTTGGGGATTGGGTTTTGGCACTCAAAGGTGCTCTATATAAACCCAATTCACCTCATTTGAGAGGAACAACACTCACACTTGATCACCCACTCCCCAAGTGATCCTAAAGCTCTCAAATTGCAAGAAAGCCTTGTGCTTTGCCTTTCACCTTCTCCCCAACCTTGAAGAACATACCAAGGTGTTAAAGTAAGCTTGTGGAAGTCAAGCTTGAGGTGATTGAAGGCTTTGGTGGTGCATGCATTTCATATCTTGAGCATACAACTCTTATTGCATCACACACACACAAGAGGTAAAGTGTCACACCTCTTGTTAAGGTAACATCCTTCTCTTGTAACTGTTTTCAATTCTAGTCTAGGTAGATTAGAATTGGTTTTGGGTACTCTTGCCCGTGAACAAAGATTGATTGGGTGCTCTTGCCCGTGAACAAAGATTGAAGAGGGTGCTCTTGCCCTAAGATAAACAAAGATTGTAAAGGGTGCTGTTGCCCCATAACAAAGATTGTAAAGGGTTTGATCTCCCATTGTAATGAAAGAGAATCACTAGTGGAATACTCTCTTAAGGCCAAGAGAGGAGTGGACGTAGACTTGCAAAGTCGAACCACTATAAAATGCTTGTCTTGTGGTT